>NC_058135.1:184112879-184192890 GCF_016433145.1 Gracilinanus agilis | reverse complement strand
ACACACACACACACACACACGTGTATATGTGTGTGTGTGTGTGTGTGTGTGTGTGTGTGTGTGTGTGTGTGTGTATACTAACAGCACAGCCAAGGAGCAAGAAGGAAAATACTTTTAAAACTATGTATAAGAGAAAAGTTCACGATGTCACAAGGGATAGAAGAGATCATGGAAGATACAATGGGCTCTTTTGATCATCTAAAATTGAAATATTTTTGCATAAATAGAATTAATATCATTAAAGTTATAAAGTAAACAATTAACAGAGGAAATTATTTTCAGACTGAGATTTTATTTTTATTTGTTTTTAAGGTATTGAATTTTATTTTTCCTCAATTATATGTAAAAACAATTTATAACATTTTTCAGGGAATATTGATTCTCAAATTCTCTTTCTCCCTCCCTCCCCTCAACCTACCATGCCCTCTTGAGGTAGTAAGCCAACTCATAGATTTTACATGTGCAATTATGTAAAATATTTTCCAAACTGATCTTTTTGTATATAGGAAACAAATTAAGAACATGAAAAATGTTTGCTTTGATCTAGATTCAGACTAAGTTCTTTTTCTCTAGAAGTAGAGAGCATTTTTGCTATGAGGATTGTTTTAGATCAGAGGGTTGCTGAGAATAGCTGGTATTCACAGCTGTTCATTGTAAAGTATTCCTATCAGTGTGTACAGGTTTCTCTTGGTTCTGATTATTTATCTCTATTTCAGTTCATGTTAATAAGCCTTTCAAGGTTTTTCTGAATTCCTTCTCCCTGATATGTTTTAAAGTACAATAGTATTCCATTGCAATCTTATTAAACTTGTTCAGCCATTCCTCAATTGATTGGTATCTCCTAACTTTTAAAATTATTGCCACCCTAAAAAGAGCTGCACATATAAGTTCTTATCCCCCAACTCCACCTCCACCCCCACCACTTATTTTTATATCTTTGGCATACAAACTTAGTAATGGTATTGCTTGTTCAAAGGGTATAGAGTAGTCATGGTGAAGTATTGGCACATATGACAAGCTGGCACTGGGGGAGCTGCTCCTTTCCTCCTCTTTCCAGCACCTGAGGTCATTTTGGCATGCCCTGCCCTTCTGTCTAGCTGCCCAAAGCTAGCACTTCCTCCCTAGGCTCTCTGGGGGTAATGTGAGGGATTCATAGGCAGCTTGAAGCTGCAATTTGGGCCCACAAACTTGAAAACCTTCACCACCACTGGTATAGACTGTTTTATAGCCCTTTGGGCATAGGACCAAATTGTTCTCCTGAATGCCTGAAAAAGTTCACCCCCAACACTGCATTTTTCCCCAGATTTCACATATCCCTTCCATGTTTTTTTTTTTCCTTTTCTGTCATATTAGCCAATCCGATAGGTGTGGGTTGTTATCCCAAAGTTATTTTAATTTAAAATTTTCTAAATAGTGATTTAGAATATTTTGCATGAATACAAAGAGCTTTAATTATTTTATTTTATAATTACCTGTTCATATCTTTGATCATTTAGCAATTGGGAAGTAACTTGTATTCTTATATATTCAAATAATTTCTCTATGCATTTAAAATGAAGTCTTTATTTGAAAGACTTGTAAATAATTTTTGCAATATTATAATTAGTGTATTACTTTCCATCCTACTTAACCATGTTTAGTTTATAACCTCCACACCCACCAATTTGCTCTCTTTCCTATCAGCTCCACTCCCTTTTTCTCATCCCATCACCCTCCTCCTCTCCCAAGGGTAAGACAGGTTTTGATACTCAATTGTTTGTTTGATTTCCCTCATTTAGCCACTGAGGATAAGCATAAGGCACGTATGTCTTCCTCCCCACCTCCCCCATCTTCCCCTCCACTGAGAAAGCTTTCATGCTTATTTTATGTGCAATAATTTACCTCATCCTCCCAATGAATTCCTCTTTCTTATGCCTTTATTTAATTTAATTTTTATAGCATACCATCATATTCAAAACAAACATTAACCCTCTGCCTATAGATACTCATTCTAACTGACCTAATGATAATAGAGAGTTTTGACATGATAAGAATAATCTTCCCATGTAAGGATATACACAGATTAACTTTATTGAATGTCTTTTGATTCTCTTTTTAATTTACCTTTTTATGATTATATTGAGTCTTGTATTTCAGAGCAAATTTTCCATTCAGCCATGGTTTTTTATGTGGAATAATTGAAAGACCTCTATTTCATTGAATACTAATTTTCCCCCTGAAACACAATCCTCAGTTTTGCTGGGGTAAGTGATTATTGGTTGACATCCTAGCTCCTTTGCCCTCTGGGATATCCAAAAAATGAAGCTGAAACACAAAGAAGAATTAGTAACGAAACTGAAGTAGATGTTGAAAGACAGAAAGTACCTGGTTACCTCTGATGAATCCATGTCATTTATTTTAAACAATCTACTTTGCAGGAAGTAAAATATCTGTGAAATACAATAGAGTAGTAATCAGTGAATTTGCCAATATAAAAACTGAGAGATGCAATGGATCAGTGAGTATATACACACAAATATACATATGTATTTGAATATTCTCATTTTCAATACAAAAGAGGGAAATATCTTTAAGCTTAGGTGAATAAATTTTGATTGATTTGTGGTAAAATTAGAGAATAATTGCTTAAGGATATACTTTTTAGCACTTAGAATAGCATAACAATCATTAAGAGGAGCTAGTATGTTTTCTTTAAGAACAAATAATACCAAGTTATTTTTTAACAGACTATATGTAGTATAGAACAAAAAAAAATGTGTTAGGTATGACCTAGCTAGATTTCATCAAATAATGTAGCAATGACTTACACATTATTCTTTTAAGAAAGATGAAGATCCTTAAGCTATTGGATTTTAAAGACAAGTTGATTAATGTCTAGTTTAATAATTGGGCCAATATGAAAATATATGGAAATTTTGAGTTGTGTCCCAAGTTGTGCTGTGCCCTATTGTTTAGTTGTTTGTTTGTTTGTTTGTTAACTTTTAATGTCTGAGATGTAAGATGATGCTTATCAAGTTATAGATTACATAAAACCAGGAAAAATAGCCAAGATGTATGATGAATGTGCTAGTGTCTCTTATTTATATCTTCCAATACTCTGCAGACCTATAAAGATCTAACACCTAATATAGACACCTAAAAACACTAATTTATAAATTAATATAATTAACCTATGAATGCTTTTTAAATTATTTTTTTGCATTTATGTGGTATGTAACAAGTCTAGAAACAGATTAGATGAATCATTATTTATCAGGAATTAAGGAGAAAATTAATGGCAACTTTATTTATATTGTTTCATTCTTTGAGCCATAAAGCACTTATCAATTGAATTATACTCTCTAGGCAGAAGAATGTGCTCATGGGCTTTGGGGAAGTTTCTCAGACTGTATTTACAGCTAAAAAGAGTCCCAACTTATTTTCAAAGTTAGCACAAGTACACATCATACTCTCTCTTTCCCTCACCTACTTCCTTTTCTTCTATATTCAACCTATCAAGTAATTATAAGGATCAAATCCACCCCAAAATAAATCTACGAATAGAAGCAAAAGATATCCCCTTGCCAATCCAATAATATCTACTCTAGAATCTTGTAATAGAGGCCTTGCTAATGTGTAATAGCTCTAGATTTTACTGATAGTGATTCTTGAATTCAGCCTGGAAATTCCAACTGTCTACTGAACAATCCTGACTCACTGTTGAATTAATATTGCCATGAATTGTATGGCACAGATGGTCTTTCAAGCAAAAAGATTACAGGAGAGGAGTTGGCAGATGGAACCATTCACTTAACTGTGTTGAGCAAAGGAAGATAAAATAAATCTCACCTTCTATGACTGACATTTAAATAACAATAAGAAAATATTTCAAAAAAAAGTTCATGCAATTGCGCCACATTATAGGGTATCAGAAAGAAATAAAGTAAGTAGGAGGGAGGGGGAAAACTGAAATAATACTTCTTAGAAAGGAACTATGCCACAGATAAATATCCGTCCATACAAAAAGATAAGGAAGGAATTAAAAGGGGAAGAAAGAGGAAGGAAAAACCACTGTGAAACACCAAAAAACTACTTTGAAAAATTTGAACAAATCTTTCTAAATGTGAAAAAACAGTTGAAATGTGAACATTTTATTATGTCCATTTTGTTCATATTTATCCCAAATAGGAGTGCCTGTGCCAATGCCATTATTTCATTTATGCTTTAAATACACTATAAACAATTTTCACTTAGTCTTCACAGTTATAATTATTCAAATACTTGTCCCATGTAATGTGAAGGGGATTTGGGGAGGAGGTAGGAAGATTGGAGGAATGGGAGAAAGGAGAAAGGAAGGTAGAGGAAGGGAAAGGAAGGTAGTGGTCCCCAGTCAAGGTGGGGGTAAATTGATCAGAGCCCTTCAGAGGCTCCAATCTCAAATAATAGATCCTCAAGCAAATTTAGAGTTCTTAATAGCTAGGTTTTATTTAGATTAGGAAAGGGAAGGTCTAGGGAAAACTAGGATGTAGGAAGAAAGAGGAAAAGATGCCAAGAGAGAGATCAAGATCTCAGGGTAGAGAGAGCTAGTGAGAGCTCAGGGTAGAGCAGGATCCAGGGTAATGAGCAGAGCAGAGCTTCCAGGGTTGAGAGAGAAAAGGTGCCAAACTTTCCCTTTTATACTTTCTCTGACACCTCCCCACAAAGTAAGTGGGAGGTGTCAGGGGAAATTGTAGCAGAGAGTCCTGGAAGACGTAGTCTTCCAGGGCTTACAACCATTCTAAATGACACATTCCCCACTGTGATCCTTTGGGAGACCAATATCCCCAATGGATCATAACAAACATAAATTTACAATTCCAATAAATAAAGGGTATATACAACAATACAAGGGGAGAAAGGTAACAATTTTTACAACATAAAGAAATCAAATGGCACTTCTTTTATAGAATTATTCAGGGGGCAATCCCCTTTTTTCACAACAAAAATATAGATACATAAAACAAATTCATTTAAACAAAACAGATGAATTTAACAAAACAAATGAATTTTAAAACAAACAAATGAATTTAAAAACCCCCCAAAGTTCAAAAATTTTGCACATCTTAGAATCCTGGATCATGCTTTCTCCATGTGGTCTTCATGGGCATCTACATTTCAATTCCTGGAGGCAGTAAACTTCTTCTCTAAAACAACCTAAATTCTCCATATGAAATAAAAACACATTCCCCCCTGAGGAGGATAGAAAGAAACAATGAAATCGCACAGGGAAAACATGGCTGAGGCATGAGGCATATGAATCACTGCCAATCAAATTCATCAGAAAATTTAGCACAAAATGCCCAATAACTAGTGGATGAAAAATTCCAAACATCCAGTTCTGAATTTTATATGAAAAAATTCTAAATAAAAAAAATAGAAAATCACACTAGGTCTTTGAATAATGTCCAATTAAAATAATCCATGTCTGATATCATGCACTTATCCACTTAGCAGCCAGGACCACAGTCAACCACCATAGTAAGAAAGTTAGGAAAAAGGGACTAGATTTGTATTTATTGGTCTGATATTACATCATTTCTTCTTTTCTTATTTCATCATTTCTTCTCAGGGATATAATATGGAACCAAAACAACCAATTGTTAGGTACTTGACATAAATTTTCACAAGAAGTGTGGTGAGAAGAGTCCTATGTCTTAACATATGTTAAGCATCACAACCTCAATCATCACACTAGGTTCAAGTCCTTTTTATTGGCATAGAAGTCTCAGTAATCCTAGTAGGATTGATTTCTCTTTTTGACCTGAGTGCTGTTTTGGCATCATGCAGGTTAGGTACATGCTTCTTTGGCACTTTATAGATATCTGTGCTTCTTTGGCGCTGTAGTGATGAAATCTGTATTCCTTTGTTAATTCCATTTTGTTGAATCTGACATTTTGTCGAATCAGACATACATAAAGTCCCATATTAGCAAAATACCAATGGCAGTTTCAATAGTCTAAAACTTTTGGGCAGGCAGTTACAGTTAGAACAAATAGATATACTAAACCTACGCTAATCTAATAATCAAAAGCTCTTTCAATTTAGATAGATGACACGTGTAGGAAAAATTAAATTGCACATACAATTATAAAAAATGTGCTAAAATTTTCAAAAATATGTCTCCTATAATCAGTGACAATGAGAAAAAAATGTATTGGTACATGTATGTTGCAATTCATGTCACTTAAGGAGGTATAGAATATAAAGCTTCTTACCCAAGAATTTAGGTGCATTTCCTCTTAGCTTAGCCATGATCCACAGTGTGAGTTCAAGTGAGGTAAAACAATGGAGTTATAAAGCAATAATACACTTAAGAAAATACAAAAATTTCACAAAAAGTTTGAAATGCAAATCAATTCAAATTCAAATCAAGTCAATTCAATAGAGGTAATATATGTTCAAATACAGTGAAACAACAAAAACAAAATGAAAAAAAATACAAAGTACAGATGTAGCAAGTCAAAATACAATCAATAGTCAATTTCAAAATAGGTCAATTATTCAGTATCAACAGAAAGTACTCATTTTACATGAATCCATGAGTCCTCCCCAATTTTAATAAGCTGTTGGTGTAGTCAGTAGGACCTGGAATGGTCTATCATAAGCACGTTCAGTTGACCAAGTGCATTTGAAGTTCTTTACATACATGCTATCACCTGGGTTCAGATTGTGAAGCAAGAATTCTGTGGGGCCTGCCTGAACAGCAGCTTCAGAATCGTGGAACTCTAGCAATTTGGTTTATAATTCTGTGATGTACATGACAATGGTTGTATCACTTCCTAACAATGAAGTATAGGCTGGGGAAAATGGTTGAGCCTGAATAGGTGGATGTCAGAATAGCATCTCAAATTGTGACATGTGCAAATCACCTCTGGGTCAGGTTCTGAGATAAAATAGAGCCAGAGTGAGAATTTCTGGCAATTTTAGATGAGTCTCTTTGCACAATTTGCCAATCATAGTTTTAAGTTCTTTATTCATCTGTTCAACTTGGATGGAACTCTGGGGATGATAAGGTATATGAAATTTAGGAGTTATCCCCAAAAATGAATAAATTTGTGATAAGAACCAAATGGGTTCTTCTATCAGAATCTATCCATGCTGGCAGTCCAAAATGAGGAATAATTCTTTAGGAGGATTTTGGCAACAAAAGTCTCTGTGGCCCGAGCAGTAGGAAAGTCTTTAAGCTACCTGGTCAGCTGATCAACTATGACCAGGCAAAATTTATACTGTCCAGCTTTCAGCATAGAGATAAAATCAATTTGTAAGTGGTCAAATGGTGTGTAAGCAAGAGGATATCCACCAAAGTTTTTGCCACAAAAAGAATGTTGATTCAAGGCCTGACATATATGGCTAGCTGTACATATTTTGGAGGCAATTGTACTTATTCCAGGTGCTACCCATATTCTTTTAACAGGATCTATAATGTCTTGGGTGCTGAAATGACCACGTTTATGAATGGATTGACAAATTTGGGTGTAGAAATTTCTAGGGAGCAGGGGTTTGCCATCTGATGATACCCATACTCCATTAACTTTCTTGGCTTTAAATTTCTTTTTCCATTGTCCCACTTCCTTGTCTGTATAGGAAAGGGGTAGATCCAAATCATCAGTGATTGTCAGTGCCAAAATAAGTTCAGGTCCTTCTAAGGCTGCTAGCTTTGCTGTGACATCTGCTTGGTCATTTCCCCTAGAGACAGGGTCAGTACCACATGTATGTGCAGAGCAATGAACATCAGCTCTGGCTTCGGGGAGCTAGAAGGTAGAAAGAAGTTCCATAATAAGGTTTCCATTAGCAATACATTTTCCAGCTGATGTCAGGAATCCCCTTTGAAGCCATAGCATGCCAACGGCATGACATATGCTGAATGCATAACAGGAGTAGGTGTAAATTGTGGCCCTCTTATCCTTTGCTATAATACAGGCATGTTTTAAAGCTGTTGAGTTCTGCTCCTTGTACACTTACATTTGAGGGTAAGGAAGCTGACCACAGAGAGACAAATTCGCTAACTACTACAGCTCTTGTATAGTGCATGTCATCCCTCATAAAGGATGAACCATCTGTAAATAATATTAATTTGGAGTTGTCCAAAGGTGTGTCCAGTAAATCACTGTGAGGTTTATTAGCAGTGGACACTAAAGAGGTACAACCATGTAAAGATTCTC
The DNA here is from genome assembly GCF_016433145.1 of Gracilinanus agilis. Classification (NCBI taxonomy): domain Eukaryota; kingdom Metazoa; phylum Chordata; class Mammalia; order Didelphimorphia; family Didelphidae; genus Gracilinanus; species Gracilinanus agilis. The sequence continues at coordinate 184,184,710 of NC_058135.1, read as the reverse complement.
CAGAAGTTGGCAAATCAGGGAGCAAGGTGCAGGTTTAAGAACTCCACAGTGCTTTATTTTCAAGAAGGTTATTTCATATTTTGTAATTCTCTGATCTGTAAATGCCTGTGTCCTATGTCTCAATAACAATTCCTTGACCTCATGTGGGCACATTATGGTCAGTGGGCATCCTAATATTAGGTTGGCAGATTTAGTCACTAATACAGCCATTGCAGCTACTCCTCTAAGACATGGTGGTGCTCCTGAAACTACTAGGTCCAACTGGGCCAAATAATAGGCAATTGGGAATTGAGCAGGTCCCAAAAGTTGAGTCAGGACACCTAAAGCAACCCTTCTTTGTTCGTGGACATATAAAGTAAAAGGTTTATCCTAATTTGGGATGCCTAGAGCAAGGGCAGACAGGATCACTTGTCTTAAATTAGAAAGAGCTGTCAGGTGTTCTGTTTTCAATTTAAGTGGTTCAGAGACCAAATTTTTTGTAAGTGCTACAAGGGGTCTTACAATTTCCCCATAGCAAGGGATCCACTGCCAACAGAATCCCATTGTTCCAAGAATTGCCCTTAATTGCTTTTTTGTGGCAAGAGGGCTTACTTTTTGGATATTTCGATATGCTTTGGTGAAATAAGACAGGACCCAGCAGTTAAAATGAAACCTAAATATTGGACATTGGGGAGACATCACTGAAATTTGTTTTTTGAGACATTATAGCCTCTCTTATATAATTCCAAAAGGAGGTTCTTACTATCCTCCTGACACTCTTCAGCACTTGGCAAAGCCAAGAGCAAATCATCCATATATCGGATTAAACAGCTATGTTTGAATTTGATGGCATGTGTATCCACATTTAAGAATTGTGTAAATAATGTAGGGATGTCCATGACCCCTTGAGACAATCGAGTCCAGGTCCATTAAGAACCTTTCCAGGTAAAAGCAAAGATATGCCTGGAATCCTCATGTGCAGGTATAGAAGAGAAAGTAGAGCACAAGTCTATAACAGTAAAGTGTGTAGTTGTGCTGGGAATAGAAGTTATTGTGTGCGGGTTTGCAACCATAGGATGTCTTTTTATAACATGATTATTTACAGCTCTTAGGTCTTGGACAAATCAATACTGAGCTTTTCCATCGGGGCCTATTTTTGGCTTTTTAACAGGTGAAATAGGTGTATTATATTCTGATTTACATGGAATTATTATCCCTTGTTCAACTAATGAATTTATTACTGGGGTAATTCCCTTAATTGCTTCTTTTGATAGAGGGAATTGAGGAATGGAGGGAGCTGTACCTCCTTTTGTTTTAATTTGAATGGGAACTACTGATTTAAGTAGGCCTACATTGGAAGAAGATGTGGCCCAAAGAGACTCAGGGATGTCAGTAGGTATTCTCAAGGTGGGAGACTTATTCACTTCCTGGCTCCCCGAGAGAAGTACAGGGAACAAATTTAAAGATTCCTCAGGTATTTCCAATGACATAGAGCCATCTGGAGAGCAGGTTATTGTGGCTCTAAGTTTGTACAAAAGGTCTCTTCCCAGCAAATCTATAGGGGATCCAGGCATTAAAAGAAATGAATGTTTTACAGTTAGAGGTCCCATGCTTAATATGCAAGGAGACAGCTTTGGGACCTGTTGAGATTTTCCAGATACACCTACTATTTTTAGGGAGCCAATAGAGTCACAATATGAATCACGTGTGCTCCTCAATACAGACCTGGAAGCTCCAGTGTTCAAGAGACAATCATAACAAATGTCGCCAACTCTAAATGTCACATGAGGCTCATTGGTATTGGGGGAGGGCAGTAGATAGGGACAACAGGCAGCAGGATATCAGGGTCTGGAAAATCAAAGGCTGCATCAAAGGCTACATCCTCTGATTCCTATGCCCCCAACCCCCAACCCCCGCACACCTTCATAATGTTTTTGTAGTTCCTTGGGCTCCCCTTTGAGGGGCATTAGCACCCTGAGTAGTGTGTGGACGAGCTCCACTTTAGAGATACAGTCCTTTGCTTGTTTAATAATTAATTTCATTATGTAGGACTTGAAACAATGACGTATTATTAAAGTGCTATTCAAATCTGAAAATTAATATAGGATAACTTCATTCTTTAACAACATTTTTGCCTTAAGATTATACATTAAGTCAAATTAGCTAGTTCAGTCAAATTGTAAATGAGTACCTTGATGAAAATAACAGAACAATATAAAAGATATAGTGAAGTTTAAAGATATGGTTCTGCTTGAAAAGTCAGATAATGATAAATATATATTTAATTTGTATTTATTTTTTCAAAATTATAAATTAATATTCACATATTTTACACAATTTTATTAGCAAAGTTGATCTCTGAAAATCCATCATTAATAAAAAAATCTATCATTCTAAAAATAATTATGAAAATTGATGATATCTAGCATTTGTATACAACCTACCATGCATCAGGGACTATGCTGACCATGTTAAAAGCATTTCAAATTGTCCTCACAGTGAATCTAGGAGGTAGGGGCTATTATTATGCCCTTTTCACAAAAAAGAAGATTGAGGCAAACAAATTAAAAGACTTTCATAAGATCACATAGCTAGTAAATTTATAAATTCAAATTTGAACTTAGATCTTTTTGACTCCACACTCTAAACACAACCTACTCTGCCTCCTAGGGCCTGAAAGCAATTATAATCTCTTTGTAAAATGAATCCTCACTTTAAACAAAATACCAATCATATAGAATGTTCCTTCTAAACTTAAATTTTAATTTATCAAAAATATGTAGTTATATTTTGGGAATACATAAATATTACAAAAGTAAGAAACACCTAAATAAGATTTATTTGAAGGATTTTAAAAATAAAGCTTTTTATGTCAATTTAAACCAGATATTTAAATACATATATGTATTTAAATAAATATATGTATATAAATATATGTATTTAAATAAATATATGTATATAAATATATGTATTTAAATAAATACTACCTTACCTATTTTTGAATTTTAAAAATAGGAATAACTTTTATGAAAGTATCAACCAAGTCTTTCTCATAGGAATTCAGCATATTCTATCAAAAAGGAAAGGGATAAGAACAAAAGAAAAGGTCTATATAGGTCAAAAACTAGAACAAAATAAAATCTCACTAGAGATTGAAATCCAACTAACAAGTCCCTCCAAAAGTGTAAACACACCTGTCTTTTGGCTTCCTGATTAAGAACCAGTAAAAAAATGGTCCATTGCTGTGCCATCCAAAAGAATTATTCCAAATAAAAACTCTGAGGAACTGACAAAACAATAAGGTTATGTTCACAACATGATAACTTAAAAATAAGAAAGGGAAGTAAAGAATAGAAATCATGACTTTAAATAATGTTATCCCAAATAAGTTGACATACTGAAAATTAATTCCCAATAAACACTTACCCACTCCTACCTACCTGGTACATCATTTTTCAAAACCAAAATCCCATTTGCTTCTCAAGATTAGAATTTTGATGATAATCTTCACAAATCCCTACTCTTGACCTGGTATCTCCTTGCCAGCAGCCTCTTCCTTCAATTGAATTCACAGACCATCTGCCTTTCTGATTTTCCCCCAATTTAAAGATGTAAAACTCTTTCCCAATTCCAGTTAATTAGAAAGCCTCCTGATCCCAGCTGTGTGCTATTACTCATTCCACAGTCTTTGCAATCATTGACTAAAGATTAGAGAAGCACCCACCCCTTAGAATAACACATAATTTCTCATCACCTAAGGATTAATTGAATGTGATGTCTATGTTCACACCCCCAGTTTTTCAAAGATATTTCATTTTAACACCAATTGGAAGGAAATTTAGAGGTTTTCTCATGTAAGTTCTTCAATTTTAAAGATAAAAAAAGAGACTGATATAGATTAAATTCATTTCATATGATGTAAATAACATACACAGGACTGGGAATAAATTCATGCAGTTCAAGAAGAAGGGGGTATTCAGTAATATCAAATGCTGTAGAAAATGCAAAGACTTGGGGACTGTCATTAATTAAATATTTATTAATCACCTATTATATGCCAAACTCTATTATTTACTAAGTATACAAACACCCACACAAAAGATGAAATTACTTTCCTTAAAGGAGATTACAATATAATGGAGGAAGACAACACACAAAAGGAAACTGAAAAAGTAGAAAAGGGAGGGAGAAAGGGAAGGACCTGTCATAGATGGTATGGCAGAAAAGTGCAAAAGACTGAAGTCACCGAAGAAATGAAGAGATGACAGGCTGGCAAACTTTCTTAAATCATTTGGATAAATGTTTCATTTCACCTTCCAAGTAGATAGAAAAAACCCAGTGAATTAAAAAAGGATAGTAACTGCTTCTTAGATGGATTCTCTGTATTTGAAATAATTTCACTTCTGTTTATGATATCTAACAACTAGAAACAAAATAGTTGCTATAGACCAAGGAATTCTTCAATTAAAAAGTAATTACTCAACAAATTATAGTATTCAAATGTGTTGGAATATTGATTTCAGAGAAAAACAATGAAAATGAAGACTACAGGAAAGTGTGAGAAGATATATGACCAGGGGTAAAGGGAAGAAGGCAGAACTGGGGAAATAATATGCACAATACTCCTATAATATAAGTGAAGAACAATGAGTTGAAAATGAATATTTTGTAAGTATAGCCAAACTGGGCTTCAGAGAAAATATTCACTCCCCACACTTCTTTTCAGAGGTAGAGAACTATTGGTATGGGCATATGAATAGACTCTACCCTTGAATATGTTTATTACCTGGATATCTTGATTAATTCTGTTGAACAGTTTTTTATGTTGTTATTTGAGTTAGATTTTAATATTTGTTTTCAGGTTGTAATAGGGAAAGGGGGTTATTTGGTTGGATATTAATATTGAAAGGTCTGATTGCCAAGGAACTGAATAAATACTAATTCCTAAAATGATTTTAGTAATTTATTTAGAAGAGAGATGAGAAGAGGGTAGAGTAAGAGATCTAACTTAACAAACTAGATTTGTATTCAAGTCTGGGCTTTACTCCAGCAGGGCTTCAGTGGCCCTGCCTGAGAGACTAAAAGTCAATTAAGAAAGGGTTTAGTCATGAGGACTTCTCCCAATCAAGGGCCCCTCCAGAGACTAAGGTAGTCAGCCTTCTTCACTCACCAGGTGAAGTTCTGAAAGAAAGATTTAAGAACAGTCTCACCAAGATCCCAGGGTCCCAGGTCCAGTGCTTCTCCAGGTCCAAGTCATGAACAAGAAAAAAACTCCTTCAGATTCAAAACATGAACCAGAAGAGCTCTTCAGGCTCTACAAGCCCAAGTCCAAGCCACAAACAAGAAGAAAGCTGAACCCACTGAACTCTCTTTTAAAGGAGCTTCTTATGTGTCACTTCCTGTTCCTTCCTCCTAGTTTATGTGTCCAATCACAACAGATGCTTTTCTTAGGACTGCCCAGGAGGCAATCAGAAAATTCTGATTCCTTACTCATTCTAGCACCCCTGGGTCACAGACCTCCCAACTTGTGAGTTAAGTGGAGTTGTTTACACTTTTGGTGATTAGATTTGAGAATGGACAAGATAGATTTAAGCTCATTATCACAAGGTATAGAAGGTAGTTAGGTGGTTCAGTGCCTAGACTGCCAGGCTAATGTTAGGAAGGCACATCTTCTTGAGTTCAAATCTGGCCTCAGATTCTTACTAGCCTTGGGATTCTGAGCAAGTCACCCAACTTGGCTTGCCTCAGTCACACATCTGTAAAATAAATTGGAGAAGGAAATGTCAAATAATTCCAGTGTCTTTGCTAGAAAACTCCAAATAAAGTCATTAAGAGTTGTTCAAAATGGACTGAACAATAACAATGAAGTGTTAATGTCTTGGGGAAAAGTTGAAATATATTGAGAAATGAAGATAATAGTAAGCAATATTAAAATGCTTTCTGGATGAAACTTCAATTTCAAGCTAACAACCTGGTCTATCTCCAGTGATGGGCAAACTATTCCCCACAGGCCAGATCCAGGCTATAGTTTTCCCATCACTGCAATATATATATATATATATATATATATATATATATATATATATATGATAGCTTCTGCAAGTACATCCTATCCTTTTCATCTTCCTACTTAAAGAAAATACTAAGATCCTGACCTACATTTGATCCTTAGGATATTACTGTATCTAAAAGCATAAATCTTGGGAACTTGTGGATTTGTAAATTAGAGTATCTGAAGGCAACAAATGAGAATAAGAAATGATTTCTAAAATGATAACATTAACTTAAAAAAAAGATGTGTTTCTATCAGATTTTATTTTATTTATTTTATTTTTTAGAAAAATGTTTCCATGGTTACATGATTCATGTTCTTGCTCTCTCCCCCTACCCAATATGCCCTGTAGCTGACACACATTTACACTGGTTTCTTCATGTGTCATTAATCAGATTTTAACCAGTCTTTCCAGTTTGTAAACAGGGAAACATTTTCGCTTCTTGAACACTGAGGCATTCTCATGTTTAAAAATAAATAATTTTTAATGGATTGCTAAATTGGGTCAAAATATCTACTTTCTCCATATGTAGAAAAATTTTATAGGATATGCACTCATATTTATAGAATAGAAAAGACTAATAAAAATACCTGAACAAGTTCAATGTATAAATATAATAAAATACCTCTATATTTTAAAATATGAAGAAAGGAAATGATTCATGAAAATATGAGAAGAATCCAAGAAACTGCTGCAGTTACATGTGCAGAACCAGAAGAACACTTTATAGAAGACTGATGAGAGTAAAAAGACAAATTAGTATGAAAACCATTCATGAATTGAATATTAATCCAGAGGACCATTGATTATTTATACTACCTACACATTGATAAAGAAAAAATAGATTCAAAATGCAGAAAGAAACATCTGTATTTCAGACACAAGGTAAAAATCTCTTGCCTAACTATGCATATTGATTATAAGGGTTTTGTTTCTGGTTTCTTTATTATTTTCTGAATGGAGGTTACAGGAAGAAGTAAAAGTAAAAGCTTATTAAAATGAGAGAAAAATGTATATGTATATATATATATATACATATACATATACATATATTCAATCATATGCATGCATATGTAGCTGTACACATGTACACACTGATGTTTTTTAATATCTGTAAGCATAAATAAACATGTGTACAATACATATTTCTGCATAAATACATGTATAGATATACATATATATAATATATGTAATGAGAAAAAAAGGAAAGGAAAATGAAAGAAAAAGAAAACCCACATATAACAGAAGATATATAATGAATTTCGCTATAGATGGATGTGTCCTCAAATGTCACTCAATTCTGATTCTATTATTTCACATATGAAAATAATGACTGATATAAAGCTCTTCAAAGTTTACAAGGAATGTTTTATACATTATATCTTTCATGAGTATCACAATGGATTCTGAGTTCTAGGGAAGAAAAAATGAGGAATAGAACAAATATAAAATAAAATGATGCAACATTAGATAATGATATATAATGATGTCTAAGTATGCTGTATAACTTTCTTATAAAATATATAAATAATATATTGATTACATTATAAAATTGATTACATTATAAAACACAATTATGTATGATATATGACATATGAAATTACACATAACACATAATATGATAGTGTATTGTATTTACATGTAGTTATATTTTATAAAATTATATCACATGTATAACAATTGTTACACATATTACATATGAAATATATGTGACTTTAAATATAATAATTTTGCTAATATATAATTGTATTATATTATAAATTTTTATTTTGTATAATTATACATTACTATGGAATTATATATAATGATAATTATATGTATTCACATACTATATTATAATATACTTAATTATTTTCATCAATTATGTTTCTTACATATCATGTCCTATGTTGTTACATTTTTTCATATTATATAATGATGTACAAAGTGATATAGGTTATTGCATGTAGATTGAGGGAGATAAGATTTTAAATCACCCCTTGCTTACTTTTTACTTTATTTATTTGATCATACGAAAGTCCTATAATCTTGTTGATCTTCCATTGACATACCTGTCAAATGGAAATAATACTTTGTAAATATCCCTAAAAGATATTGTGAGTAAAAAATTGATTATAAAAATTACTATTAAAATAAAAGAATTATATATCAGATTGTATTTTCATCTATGAATTTATGAGGTTACAGTAAATTACCTCTGAAATTCCTTCTAGTTTTAAATCTATGATTCTATGATATAATTTCATGTCTCTTTTAAACAATATTGCATATTAAAACAAATTATAGAAAGTGAAGAATAAATAATTTCACATTATTAATTTGGTGTAAAATAAAGCCTTAGATTAGATGTGCCTGTTGGTACCCTTGGCACTCTTCTTGTAAAGTTGGGAATTTTGCTTATCCAAGATTTTCATTCATTATAGTATAACTTCCCGACATGTCTGGTTTCTTATTCCAAGATTCATCAAACCTCTTCTGAGAACACTCTTTCCTTATTGATAGGACAACATCAGTATGAACTAATTGTGTTAACTCTATTAGTTCAGAAAACCTCTCCCCAATGCTACTTAAGGGTCTTTGAAAGCAACACACAAATCTCACTATGTAATCCTCATCTCTCATGTTTCCCCACTGTAAATGGGATGAGTAAAATAGAGTTGAAAATAATTCTATCTTCCTGCAATGAGATTAATTAATTTTTCACTTCCAGACTTATGATGTTGTATGTCCTTCTGATCCAAATGTCTACCAAATAAACACCAACATAAACTTTCTCACACAAGAAAACTTTCTTGATTATTTTATTCATTGTGCATATAATTGAAAATACAGTGAACTTTCATAATCCACTTTAAGGAATGATTTTTAGCTAAGTAGCAACAACATAAACCACAACAAAATGACTTGAGGCTATTTCCTAGTCATCCTGAATTTATTAAATATCTCCATCATCTCAGGCATTGATCTAGGTGCTAGGGGTATGAGGGAAAAATGAATTTTTTATGCTTTTATTTTTCAGAAGCTCTTATTCAATCCAATTAGAATCAATTGTACTAAAGAGGACAGTACATGTAAATTTATAATTGACACAGAAAAGATAAGCCACATATACATTTACAAAAGCAGCAGTGAAGAAGCTGAAGGAAAAATGCCCATAGTTTCTCTTTCCTCTCCAAAGCTATGGTTAATCAATCATTAATATTAGTTCAACAGGTATTTCCTTATGAGATAATGTACACACAGTTTAATTTTGGCCTCTGGTAGTTCTAAAGCAATATTTAAAACAGTCTTTGCTCTGAGGTGCTAACTATTTAGTTGGAAGACAATATATATAAACATATATAAACAATTAGAATTGGTGACTGAGCTGTTTTTAATTGAGCTGATGCTGTTACTTGTGGCATCTTGAAAATTAATTTTGTTCAATTCCAAGTTTACTTCTTATTTTAACACCATTGTCCTTGCTGACATGGACCAGGGCCAGGGTAAGAGAAAGGCTAACACAATTTGTCCAATTTACTGTAGGCAATTTGATTTAACTAGCAGTTGTTACCTTTGTCCCATCTCCTGACAGGCAGATTTAGAGTCTTGCAAAATCTACCCAGGCTGCTTGCCAGGGTATCAGGACCTAAACTGTTCTGCCTCACCCTGTTGTAATCTCTATCAACAGCAAGTAGATTAGCATTTCACAGTCCAAATATAAGCTAGTAGAGAAAATGACAAAAGTTATCATTGCACTAGGATTTCTTCATTTAACTGGACATTAGACTTAAATATTCTGCTTGGGCTTCAGATAAAGTCAGAAACAATTCTAATAAAAATTAGCACCGAATATAAGAGGATGTATAATATTTTCAAAATGTATATTAGTCAAATAAATATGCATGTGGTTATATGTGTATACATGTTTTTCTTAGATTTATAATTTTTTTTGCAAAAATCTTTCTATTCAGAAAGCATGACAACCTTTTCTGCTGCTTATTGGGAATTGTTCAGGATAATGATGTGCCCTGATTTACATGGTAAGAATGTGTAAAAGATGGGGCTTCCTCATTCTAAGGATGGTCTTGATGCCTTTCTTTAGTATATGTGTATATCTATCTTTCTAAGGTAGAAACACATGAATTTATGTGTATAAATATCTATATCCATATCTAGTTTTGTTGTGCCCTAGTATTAGTACTATTTTTATCTGTGAGCATATGTGTTTGTTTTTGTGTAGAGATGTGCATTATTTTTTCAAAGGTATATTATTTTAGGCATGCATTTTCTGAGTAACTGTCAACATTAGTAAAACCTAGACTGTATTGTTGGATGGAAGATTTATCCTAGCTCCATCTTGTCTCCATAAAAATAAGCAGGAATATTCAAGCTGAATCAGCCACTAAATTATAAACTTTAGCACATCATAAAATACAGTTGTTAATTACCTAGTGGAAATGGGCTGGCTCTCCATATACTTAGTTTGACAGATATGACCAGCCCACTGAAACTGTATTAATAACATGTTGTTATTGATACTGAATTTCTGGTTGTCTTTCCAAGTTACCTATCAGAAATGGGTGAGTATGTGGAAAGAATATTCCAGGCTATAACACAAAGCACACTTTAGGATATTCCATTAAATTATAAAAAAATATATATGTACAAACAGAAAAGTGTGGATAAGTTAATGAATGGGAAATACTTTATATGTATTTTCTTTCCTTTCCATGACTTTAAAATGCAAGAAAATAAACACTGACTTCTTGTAAATTATACCATAAGACCTTTCAATGATTAAGAGAAACTAAAGGAAGACTGTGTTCAGTTTCAGAAATGTACCCATAAGTGACATTGTGCCACGTCACCAATACAAGTACAGAAAAAAAAATCTGCAGTAAATAGATAGTTCAGTTCACTTAAGGAAAATGAGTGTCAATTTTTTCCTTATTATCCTAAATAATATTGGAAATTTCTCTCAGCTTAGTTACTGTACACCTTTACTTGTGTAGCTTTGACAAGAAAAGTAAAGTGGACAAATTTACCAATTTTCAATTCTAGGAATATTTGTGTGTGTGTGTGTGTGTATCTTCAAACAAAATTTAGATATTTAATTCATCATTATTAATTTCTACAACGTACTGTGAGGACATAAGAAAAATAATCCTACCTCTTAAGGACTTTCTGGGAGGGTGAAGGAAGATCATCCTCTGAAGGCTCTTGAGGGGTGTTAGATCAAAGGTACAAGTAGGAGTAGCATTAGTATCTAACTTCATTGACTAACAAAAATGTTGTGTGTAACATGGAGATGGCAGGGTGGAATTCCTGCAAGATACAGGATCAAGCCTCAACCCAAAATTCCAGGTAGCCCCCTCTAGAGAACTCTGGGTGAGGGGCAGTTTGGGGCAGTTAGGGGCAGTTGCTTCTTGGTGTTGGAAGTGAACAGATCACCCTGCTTGCTGATCCCAGTTCTTGATTGCTTTGGAGGCCTTGTGGCAAAAGCCATTTTGGTTCTTCTCTGCTGCTAGCCTTTTTAGCTGAACTAGACCTTTCCAGCAATAGCACTATTGTTACCATTTAATTATTTAGATATTAGGAGTGATTAATTATAGGCTTTGAGGGCAAGCTAGTTATAAAGACTGTGTCTCCCTCCTGGGGAGTGTGATCTGCTCACTTCCAACACCAAGAACCAGCTGCCCCTAACTGCCCCAAACTTCCCCTCACCCAGAGTTCTCTGGGGGGGGGGCACCCTGGAATTCTGGGTTGAAGCTTGATCCTGTATCTTGCAGGAATTCCACCCTGCCATCTCCATGTTACAGGTGTGAATGTAGGCATAGATAATTCACCTATCCTTATGAATTCACTTGATTTTACTATAAAAAATGAAGCATACCTTTGAATGAGTAGAAAAGGAGAACCTCTCTCTTCAATAGCTCTTGACTTTTAGCCATGAGATAACCATGATAGAGTTTCTGGTTTAAATTTTTTTTAGTCTTGTGAATATCCCTATGATTTGGTGTCATTGGACATAGATTGAAGTCTAATTGTTTTTTACTTACTGCATGTGTGATCTTATACAAAGACCTTAATCTCTCTGGGCCTCAAATCATTCATCTCTAAAAAATTAGAGACTAGAAATGGATGTTTTTTGTTTTTTTCATTCTCAAGCATGAAGAATTTTACGTTTTTTAATTAATTAATTAATTTGATTGATTTAGAATATTTTTCTACAGTTATATGATTCATGCTCTTTCTCTACCCTATTCCTCTCCCCTCCCATAAGCAACAAAAAAATCAACTGGGTTTTAGATGTATCATTGATCAAGGCTTAGGAAATGCTTGATTTTGAATTAGATATACAAGTTTGTTTTAGCCAGCTGAAACCACCATGCTATAGACAATTTTTAAATCTTTAAAATTTTTAAATATGACTATTTATATGTCAGAAACCATTATTCCTAAAAATTAGAGGCCAATTTATTGTTTTATTGAATATGTAGACTTTATAAAGTGATGGAAATAATGTTAACAATGCATATTAAATTTTAAGGTTCCATGTATGTATTTTTTCATTCTAAATAATTTGTATTTGCTAAATAATTTCCAGCATATTCATGATATCTAAGGTTTTTTTTTTTCCAGACCTAATCTATGATCCTGTTAATTTATTTTAATTTAGCTGGGCTAGATTCAGACAACTTCCTATTATTGGGTCTGTAATAAAAGTCCTCCTATGATCTCTTTGGGGTACAAACCCAACAATGGTATGGCTGGATCAAAAGGCAGGCATTTTTATAACCCTTTGAGCATAGTTCCAAATTGCCAGCCAGAATGGTTGGATCAGTTCACCACTCCGCCAGCAATGCATTAAAGTCCCAGTTTTGCCACATCCCCTACAGCATTTATTACTCTCCCCTTCTTTCATTTTAGCCAATCTGCTAGATGTGAGGTGATATTTCAGAGTTGTTTTGATTTGCATTTCTCTAATTATTAGAGATTTAGAACACTTTCTCATTTGCTTATTGATAGTTTTGATTTCTTTACCCGAAAATTGCCTATTCATGTCTTTTGCCCATTTATCAATTGGGGAATGGCTTGATTTTTTTTACAATTGATTGAACTCCTTGTATATTTGAGTAATTAGACCCCTGTCAGAGTTTTTTGTTATGAAGATTTTTTCCCAATTTGTTGTTTCCCTAACTATTTTGGCTGCATTGTTTTTGTTTGTACAAAAGCTTTTTTAGCTTAATATAATCAAAACCATTTAATTTACATTTTGTAATTTTTTCTAACTTGCTTGGTTTTAAAATCTTTGCTTTCCCAGAGATCTGACAGGTATACTATTTTGTGTTCACTTAACTTATTTATAGTTTCCCTCTATATTCAAGTCATTCACCCATTCTGAATTTACCTTGGTGTAGGGTATGAGATGTTGATCTAAACCTAATCTCTCCCATATTGTTTTCCAAATTTCCCAGCAGTTTTTGTCAAATAGTGGATTCATGTCCCAAAAGTTGGGCTCTTTGGGTTTATCATACACTGTCTTGCTGATGTCATTAACCCCAAGTCTATTCCACTGATCCTCCCTTCTGTCTCTTAGCCAGTACCATATTGTTTTGATGACTGCTGCTTTATAGTAAGTATAGTTTAATATCTGGTACTGCTAGGCCCCCTTCCTTCACATTTTTTCCATTATTTTCCTTGATATTCTTGATCTTTTTTATTCCAAATGAACTTTGTTATAGTTTTTCCCAATTCAGTAAAAAAGTTTTTCGGTAGTTTGATAGGTATGGTGCTAAATAGGTAAATGAATATGGGTAGAATGGTCATTTTTATTATGTTAGCTCGTCCTACCCATGAGCAATCAATGTTTTTCCAATTGTTTAGATGTAGTTTTATTTGTTTGGAAAGTGGTTTGTACCCCCAAAGAGTTCATAGAGAAACAGACTTGTACGAAAATATTTATAGCTGCACTTTTTGTAGTGGCAAAAAACTGGAAAAGGAGTTATATCCTTCAATTGGGGAATGGCTGAACAAATTGTGGTATATGCTGGTGATGGAATACTATTGTGCTCAAAGGAATAATAAACTAGAGGAATTCCATGTGAACTGGAAAGACCTCCAGGAATTGATGCAGAGTGAAAGGAGCAGAGCCAGAATAACACTATACACAGAGACTGATATACTATGGTAAAATTGAATGTAATGGACTTCTGTACCAGCAGCAATGCAATGACACAGGACAATTCTGAGGAACTTATGGTAAAGAATGCTACCCACATTAAGAGGAAGAACTGCAGGAGAGGAAACATAGAAGAAAAACAATTGGTTGAAAGCATGGGTTGAGGTGGCCATGATTGGGGATGTAGACTCAAAATGACCACACCAATGCAACTAACAACAATTTGGAAATAGGTCTTGGTCAATGACACATGTTAAAACCAGTGGAAATGTGCATTGGCCATGGGTGGCGGGAGTGTGGGGGGGTGAAGGGCAAAGTAGGAGCATGAATCATGTAACCATGTTAAAAATGAATATTAATAAATGTTTAAAAAAATAAGTCATCCTAGCTTGGTAGGCCCTGACACAATATCTGTGGTGATGAAATAACCTCCAGGAAACAAGTCACCTCAATACTAAAATTTGTCACTGAAGCAAAGTTTTAAAGGGAGATCATTCTGAATTGGAGGTGAGGGTTAAGGAGTAAAGATAGTTAGATCTCTTAGCGACCTATTTTAGTTTCTATGGCAGTCTTGAACTAGTTCGGTGGCAGTGGGAATACAGAGGAGGGAAAATAATATTGTACCTTGCATTTTATCTCTTTATATGCTACATTTGAATATAGCTGTAGAATGTTGCAGTGAAATATTTTCTTTTCTTTTATATCTTCTTGTATCTAGGATCTTATGAAAGGAATTTACAGAATCATATGAATTACATTTAAATCTGTATAGCCTGGCATTTGTAGGGGATGATGTGTGAGGAGGACTCTGATATGCTTAGTATCATTGCATTTTTAATGATACATTTAAAAGATCCATGACTTCATTTAATGAAATTAGCTATTGAGGATGCAATTATTTTATCATACACCTCAGTTGTCTCTCCTCTGATGGGAGTGTTGGAGGGTGGGATAAGAAACTTGTTCCAAAGTCTTCTTTTATAGAAGGCTCAGATATAAACATCCCAGGTAAGCCTCCTTTTTTTTCCAGCAGCTTCAGCTTCCTTTTATGTGTTGTGTTTCCTCATTAGATTATGCAGATACTGTATCTCTTTTTCTTATTTGTATTTCCAGAGTTTAGCAGGGTGCCTGGGACATATTAGGCACTGTATAAAATGTTATTAAGTTAAATTGAATTGAATTTTACAATAAGGAAAAAAAGCACAGTAAATACCAATTTCTACAAGTAAAATTTTTTGTACTATTTTGAGCAGAATGAAAATTTTGTAATTATTGTATACACAATTTTCACAGTAAATTTTATTCCATAGGCAAGAAACCTTGACTCATTAAACATTTATATTAGGGATAGGTAAACTGAATTCAGTTTAATATTGAAATACTTGTACAATAAGGGGCAAATAGAATGGTGCAGGTAAAAGAAAATAAAAGTGGGAGTTGGGGAAGTTGAATTCTAATTGTAGTTCTGGAAAAAAAGGAATCTAAGAATATGAGGTAATGATTCTAAAATTATTCTCTCTAAAGACTGGTTTAATCACCAAATACTAAAGGTAATTTCAATCTGTATTCTTCATGGCCATTTTATAACATTTGAAAGCCTTGACTACCTTCTTTTCCCTGATACTACTTACTCTCTTAGGCTCCATAAGTGAAGAGGTTTTGCAGGACTTAGAAAGGGAAAAGGCAATTGCTATGAACTAATGTGGATTTATTTAAAAAAAAATAAAGTAGTCATCCCAGACTGATATCATTCTCTTCTTTAGCAAGTTCAATAAACTAGTAAATTAAAGTATATAAATGATCTGGCAAATATACTATAACTGAAATTTCATTAAGGCATTTAATAAAGGCTCTGAAATTATTCTTATGGCTAGTGTAGAAAGATATAAGTTGAATATATTTTGGATATTTTGTATTGCGTGACCAACTGAAACCTAACTGTATGCCTAATCCAAGGATTAGACTTCCACTGCAGTGCCATAATGAGATCATAAGAAGTCATAGGATTTAGAGCTTGAAAAGATTTTAGAGATTCCTAGTTAAATATTCTTAATATATGGAATTAGAAAATGAGACCTAGACACATTTCCTAACTTGTTCATGTCATATAGTAAGTAGAAGAATTAGACTTCAATCACATGCACCCTAATTTCTAGCAGTATTTTTTTTAAAGAATGTTATTATGGTCCTTTGATTTATACTTTTAAATGTTTTAATGAATTGCTTATATGAAAGTGAGAACAGCATATTTATCAATCTTTGAATAACAAACCTGAACAGATAACTAATTATTACATAATAAAATGTATACACATAAATGAAATATGAGGAATGTTTAACTAGGTAAAACTTCTTCAGAAAAAAGTTTGAAGAATCTTACGAATCATAAATTTCATGTGAGTTGGTGATGAAATATGTTCAATGATACAACTAATGAAATCTTAGATTACATAAGGAAGGAAATATTATTCAGAACAAGATAAAAATAGTCTTACTGTACCTCATTCTTTTTATTTTGTTTGTGTAGTATTGTATTTAAATTTGGGTTTCAAATTTAAGGAAAGACATTAAGGCAATAAAATGAAACATGGAATGATGAAACCAAGATGTTGAATGTTGTCATGTGACAACCAGTTGAAGGGAAGAAAAAAGACAAGAACATAGCAACTATGTTCAAGAATTTAAATGGCTATCATGAAAGTAGGATTAGATTTATTCTTAACTCCAAAGGACTGAACTAGGTGTGATAAGAAGAAGCTATAAGAAGGCAGCTTTAGGTTTGAGGTTATCTTAATAATTTCTATTGTCCAAATATGTAGAAAATAATTTGGAGAAATATGAGATTGTCCTCACCTTTCCAAGTTGTAATATATTATCTTATAAAAGTTTATTTTTTATATTCATTACTCATTCAGTCAGTGTACCTAATCAAACAGGTTTGGGAAACTGGAAATTTTCTCCCAAATTTGTATTTCTGTTTAAATCTTTGAATATCACTGGAGAGTAACTGGCCACTATATGGTGGGCCCCATCCAATCTTTTTAACTCCCTCTGCTCTAAAAATATAACATCCTGAGTTTGATCTTAGTTCTTCTTTTTTGGATTCCTTAAGGTATGACTTTTCTTTGGTCAATGCCAATGCCTTTTCTTTGACCACTGACATTTCCCATTGAATATGCTTAAAGCAGAAAAAAAAGTAATTACTGATGATGTCATATTAGATTTAGCTATATATTTCCAGACCATGGATTAGTTAAAGGTCAGAATGTATATAAAATATGATTATAAGAAGACATTGTCTACCATTACATTATTTTCAACCTGGCCAGTTCTTTTAAGCAAACAATACCAATAAAATGGAGAAATGGAAATAAACCAAAAAATAACCTTACATATCACCATTTACTAAAAAAGTTTAAATTATGTAACACTATCTCCCCAACATGAAGGCCAAAATTCCTAGAGATCTCCATAGATAGCAAACATGTGCCTAATTCCAAGTAGTAGAAATGATAACAAAGAGCTACATATAATTTCAGAAAATAAATATATAAAGGATGGGAGGGAGATATTAGAAAATTATACAGGATTTTTGTTTCACAAAATAATAGAAACAGTTGAAGAAAAAGTAAGCCCAAACAAAGATTATTATAATTTCTATCTGACACACATTTTCTTACAAAAATAAAAGAGAATTGACAAGATAATAAGAAATAAAATATTTATGGCACAGATCAATCAGTTTTTAACAATAATCTATTTTCATTATCAGTGGCAATTTAATTTCCACAATTGGATTCTCAACTTGATGCATTACAGAAAGAATTTGAAAGAATGCTTAAGAAGTCTAAGTCAGGAAGAAGGTTATATAATATCTAAAATAATTAATGGGAATGTTGAAGGTATCTGTTCTGTAGATAGCACAGTATTAAAAGTAGAGGGATAATTTTTAAAATATCCTATTAAATTGTGTTAAATGTATAAAGTTAACAGTTCTGTTTCAATCTTCTCTTGGGATATTGTCTAGTCTAAGTGGCATAATTTAGGAAGTTTATTGAAAAGTTGGAGTAGTCAGAATAGGGCAACTAAGTGGAGGAAACTGGAGGGAAGATTAGATGAGAACTCTCAAGATCTTTAAGAGGCTAGAAAGCTTGAGGTATATAGAGTAGCCATCTTAAAATATTTGAGAGACTATAACATGAAAGAAAGTTTTAAATTGTTCTTAGTTCTAGAGTACAGAATTATGTTTGATAGATATAAGTTCAAAAGAGAGAAAGTTAAAACAAAAATGTAAGAAAAAAATAAAACTGCCCAGAATCAAGAGAAAAAGTTTTTTGTTCCTAGAACTGCCAGGATACAAGTGCCTCTGCATCAAGAAATACAGGTAGGAAGGTGTAAAAGGACAAAAAATAAGAGATATAAAGGGATTTACTCATGAAGGGCTTTGAATATAAAAGAATGCCCAACAGCATTTTGCTTTTGCTCCTGTAGGCAATGGGAAGGCACTGGTGTTTATTGAGTAGGAGAATATCATGTGTGCATTTAAGGAAAATTGCTTTCATGGATTAATAAAGGGTGGTTTTGAATGGAGAAATGAATCAAAGAGAGAGACACACTAGCAAGCCATTGGATAATGCAGGCATAATATCATTAGAGCCTATACTACAGTGTTAGCAGGATCAAAGAGGAAGTAGTAGATTAAAAAATATTCCTAATGCAAAATTGACAGGACTTGGCTATAGATTGGATATAGGGAGAGGGGAGTATTAGTGAGAATCCAAGATGACTCCCAGATTGAAACCTTAAAGGACAGGAAGTATGCTGTTGTATTGCCCTCTTCAGCAACAGGAAATGTAGGAATTGAGGAGAGCAGTTAAAGGGAAAGAATAAGATCTTTTCTATTGAGTTAAAGTGTCTACTGAAAAATTAGATTTAGATGTCTGAAAGTTGGTTGGAGATATGGGGTTGGAGGTCATTAGAGACTCTGAGTCAAAATGAGTAGATTTAAGAACCACCAGCATAAAGATGGCTATTAAAGCTATGGGATCTGATGATCTTGCCAAGTGAAGTACTCTAGAGGAATAACAAAAAAACAACCAAACAAAAGAAGAACATCCAAGATTGAACTGAATGACAATTACATTTAGAAGGTTCTTTGTCACCACAGGCATAAATGAAAGTATTTTCTTTATGGACAAATGAAAGAAGCCTAGACCTAGCATTTAATAGTATGACTGTATCTAGGTACTATCTGAACTGAACTTTTCTAACTTTTTAAGGACAATATCCCAAATCTTGGCTTTTATCTGACAAACTCACTTTGCTTTCCAATATGATTTCCATACATATGGTTATAGGTTGTAGGTATTAATGGAACTTTGTAAAACCTATGTTGGCTTATGAGAACCAAAATTAGCAAAATATATCCAGCTTACTCTATTTTTCTTTTATTATTTTTACTCCCATTCTATGATTCTCAATCTGAGCTCCACAACTCTCCACAACTTGTCCAGCAATCTTATATTTATTGTTTCCATGTGATATGCAATCTTAAAATTTTTGAAAGTACAATTATACCTGAAAAATGAAAATAATTACATAAGAGGAAGAAATCTTGCTTCTGATGATAGGTTGGGACTAATTCTAATGATTGACAAGAGGGTAATAGACAGCTGTTTCCAGGGGCTAAAGCAAAATTTATTTTGCTATTTTTAAGTCATTACTATGCTAAATGGGATAAAAGGAATGTGTTTTCTATGACACAGCATTTCCTACACTGAAATGAAAGAAAGAAAAATATCACCAAGCTTTGAAGTTGGGAAAAATATCACAGCATATGCAAATGTAAACAGGTAAACTGAGCACCATACAGTGAATAACTTTTATGAAGTTCAAACAATGGATAGATTAAGTTATGGTTATTGCATAAAATTGAACTGAAAAGAGCAGAGAGATCAAGTATGAATCTACACTACTCAAATTTTGCTTATTAAAACATTTAGTGAACTATCATCTTAAAACAATGGGAAATGCTCTATTTATGTCTATATAGGAAGTTGTCAACCAACTATTTGTGTGCTTTAGAATACCTTTGGAGTCTGGAGAAGACTTTAGAAGCCTTCTCACAATAATATTTTAAGTAAATAAAATAAATATGATTATAAAGGGGAATACATTTTGAAATAAAATTAACAAAATATTAAAAGTTCCAAGTTGTTAGGCATGTTCTCTTGACTTCTCCTCTTGCACAGTGAAAATTTTCTCAATATTTTAGTGTAATCATGACATACTGACAAAACATCTGACTTAAGATATTCCTCTCTATATACATTACAAGAGAGGAAATATTGGGAGAAAGTGATAAAGAAGAGGAAGAAACTGAATATAATTGTGAAGATTCTAGGATTTTTGGAAACTGAATCAGTATTGTCTACTTACTCAAAACAAGATTAGTAGAGTATATGAAATAAAAACATGAGATTGAAGAAAATTAGCATAGAAATATTATGTACTAACTTTTATAGGTTATTAATAAATTATATTAATAAAACTTTAAATATTATACAAATCAAAATAAAAAATCTTATAAGGAACAACTTCAATCACAAATAGAATGAAGAGAAGCTTTATTAAAAGAGAGAGTATAGAGATAGAGTGAGAATAGAGAAGGGCTCAGAGGGGTTTTTGAAAATGTTTTTTTAAACTTGTTAGATTGCTAAAGAAAGGGTCAACTGTTTGTGTAATACTAGTAGAACTGTACCCAAAGAAGATGTCACTTTGCCCATGGTTCACTTGAATCCTGGTACCTTTACCCATGATTCACCTTGTTTACCTAATGGAATTCATGAAAACAGCAATGCAATGGATGTGAATGATATTTTAAATATCCTGGAACAATTGTCTATCAAATTTTGCCTATTTGTGTAGGCTCCAAAGAGAGAAAGTTCTTGACACACTCTGCCTATGCTGATTGGCCTCTTACAGAGTTCCTGCCTACATTTTTATAACAAATTTTAAATATCTATACACAATCTGCCTGCATGGAGGCCCATATCAAAATGAGAAGAATCAAAAGACTGATGTAAAAAACACCTACAATAATGTATTATGGTCAACTGTGAGTGACAAGTATTTTCATCAATGAAATGATCCAGAACAACTCCAAGGAAATCATGACAAAAAAAGCTATCTATCACCAAAGAAGGAACTAAGTCTGAATGTAGATTGAAACATACCATTATTTACTTTATTATCCCAGGGAATTTTTCTATAGTGTAAATGTTGTATCTTCTTTCACAATATGGTGAACATGAACATATGTACTAAATGATAATGAATAATTCATATCACATTGCTTGCCTTCTTGTGGAGAGGGAAGGAATGGGAGGGAGAGAAATCATGGCTCACACAATGTCTCAAAGTGATTATTAAAAATGATACCAAGTGGAATTCTGGGTTAAGATGGCTGCAGTGTAGAAGCAGAAACCTTCCTCTCCTCACTACCAACTGATATATGGTGCCTCAAAAGGACCAAAAACAAACAAACAAAAAACAAGTTCCAGCTTCACAATAAAGCACAGCACTAAAGGTACATAAGATTTTGGAATTTTCATGCTATAAGGTGGTAAAATAGCTCCCACCAAAATGCAAGTAGATCAACCCTCCCCCAATCCACCTAAGATGCCAGAGTCAGAGCCAGTGTGCCAGAATCAGAGCTAGCAAGGGGCAATGTCTACATCCTTGGGAGCTGACTAAGACCAACAGGGACTTACCCCTGAGAGCAGCTAGATTTGCCACCCTAGGAGGCTGAAGAGCATGGATGTTGGGTTCTGAGATAGAGCTGAAATGGGGTAGACCACAGTAGAAGCTGTGGAGACTGAAAAGTAGCCTTGGTAAAAACCGTTCCCTAGCTCCATACACAGAGAGACTGCCCTCCTCCCTCAGAATTCTGGCTAGGAAGGGAAGGAAAAACCAGCATACTAATGTCCAGCAATGCTCAAGAAATACAATTTTTTTCAACCACCAAAAAGAACAAGAGAAAGACATTAACCCTGGATAATTTTTATGGAGAAAATTTTTGATCTACAGAGGAGAGAGTAGAGGATGACAAACAAGCAAACACATCCAAACATTCCAAAAAATAAAGGAAATTGGTAACAAGCTCTCTACGAAATAAGACTGGAATTTGATAAACAAGTCAAAAGATAGGAGAAATGTTGCAAGAAAAGTGGCAAATAGTTCAAAAATAAAATATATTTTAAAAGACAGAATCTCAACCATAGAAAAAGACATCCAGAAATCAAATGAAAAGATAAGCAAATTGAAGGCAAGAAATGACCTGTTGCAAGCTATAAAAATCTTAGACCAAACAAAAAAGGAAAATAAGAAGATCATAGCAGAAAATGAGTATTTAAAGACTAGAATTGGGCAATTAGAGGCCAGTGATCTCGCAAGACAGCAAGACTTAATAAAGCAATGTAAAAAGACTGGCAAAATAGAAGCAAACATGAAATATCTCACTGAGAAAACAAGTGACCACAAAAACCAGTCTAGAAGAGACAATTTGAGAATCATTGGTCTACCTGAAAACCCAGAAATCAATAAAAACAATGACATCATATTACAAAAATTATCCAAGAAAATTTGCCTGATGTTATTGAACAGAAGGGCAAAATACACATTGAAAGAGTCCATAGATGACTCTCTACACTAAGTCATCAAAAGACAAACAACAGGCATATAATTGCCAAAAGCAAAAGCTTCCAAATTAAGGAGAAAATATTGCAAAAAGCAAGAAAGGGAAAATTCAGATATCAAGGAACACCAATCAGGATTACATAGGATCTGGCAGCCTCCAAACTGAAGGACCACAAGCATGGAATATGATATTCAGAAAAGCAAGAGAATTGGATCTACAACCAAGAATCACCTACCCATCAAAACTGATTATATATTTCCAGGGGAAAGTATGGGCATTAAATAAAATAGATTTCCAAGTATTTGTAAAGAAAATACCAAAACTAAGCAGAAAGTTTGATATCCAACCACAAAAATCAAGTGAAACATGAAAAGGTAAATAAGAAAGAGGGGAAAAATTAAATTTTCTTCTTTAAGGCTTTCAATAAGGTCAAATTTTTATATTCTTATACTCCTATATGGAAAAATGCTATTTGCAACTCTCAAAAATTATGTGCATTATTATAGTAATTAGAAGAATTATTCATAGGAAGAAGTTGGGGTAATAAATGGTCTAAGATGATATGTTTATGCAAAAAAAAAAAGAAAATTGATGGAGGGTAGAGAATATGGCACAAAGAGAAATTTGAAGGAATAAGAAAAATAGGATAATCTTTATAATACAAAGAGGCATATTGGAAGAGGAGAGAAGGAATACCATTATAAGAAGGAGAGGAAGAGAGTAGTAATAGATAATACTTAAACCTAACATTCAGTGGATTCAATTACAAGAGGGAAGAGCATCTAGATTTATTGGGGTATCCAATTCTATCTTATCCTTCAGGGAAAGTGAGAAGGGTAAAAGCAAAGGGGAAGTGGACAGGGAGTACACAAAGGGAGGAAAAGAATGAGATGTGGGAATTTAATAGATTCTAAAATATAATAAAAGAGGAACAAAAAGGGAGGGAGTGGAAAGGGAATTAAAATAAGGATGAGGATGAGGAATACTGATTGAAATCAGCTATAAGTTTAAAAGAAAATAGCAAGTGGGAAGCTGGGTAGCTCAGTGGATTGAGAGTCAGGCCTAGAGACGTGAAGTCCTAGGTTCAAATCCAACCTCAGACACTTCCCAGCTGTGTGACCCTGAGCAAGTCACTTGACCCCAATTGCCCACCCTTACCACTCTTCCACCTAGGAGCCAATACACAGAAGTTAAGGGTTTAAAATTAAATAAACAAAGAAATAAAGAAAATAGCAAAAGAATAAAGGGGAGAACTAGGAGAAAAAATAAAAATGTTGGGGAATACACAAGTGGTAATCATAACTCTGAATGTGAATGGGATGAACACACAAATAAAATAGAAGCAAATAACAGAATGGATTAGAAACAAAAATCCTACCATATGTTTCCTACAAGAAACACACATGAGGCAAACTAAAAACTAACTGGAAATTAAATAATATGACTCTCCAAAATAATTTAGTGCAAGAATAAATCATAGAAACAATTAATGATTTCATTGAAGACAATGAAATTGATGAGACTTTTTATCAAAACCTATAGGATGTAGCCAAAGCACTTCTAAGGGGAAAATTTATATCATTGAGTATATATATATATATATATATATATATATATATATATATATATATATATATATAAACAAATTATGGAGGGCAGAGATTAATGAATTGGGATTGCAACTTAAAAAATTAGAAAATGAACAAATTAAAAATCCCTAGATGGAAATGAAATTAAAAATACTAAAAATCAAAGAAGAAATTAATAAATTGAAAGTAAAGGAACTATTGAATTAATAAATAAAACTAGAAACTGATATTTTGATAACAGAGACAAAGTACTGGTAAATCTAATAAAAAAAGGAAAGAAGAAAACCAAATTAATAATATCAAAGATGAAAAGGGAGGCCTCACATCTAATCAAGAGGAAATTAAAGCAATCATTAAAAACTATTTGCCCAATTGTATGGCAATAAATATAGAAATCTAGATGATATGGATGAATATTTACAAAAATATAAATTCCCTAGATTAACATCAGAAAAATAGAATACTTAAATAATCCAATATCAGAAAAAGAAATTGAATGAGCCATCAAAGAACTCCCTAAGAAAAAAATCACCAGGGCCTGATGGATTCACAAGTGAATTCTATCAAACATTCAAAGAACAGCTAATCCTAATACTGTAAAAATTATTTGATATAATAAGCAAAGAAGGAGTATTATTAAATTTCTTTTATGACACAAATATGATACTGATTCCAAAGCCAGGCAGACCAAAAACAGAAAAAGAAAACTATAGACCAATGTCCTTAATGAACATAGATGCAAAAATCTTAAACAGAATACTAGCAAACAGAATCCAGCAAGTAACCATGAGGGCTATTAATTATGATCAGGTGGGATTTATATTAGGAATGCAAGGATGGTTCAACATAAGGAAAACCATGCACATAATTGACCATATCAACAACCAAACCAACAAAAATCACATGCTTATCTCAATAGCTACAGAAAAAGCCTTTCACTAAACCATGCAAAGTATAGGAATAGAAGGAACTTTCCTAAAAATAATAAACTCCTAAAATTTTTATTATTATTCCTAAAAATAATAAACAATTCCTAAAAAATAAAAACCATTAACAAGCATCATATGCAATGGGGATAAATTAGAAGCCTTCCCAATAAGATCAGGAGTGAAACAAGGATGCCCATTATCACCTCTATCATTGATCATTGTACTAGAAACACTCTCAGTAGCAATTAGAGAAGAAAAAGAAATTGAAGGTATTAAAATAGGCAATGAGGAGCCTAAGCCATCATTCTTTGCAAATGATATGATGGTCTACTTAAAAAATCCTAGAGAGTCAACTAGAAAGCTAGTAGAAATAATCAACAACTTTAGCAAAGTTGTAGGATATAAAATAAATGCACATAAATCATCAGCATTTCTATATATTTCTAACACATCACAGCAGCAAGAGTTAGAAAGAGAAACAACATTTAAAATCACACTAGACAATATAACATACTTAGGAATCTATCTACCAAAAAAATACAGGAATTATACAAAGACAACTACAAAGCACTTGAACAATTAACAATTAAACAATTAAACCTAGATCTAAACAATTGGAAAAACATTGATTGCTCATGGTAAGGACAAGCTAACTTATAAAAATGACCATTCTACCCAAATTAATTTACTTATTTAGTGCCATACTATCAAACTACCCAAAATTTTTTTTACTAAATTACAAAAAATAAATAAATAAAACTATAACAAAATTCATTTGGAAGAACAAAAGATCAAGAATATCAAGGGAAATAATGAAAAAATAATGTAAAGGAAGGTAGCCTAACAAGACCAGATATTAAGCTGTACTATAAAGCAGCGGTCATCAAAACAATCTGGTACTGGGTAAGAGACAGAAGAGAGGATCAGTGGAAAAGACTTGGGGTTAGTGATGTCAGCAAGACCATGTATGAAAAACCCAAAGAGTCCAACTTTTGGGACAAAAATCCACCATTTGACAAAAACTGTTGGGAAAATTGCAAAACAATATGGGGAAAGTGAGGTTTAGATCAACATCTCACACCCTACACAAAGATAAATTCAGAATGGGTGAATGAATTGAATATAAAGAAGGAAAATGTAATTAATTAAGTGAACACAGAATAGTATATTTGTCAGATGCCAGGGAAAGGAATTATTTTAAAACCAAGGAAGAATTAGAAAAACTTACAAAATGTAAAATAAATAATTTTGATTATATTAAATTTAAAAGTTTTTGTATAAACAAAAACAATGCAACCAAAATCAGAAGGGAAACAACAAACTGGGAAAAATCTTTATAACAAAAAACTCTGACAGAGGTCTAATTACTGAAATATACACAGAACTAAATCAATTGTATAAAAAAATCAAGCTATTCCCCAATTGATAAATGGGCAAGGGACATGAATAGGATTAATTTTCAGATAAAGAAATCAAAAGTATCAATAAGCACATGAGAACAAGTTCTAAATCTCTAATAATTAGAGAAATGCAAATCAAAACAACTCTGAAATATCCCCTTACACCTGGCAGATTGGCTAAAATGATAGAAGGGGAGAATACTGAATGTTGGAGGGGATATGGCAAAATTGGAACATTAACTCATTGTTGTTGCAGTTGTGAACTGATCCTACCATTCTGGATGGCAATTTGGAACTATGCCCAAAGAGCTCTAAAAGACTGCCTGCCCTTTGATCCAGTCATACCATTGCTGGGTTTGTACACCAAGTAGATCATAGATTAAAAGACTTGTACAAAAATATTTATAGCTGTGCTTTTTCTGGTAACAAAAAACTGGAAAATGAGGGTATGCCCTTCAATTGGGGATTGGCTGAACAAATTTTGGTATATGATGGTGATGGAATCCTATTGTGCTCAAAGGAATAATAAACTCGAGGCATTCCATGTGAACTGGAATTACCTTCAGGAATTGATGCAGAATGAAAGGAGCAGAGCTGAAAGAACATTTTAAATAGAGACTACTACACTGTGGTAAAATTGAAGATAATGGATTTCTGTACTAGCATCAATGCAATGACCCAGGACAATTCTGAGGGATTTATGGAAAAGAACACTACCCACATTCTGAAGAAGAACTACAGGAGTGGAAACACAGAAGAAAAACAACTGCTTAAACACTTGGGTTGTTGCAGACATGACTGGGGATGTAGACTTGAAACTATCACAGTAATACAACTATAAAGAATATGAAAATAGGTCATGATAGATGACACATGTTAAAACCAGTGGAAATGCACATTGGATATTGGTGGTGAAGGGGAAAGTAAAAACATGAATCATGTAACTATGGAAAATTTTTCTAAAAAAAAAAAAGAAAAAGAAAAGAAACACATTTGAGGCAGGTAGACACACACATGATAATGGTAAAAGGCTGGAGCAAGATCTTGTGGGCATCAACTGAGAAAAAGGAGGCAGAAGTCACAATCATGATATCTGACAAAGCAAAAGTAAAAACAGCTATGATTAAAAGAGATAGGTATAGACAATGAGGAAATATCAGTACTTGACATGTATGCACCAAATGGTATAACATCCAGATTTCTAAAGGAGAAACTAGTGGAGTTGAAGGAGGAAATAGATAGTAAAACTACACTAATTGGCAAGCAGAACCTTACTTTATCAGATCTAGACAAATCAAACCAAAAAAATAATAAGAAAGAGGGGAGAGATGTGAATGAAATCTTGGAAAAATGGATATAATAGATATATGAAGAAAAATAAATAGGGACAAAAAGGAATACACCTACTTTTCAGCAGCACATGGGATATTCACAAAGATTGACAATGAACTAGGGCATAAAAACATGACAAACAAATGCATAAGAGCAGAAATAATGAATGCAAACATTTCAGATGATAATTGAATAAAGATAATAATTAGCAAGGAAACATGGAGAAGCAAACCAAAAACAAATTGGAAACTAAATAATATGATTCTCAAAAATCCATTAAGTAACAAATTATAGAAATAATTAATAATTTCATTGAAGGATATAGAATAATGAGACATCATACAAAAATATATGGGATGCAGCCAAAGCAGTACTCAAGGGGAAATTATATTGTTGAGTGCATATATTAACAAATTAGGGAGGGCAGAGGTTAATGAATTGGGCATGCAAATTGAAAAACTAGAAAAAGAACACTTTAAAAATCCCCAGATGAAAACTAAATTAGAAATCCTAAAAATTTAAGGAGAAATGAATAAAATTGAAAGTACAAGAACTACTGAATGAATAAATCATGCTAGAAGGTGATACTTTGAAAAAATAAAATAAAATACTGGGTAATCTAATGAAAAAAGAAAAGAAGAAATCCAAATTTACTGTATCAAAGATAAAAAGTAGACCTTACCTCTGATGAAGAATAAATTAATGCAATCATTAAAAACTCTTTTGCCCAAATTATATGACAATAAATATGGGAATCCCGGTGATATGGATGAATATTTACAAAAATACAATTTGCCTAAATTAACAGAAGAAGAAATAGAATACTTAAATAATTTCATATCAGAAAAAGAAATTGAACAAGCCATCAAAAAACTTCCTAAGAAAAATCCCCAGCGTCTGATGGAATTGCAAGTGAATTCTATCAAACATGCAAAGAACAACTAATCACCATACTATACAAACTATTTGACATAATGAGTAACAAAATAGTTCTACCAAACTCCTTTTAATGCACAAATATGGTACTGATTCCAAAGCCAGGCAGGTCAATAACAGTAAAAGAAAACTACAGACCAATCTCCTTAATGAACATAGATGCAAAATACTTAAATAGTATATTAGCAAAAAGACTCCAGCAAGTGATCACAAAGGTTATTCATTATAATCAGGTGGGATTTATGCCAGGAATGCAAGGATAGTTCAATATTAGGAAAACCATCCACATAATTGACCATATCAACAACAAACCAACAAAAAATCACATCTTATCTCAATAGCTACAGAAAAAGCCTTTCACAAAATACAACACACATTCCTATTTAAAACACTACAAAGTATAGGAATAGAAGGGTCTTTCCTAAAAATAATAAACAGTATATATTCAAAACCATCACCAAGCAATATCTGCAATGGGGATAAATTAGAAGCCTTCTCAATAAGATCAGGAGTTAAACAAGGAGGCACATTACTATCTCTGTTAGTTAACTATGGTACCAGAAACACTAGCAGTAGCAATTAGAGAAGAAAAAGTAATTGAAGGTATTAAAAAAGGCACCAAGGAGACCAAGCTATCATTCTTTGTGATGATATGATGGTCTACTTAAAGCATCCTAGAGAATCAACTAAAAAGCTAGTGGAAATAATCAGCAACTTTAGCAAATTTGCAGGATACAAAATAAACCCACATAAATCATCAGCATTTCTATATATTTCTGACACATCTCAGCAGCAAGAATTAGACAGAGAAATTCCATTTAAAATTACCCTAGATAATATAAAACACTTAGGAATCTATCTGCCAAGAGAAACACAGGAACTATATGAACACAACTACAGATCACTTTCTACACAATTAAAACTAGATCTAAAAATTGGAAAAACATTAATTGCTCATGGGAAGAATGAGCTAACATAATAAAAATGACAATCCTACCCAAATTAATTTGCTTATTTTAGTGCCATACTTATCAAACTACCATGAAACTTTTTTACTGAATTAGAAAAAAAACAATATCAAAGTTCTTTTGGAAAAACAAAAGATCGAGAATATCAAGGGAAATAATGAAAAAAAAAAAGTAAAGGATTGTGACCTAGTAGTACCAGATCTTAAACTGTACTATAAAGCAGTAGTTATCAAAACAATATGGTACTGGCTAAGAGAAAGAAGAAAGGATCAGTGGAATAGGTTTGGTGTAAGTGATATCAGCAAGACAGTCTATTATAAACCCAATGATCCCAGGTTTTGGGACAAAAACCCACTATTTGACAAAAACTCCTGGGAAAATTGGAAAACAGTATGGGAGAGATTAGGTATGGATTATCATCTCACACCCTATGCCAAGATAAACTCAGAATGGGTGAATTACTTGAATATAAAGAGGGAAAATATAAATAAATTAGGTGAACACAGCATAGTATGCTTGTCAGATCTTTGGGAATAGAAAGATTTTGAGACCAAGGAACAGTTAGAAAAAAATTACAAAATATAAAATGAATTATTTTGATTACATTAAATTTAAAATGTTTTCTACAAAAAAAACTAATGCAACAAAAATTGTAAGGGAAACAATAAATTGGGGAAAAATCTTTATAACGAAAACCTCTGACATAGGTCTAATTACTCAAATTTATA
Source organism: Gracilinanus agilis (assembly GCF_016433145.1). Taxonomy (NCBI): domain Eukaryota; kingdom Metazoa; phylum Chordata; class Mammalia; order Didelphimorphia; family Didelphidae; genus Gracilinanus; species Gracilinanus agilis. Next base: position 184,153,934 of record NC_058135.1, on the reverse strand, counting down.
AGGAGTTGAATCAATTGTACAAAAAAGCAAGCCATTCCACAATTTATAAAAGGCAAGGGATATGAATAGGCAATTTTCAGATAAAGGAATCAAAACTATCAATAAGCACCTGAAAATGTGTTCTACATCTCTAACTACTAGAGAAATGAAAATCAAAACAACTCTGAAATACCACTTCACACCTAGCAGACTGGCTAACATGACAGCTAAGAAAAGTAATAAAAGTTGGAGGGGATGTGGCAAAATTGGGACATTTTTGGTGGAGTTGTGAATTGATCAAACCATTCTGGATGGCAATTTGGAACTATGACCAAAGTGTTGTAAAACAATGCCTGTCCTTTGACCCAGCCCTACCACTGCCTTTATACCCCAAAGAGATCATATGGAATAAGCCTTGCACAAAAATATTTATATTTGCTCTCTTTGTGGTGGCAAAAAATTGGAAAATGAGGGAATGTCCTTCAATTGGGTAGTGGCTAAATAAATTGTGGTATCTTTTGGTGATGGAATACTATTTTGATCAAAGGAATAATGAACTAGAGGAATTCCATGTGAACTGGAATCACCTCCAAGAATTGATGCAGAATGAAAGGAGCAAAACCAGGAGAACATTATACGCAGAGACTGATACACTATGGTACAGTAGAATACAAGACAATTCTGAGGGACTTATGAGAAAGAACACAATCCACATTCAGAGGTAGAACTGTGAAAGTAGAAACATAGAAGAAAAACAACTGCTTGATCACATGGTTTGATGGGTATATGACTGGTGATATTAACTCTAAACAATCACTCTAGAGCAGTGATGGGCAAACTTTTTAAAGAGGGGGCCAAAGGAAAGGAAATGCTCATCTGTCAGTCTGTTTCTAAGGCAACTTTTTCTTTGTATTTTATCCTACTCATTGTATTCATCAGATTAGGAGTAATGTTGCCAGGCTGGACAAAACATTTCAGGGGGCCGCATCTGGTCCCAGGGCCATAGTTTGCCCATCACTGCTCTAGTGCAAATATCAATAATATGGAAATAGGTCCTTTACACATGCAAAACCCAGTGGAATTGCACATTGGCTACTGGAGGAATATGGGCTGAGGGGAAGGAAGGAACATGAATCTTGTAATCATGGGGAAATATTCTAAATTAATTAATTAAATACAACTTTTAAAAAAGGTAGCAAAATACAATATCAGGTGACAAATGATTGGATGTGAGAGTCAGTTGTCAGGGCTAACACACTTTCACAGCCACAGTGAGAAGACCAGCTTACAAGGAGGCCAACTCTGAATAAGAGGAAGAGAGAGATAGTGAAAGAGACAGATAGAAAGTGCAAAGGCATACCTCAACTCTATTTATTATGACAAAGAAAAAATTATAGAGAGTAGAGTACTAAGCATTATATCATTTTAAGAGGTGTTGCTTTCCCAGAGAATATTGTTAATGAAATGGCTTTAACCAAGAACATTTCTGTAGCTCCCCTATAAAAGTAAACAAACTGAGATACAGTGACAGCTAATCTAGTCTGGTAATTTGATGAAAGGATGATCTAGGTCATTTTTAAGGACATTACAAATGCTTCTTTGCTCTTTAAAATGAGGAAAGACTCAAGATTTTATGATGACCATTTTTTTCAGTGCAAGGGTTATCCCCATTCCTTTCTGATTTTCAGCCTAGACAGTAGCTTGCAGCTGTGAAGCGAGATTGGTCTTGTCTAGAGTCTCAGGCAACTTTGCAAGCATTTCTTTAATGGCTGCTCTTTTCTCAGTGGGCCTAATTTGTCCTAGGTACCTACATAACAAAAAAAATAATGAATATAAGGACTAGCACTTTTGGTGTGAGGACTTTCCAGGTGCTTTTCAGAGCTACTTATCCTCCTTTGATGTCCACCTTTAACCTAATTCTCACCTATAGCTCCAAGAGTCTGTAACATGGGTAGTGACAACACTCTGTTAAATTATCCTCATCTGATGGGATAAACATGACTGAGGGTAACTAACAGGCCTCAAACTCATCGGTGAGTTAAGAAGACATCTAGTTCAAGCATGTGAAGACTTACCCTATTGGAATGAACATATCAAAACAATTTATTCCAGTGACATAAAAAGGGCTGAGCAAGTACTGTGAAGCAGTTAGAGCTTGGTGAAATATTGATTATGTTAAGATCATTCACTGCAGCTCCTTATGGGCCATATTATTGTTCTTTACATTTTAATTTGTATCCCCAACATTTTGCAGAGTACCTGGAGTGTTACTTTTGTCGCCCAGAAGTGTAATTTCTTTGAAGGCAAATTAATATGGGTTGGTGTCTGCTTCCCATTGCCAACTAATCCCAAGGCTTCTCTCCCTGATTCACTGAATCCCTATCTGCCACTTGTACCACTTTTGCTCAGGAGTTACACTTCTCATCAATCTCAGCAACATCTAGTCATGAAAAGTCTTTCCATCTCTTCTGAGAAACTCAGTCTCCATTTACAGAAGGCTCTAGGAAACTTAATTGTCTCTGTTGTCTTTATGCTCATTCCCTCAGCAATAGTATTTCCTTTATTGTACAAACTTTTTCTATAGATTTTCCATACCTTATTTTTTCCATTCATCTCCTAGAGGAGGGCAGGAAAGGATTTTAGGGTTTTGTGCCTTTTCCTAGTTAAGAAGCAAGACCATAATTCTTTCAGGAGTAGATCCACTGAAAGTGTTCTAGCTATTATTTTTTTATTTATGTCTTTGGTCTTTACTAAATGTGGCTTTATTAAACAAATACCTTGGAAATAATAAAGGCAATATCCATTATCAGGCAAAACTCAAATATAAAACAGCTTATCTTCATTACTGGTCTAAGGAGATTTATTGCTGAATATACTTGTAATGATCTAAATCACATAACATTTTGCATATAATAGCCCTATGGCACAAGGTCCAAGAAAAGTGTGATAATGAGGCTTCTGGGATTCTGTAGGAAGGAACAACATTATAAGACTTTGTCTGCCAAAACAGAGAAGACTTGACTTTATAATAATTCCATTGCCCAAAAAGTGGAGGAACCAAAAAGAGGAAATTATTTTCTGGATACAATTCTCACTAATATATATGAATTAATTGCTGAGATAGAAATTATGCAAAATTTGTGAGTAAATGATGATTTCATCTTCTGATTTGTTATGAAGAGATAAGGGACAAGATAATAATTTGATTTGTACCTTAAATATCAACGAATCAAATTTCAAAGGATTCCAAAAATTATAGTTAGGATCTCATAAGTTAAACCATATTATAGTAGCAAATATGGATGGGTTGCAAAAAAGAATGAAACTATGAAGACAAAAGATAATTTTTCCTACATGAAGAAAGTGAGAATTTCTTAAAGAAACCAATATGAGTTTGAATATTCATAGAGAATTTACCAGTTTATATTTCAAAAACAATTATAGAAGATTCAAGCAAGTGTAGGTAATAATGAACACAAAATTATAATGCTGTCCTTTAATAATAAAATTAGTATCATTTATGCTTGGAATGAGCTCTGAACTTACAATAAAATATACATATAAATATTTTTAGAGATATATTAATGAAATAAAAAGTATAAGAATGAACAGGACTTGCTTAGGGTAAAAAGGATCATACCTGATAATAAAGAGAAGGTACAATGGCTTAAATTTTATTTAGCTTCTTTTTTGAAAAGGGTAATGATCTTTGGACTTGAAAGGAGAGAAAACAAAATTGTTAATTGAGATTTAATATGCATAATGAAAAGACTGTTGTAAGAGAGCTCCTGGCTGCTCTTCCTCAGCTCATTGACCTGGAAGAGATAAACTGTGTGCTGAAGGAACTAAAGTGCTTAACAGAGGTAATTGCTAAATCATTGTAAGTGATCTTTGGGAAATGATGAATAATGACAGAAATTATATTTTAAAAGGCAGAAATTTTAACTAAAGGAAAGGGAATTATATCTACAAAACTTGGGCCAGTGATTCAGACTTGAAGTCATGGGAAAATTCTAGAAAATGAAATACAATAATAATATAATATAAATCAATCATAATTTCTTTAATAAGACATCATAGAGAAGCTAGATGACTGTATAAAGATCCAGGCCTAAAGAGGGGAGGTCCTTGATTAAAATCAGGCCACAGACATTTCCTAGATTTTTGACACTGGGCAAGTCATTTTACCTAGCCATTACCATTTTTCTGTTTGGAAAGGATACTTCTAAGACAGAAGGTAAGTGTTTTTTGTTTGTTTCTTTGTTTTTAAAGAGGAGATCACAAAAAAAAAATTATTGTATTTTCCCATGGCACATTTTTGACACACTTGTTTCATTTGTTGAAGAATATTTATTGTCCTTGTTTCAACATAAATATTAATATATGCACAATAGCCTGTGACAAATAACAAGTTTACCTGGAACAGGATGAATGAACAATGGACTTGGACAAGTATTGAAAAGGTGGAAAAGAAAATGTTCAATTGCTTTATAAAGACAACAACAAAAAATATGTTTACTGCAACCACACTTCCTGAAAAACAGTGTTGCCGTATGACAGCAAAACCTAGATTGCAAAAGGCTTCTTAGAACTGAGGATGAATGTCACATAGAGACAAAAAGAATGGCATATGTTTTGTTTCTGCAGGCAATGAATATTTCTAAAGAAAAGTAAGAGTTAAGGAAGTTAGTAAGGAAAAGTATGACAAAAAGAGAAGATGATGTAGAAACAAAACAAGAGTGAAGAAAGACAACTTCATGCCCTGAGTGGTCAACTGGTAACTTTGAATTGCTAAAATTATAAAAAGGCATCCAGCACTCTGGATAGAGGCTGCAGCAAAATTTTGGGAAAATATGGGCAAAATTCCTTGAGGATAGGGTGCTGTGAATATTTAAAAATATACCTTATTAGAGAGAACTTTTAGATCACTGAGTTTAGAAATCTATTTGCATATTTTAAGTTAAAATAGAAAAAATAGCTATGGTTTTTCTATATATATTTCAAAATATTCGATAAGAATTTGGTCATGATATTCTACTTGAAAAGATGAAAAAAAAGTCTTCCTAGCTAAATGATTACATGATTAAATGAACTTATTCCTGGCTAAATTTTCAAACTCAAATTGAGATTATTAATATTCTCTAAACATTTGAAAGAGCTATAGTGAAGTGCTCTTTGTAGGGAGCTGGGTTTATTCATATGTTGTGTATTATTTTATGAATTATTTGAAATTTGCATGAAGAAAAATGAACTGCTCCTCAAATAACAAGTTAAAAATTGTTAAGTGAACAATAACCTCACACTATCAACTCATAATGTGCTTACAATACATTCACAGATGCTTTAAAAAAAACACATGCAAAATATCAGCTTATTAATTGAAGTGTAAGCCTTTTTAGTCATCTAAATGTTTCATCTTATTGAGTTTATATTCAAACTTATTAAGCTCTTTTTGAATCCTTACTATCATCCTTTGTGATTGTTATTTCCTTCAAATTTTTCTAGATGCATTTACATGAATTCTAATGACTCATTTGGCAAGGTACACAATATTTCATCTACTTAACATGGACATTTTTAATTTTACGTGCTTCTGAATAAAAAAAAGTAATCCTTGTTATAGAGTACAGAATGAAGAAGCTCAGGTGAAATGTGCATCAGCTCTGTTCTTTTTTAGACTTGTTAGAAGGAACAGCCACAATATCAGTTGAAAGAAATATTTGGCACATTTCAGCTTCCATTGAATTTAATACTATGTGAACTGTGAGAGCAGCATTGCCCCTAGACAATCAGATTAGTTTGTGCTCTGGGAACAGGCATTTGAAAGATCCTAAGTTGGAGAATAGTGGTCCACAGAAAATGGTAGTTAAATATCAAAATTGTAGAATTTTAGGGGTAAAATGGACTTCAGAGTCTATTTGGTTCAACCTGTAACTGGCCTACAGTCCCTTCCACAATTACTCAATAAGCTTGTCTTCCATTTTTCACCAGAAGTTCAAAAATAAGGAGAAATTTTCTTTCAGTCTGTTCTATCTTTAGATAAATCTAGCTATTGGGAAGCTATTTCCTCAAATCAGACAACCCATGAACTAGCCCTCAAAGTCCACAGAATTTACAATTAAATATACCTTACCTATTATCAACTCAAATACCTCTCATTTTAGAGGTATAGGATTTTAATTCAGAATACCAGAACAGAGTACCAAAAAAAATTTTTAAAAAAGATAATAGAGAGGGGGCAGCTGGGTAGTTCAGTGGAGTGAGAGTCGGGCCTAGAGACAGGAGGTCCTGGATTCAAACCCGGCCTCAGCCACTTCCCGGCTGTGTGACCCTGGGCAAGTCACTTGACCCCCATTGCCTACCCTTACCAATCTTCCACCTATGAGACAATACATCGAAGTACAAGGGTTAAAAAAAAGATAATAGAGTGCTAAAAATATAGATCAATAATATATTTGTGTATATATACTTATTTAACAACAAATATATTTATATAGATATAGTTCTGGTATATATATATATATATGTGTGTGTGTGTGTGTGTATACTCACACATACAGATGCACATTTATAAAAATAGCTTAATGTTTAAAATTTTAAAACTAATTTTCTACTTTACATCTCAAATAATTTTAATAAGAGTTTTCTATTATGTTGCCATCATCTTATCTCCCTCCCAACAACCCTCCCACCCCTATAAAATATAGGTAATATGATATTGATTTTATATGTTACTGTACATATAAAAATGAATAGGAATAGAAAGGAATATACTGTTCTCTCAGAAGTACATGCCACCTTTGAAAAAAATGATCATATAATTAGACATAAAACTATCAAGGAGTGAATCAGTAAAAGTAGTAATTAAGTGGACAATTTATATCTCTAAATGCTTGTATCAATAAAGTAGAAAGAGTGCAGATCAATGAATTGAGAATGCAACATCAAAAAAACCTAGAAAAAAAGAAACCCAATTAAATATTAAATAAGAAACTTGAAAATAAAAGAAGAGATTAATACAAATGAAAGTAAGAAAACCATTGAAATAATGAATAAAACAAGGAATTCGTTTTATGAAAAAAATAAATAATAAAGTTAAACCATAGGATAATTGGATAAAAAAAGAAGAAAATGGGGGTATTTTTGAGTTGATTCCTCGTCATATGATATGTTCAATTAAATGAATAAAATAGAGAAAAAGATTCCATTGCATTGCCAAAATGTAAAAGAAATTAAGTCTTCCTAAGCCTTTTGAGTTTCTTTTGTTGCTTGGTGGCTTCGGTTCCTTCTTGGTTCTGGAACTAATCTTTATCTGTCCAGGAATTCTTGTGAAGTCCTGAGTACTGAGGAAAGTTCTTGGTATGAATTAGGTTGACTACCTTCATGATAGTTATATATTCATGTCTTTTGCTGTTCTGATTTTCAGAAAGCATCTTCTTCTAGATTATATGTTACACTTCCCCATTATAAGACCCTGAAGGTAAACCAGCATATTACAAAGAAATTTGGTTTGAGAACTCAAGACTTCTAGTTCCCTATCCCTGTTCAATTGCCACTGATGGGATTAGGCTTTAAAGTAACTGCAGAATATGGAGCTTGTTAGACTCTTTCCATTTTTCTGTTCTCAGGATGTGGAAAATAATATTTTTTCAAAAAAATATTTTTCTTCAGATGTTTAGCAAAAATGGAATAAAACTTTTTGTTGTCTAAATTCCTTGTACATTTTTAAATGATCCTGTCATCCTCCTTTAATACTTCTGCTCTTGAAGTTATTTTCTTATCTCTTGTCCAAGGAAGCCTGATGGGGATTTAGGTTGTCATTTAATTTTATTTTTAGATGCAGTAAAACATTTTAAAGTAGCAAACATATGGCATACCTGAGAGTAATTCAAATCAAAATGTCAGTTATGCTGAAAAGGCACATTAATCAATAAACATTTATTAAGTGCCTACTATGGGACAAACATCATGCTAATCACTATGGATACAAAAGAGAATAATGATATACTGCTTCTTAGGGCCAATAGCAATATAAGATTTGACAAAAAGTTGTAGGGCTAAAATACAAAATGATTTGCCAATAGAAGAATGAATCACTTAAATAAAAGTAATTATTATTTTGTAAATAACTGCTCCAGAATTCCATATGTGTATGTGTGTGTGTGTGTGTGTGTGTGTGTGTGAATCCTTAATGTAGCACAAGAGTCACCAATATCATTTTTCATAAAGGAAAAAAATCATTAGAACTTATTGGGTCCCTTAATTTTTTTTTCTTTCTTAATTACCTTTTGGTGATTCTCTTGACTTTTATATTTGGGAATCAAATTTTGTTTGTCTGGTCTTTTCTTCAGGAATGCTTGGAAATATTTTATTTTATTAAATGACTGTACTTTCCCCTGCAAGAATATAGTCAAATTTTCTGGGTAGTTGATTCTTGATTGTAGAACCAGTTCCCTTGTTTTCCAGAATATCATATTCCATGCCTTCTGGTCCTTCAATGTGGATGCAGCCAGGTCCTGTGTAATCATGATTGTGGCTCCATGATATCTGAATTGATTCTTTTTAGCAGGTTGTAATAGCTTTTCTTTGGTTTGGAAGTTCTTGAACTTGGCTATAACATTCCTGGGCATTGTCAATTGGGGATTTAATGCAGGAGGTGATCTGTAGATCATTTCAAACACTACTTTACTTCCTTGTTCAAGAATATTGAACAAAGTGGGTTTGACCACTTTAAAGGTTAGTAAAACCAAAAGTCCATTATCTCTGTGAAGAACACAATCTGACTGCTTTATATAGCAACAGAAAGATTTAATGATGAAAATAATAAGGAAAGGGATAGGAAGGAGGGCCAAGGAGTTCCCTATTACTACAAACTTTGGACTCTACCCTCTGCTCTAAGGAATCTTCATGGATCTACCTTCTGATCTTGAAGCTAAGTAACACACTGACCTCTCTGTGCTATACCCCAAAATCCCTATTCTAGGTATCTTGACTAAGCCATTCCAAACTAATCTTTGATGATGGCAAAAAAGTTCAGGTTGCTGAATTAGCCAATGACCAGATAGCAGGGTCACAGCCTACACCAGGGATGGTCAAACTATTCCCCGCAGGCCAGATCCAAGCTATAGTTTTCCCATCACTGCCTTAAGCAATTCCCTAATCACTAAGCCCCACATCCAGATGTAGTGATTAGGGAATTGCTTAAGGCAGTGATGAGCAAACTATAACCTGGATGTGGCCCATGGGAAATTGGTTACCCATCACTGGCCTACACAGTGTAAAGTTGAAAAGACCTTGTACCCCTTTAAACTACATTACCTAAATTCCCTTTCACCATACCCATAATTCCTTAAGCCTTTTCCTATTGGTCATTGGTTTTCACAGGCTCTATTAAAATGGTTTTTTGGCGGGGTTCCCTGGGCTTTTTGGGACTGGAGGTGGTGTGGTAAAGGGTGAGTTGGGACTCTTTCCCTGCACTTTTAATAAATCCTTATAAATATCATATTTTGGAGGCAGTGAATATTAATTTTAAGACTTACAACAGTTTTGCTGAGTACAGACAGATAAAATTATCTTCAGGCTAATCTTCTTATCAGGAACAAACTGGTATCTCAAAGTCCAGGTCAAGAATGAAGAGGCAGGAACCAAAGGAAAGCTATATTCAGAAGCTGGAAAAGGCTCATTCATAGGCTCAACCTGCTGGGCAAATACTCCTCTCCCAGACCATCAGTTAACCTCCAGAAAGTTGTCACTCCAAAGATCCAGTGTCCACAGGAACTCAGAAACCTCTACCAGACTTCAAGCTCTCTCCTTATCCTGTCCTTCTGTCCCTTTGGAACTCTCTTTGAGTTCCACCTGTAAGCCACTCAGTTTCCAAACTGATTTGATTACAAACTTCCCTTTCCTTTTTCTTTATTCTCACAAAATCAGAGAAGTTTTCTTGAATAAATTCCTGCAGAATGATGTCCAGGAATTTTTTTTGGTCATGATTTTTAGGTAGCTCATTATTTTAAAATTGTGTGTCCTGGATCTATTTTCCAGATTTGTTGTTTTATGAATGAGATGTTTCATATTTTCCTAAATATTTTTTCATTCTTTTGATTTTATTTTTTTATATTTTTGTTGTCTTGTGAAGTTATTTGCTTCTAATAGTTCAGTTCTAATTTTTAAAAAGTGAATTTCATCCCTGACTTTTTGCTCCTCCTTTTCCTTGTGATCTATTTTTCTTTGTAGGTCATTGTTTTTATCTTTCAATTTCTTTGCCTCATTTTCAAGCTGGTCAATTTTGGATTTCAAGACATTATTTTCTTGTTTTAGTTCATGTGTCTCTGTTTCCAGAAAATGTATTTTGCTTTTTAAGTTCTTTTCCCAATTTTCTTCAACATCTCTTAATTGTTTTTTAAATTATATTTTGAGTTCTTCTAGAGAATGGGTACAATTTGATGGAATTTCTGAGTTTTCACTTGGTGTGCCTTGGATCTTCTCCGTTCCATTTGTTCTTTGTTCATTACCTGAATAAAACTGTCAATTGTAATGTCTTTTTTTCTTTTTCTGTTTTTTATTCATATTTCTTCTTCCCCCCTCCTTAAGTTTATTTTCCTTTGTTTATTTTCTGGATCTCTGAGTTTTGGCTTTTCTGCCCTGAAGGAACTTTTTTCTCTGCTGTGCTGATTAAATGGATTAAGCAGATGGAGCTGACTTGTTGAATTAATTGGACCTTGAGGCCAGATCTTTCACAGCTGCCAGCAAAGGCTGAAGGTAAAAATAAAGGTGTGGGGGCTGGAGGTAGTTACCTTCTGTCCTCCACTATACTCCTTTCTGCCATCAACCTAGTAAGAACCCTGAGCTTCCCATGGTGGTATCAAAGTACTCCATCATGGCTGCAGTATTTACCCTGGCAACCCAGTCATCTAGAGTCCTACCATGGGTCTCAGCACAGTAGGTGGGGAAGGGTGTGTTGGATTTTCCCCATATACCCAAGAATTTGACTTTATCTACCTACCTTTCAGTTTGAATTGAGTAGGAGACAGCTATGGCTCTGTCTTCTTCCTTTAATGTAGCACAAGATAGTACTGTTTGGAACACACAGTGAACCAATCGATTCAGAAATACACCTTTAACATATAAATTTAATGAATAAGATTCTATCTACCATACATACTTATAGACACACATGCTTATGCATACACACATACACACATATAAAAAATGAAGAATCAATTTTAGCTAGATAGAATATTATACCTTAATTTGTGGTATTTCACATTATTAATTTAAAAAATTAATTTAATTTAATTAACACTTAATAATTTAGTATTATCAATTAATTATTTTATTAAATTTTATTAATTATTATTAATAAATTCATGATTACTTATTAATTAATAATTTAAAATACCAGCCCATCTCTAGTTCTTGTCATTTAAGCAATTATCTAAATCATTTGTAGATACTCCCAAATTACCAATAAAAGGGAGAGCATAATGATTAGGAGTTTTAAGAATTAATCATATAATGTGTAACTTAAAAAAATAAGGCATTTTTAAACTTGAGGAGAAAAGTGAGCATGATAGCTTTCTTTCTGCATTTGAAAGGGCATCAAGAAATAAGGTGAAATAGAAGCATTTTGTTTATCTGCATTAAAAAAATCAGGAAAAATGAACAAAAAATTTTCAGAAGAAAATTTTGTGTTAATATTGGATATCTCAACAGTTTCAGTGCACTTTAGTCTTTAATAACTTCAAGAGTATAAATACTACATATTTTATTATCATAAATTAAAAGTTTATTTAATGCTTATTTATTCTTATAAATTTTTATAATTAATATGTAATTTAATTTTAACACAGGAACCTCTACCATTTTGCAGTATGTGTGCAATAGTATCTGGATGCCCCTTTATCAGACCAGTGGATCAATAGAGAAAGTCCTCTTCCTTGACTACCTGATCTATCTCCATTAGACTTTTTCTTGATAAGATTTCACATCAGGAATATCTGGATGCATCAATTCCTTGATCTTTGCATCATCTTAAGGCTGGGAGTAGAAATGCAATCATTTCAGTCACTAAGCAGCATCTGATGAAAGTTTTCATAAAAATTTTAAGAAACATCTAGAATATATGTAGCAAAAATGCTAATTTTATGAAAATTTTAGAAACATATCCATATTGAAAAGTTAAAAAAATTGATTATTCTATGTTTTTTTTACTTTAACAGTTATTAAAACTTTAATTTAGATTTTTGTATGACTTTGAATGAAGAAGTTCATAGTGATCAGAGATATCTATCAATGGAGCAAGCTGACCTTTGAAATAGTGACCTTAATCTCACTGAAGTTATTCAAGTTAAAACTAAAAGGTTATGATGAAGAATGTTGTAGATGAGCCAATTCAGATCAAGTGAATAACAAAGATATATGGGACCTATTTTTTTGCTTGTGACCTTGGTAAATTATTTTAATTTGTTTGTATTCCCTTATTATCAGGTGTGAAAAGTTAGAATTTGACCAGTTGAAGTTTAAGGTCAACCAATAAGCAACTAAAATTTTATTGAAGACCTACTCTATTCCAGGCAGTGTGCAAAGTACTAGGAATTCAGATTTGATGAAGACAGTCCCAGATCTCTAAGAGTTTAGGGTGCAATAGAAATTGACAAAAACAAGGGAACTGAAGGAGTCCAATCTTAAAGAAAAAATATGATATAAATGGGCATGAAGGAGATGTCAAAAGGCATACAGGCAGGTAGGAAATCAAAAGTCTGTTTCAAACAAGGCATTCTAGAATTTTGTTGTCATCACTTTTCTACTCAATTTTTCAGTGATTAATTTCCTGCAGAATAAAGTTCAAAACTCTTAACATTGAATGCATAGTCAGGCTTATAAAGGAGAATTGTATGATCAAGAAGGAAGGATGTGATCAGATTTCTAAAGAGTTAGAAACTTATCTAACATTAGTCCTGTTCTCAAAAAGTTTACTATTTGAGTGTACAGTTGACATCCCTACACTTCAACTCTACCTTAGCTGAAAGGGACTAAGGATACCAAATCACATAAATCTATGCAAAACTGGACTTTACATTGAAATTTATACATAGTAGGTGAGAAGTCAATGTTAAACTCTTGGAAAAATCTGACTATGAGTAGCTGCCATGCAAATAAATTAACAGTATGAGTCACAATGACAAAAGAAGAAAAAATAAGAATTTGTTAAAGTACATAATACATTGAAAAAATATTATGAATTAGTAATGAATGAACAATAGTCCATTTTGAAAATAGGATTGCATCTATTTCCTAGATATCATAGAAAAAATAACAAACAAAAAGTGCATCAAATAATAAATAACACTTGTATAAGAGGGCATGAGGATGAAATTCATTTTGTCATATACCCTCAAGGAAGACAAATGCATAAAGAAAACATAATCCGACACATTTTTAATAATTTTAACTAGTAAAGGACTAGCAATATAATGAATTTATTTCAAAGGTAATACAAAATAAATCATGGTTCAGAAGTGTAACATTCTCTTGTTCCCTTCTCCACCATTTGAGAACACTCTATTGAGGATAACTATTATTTCCACCATGTATTTATATATCTAGGCTCAGTTCCTCACAAATTAACATCTGACATTAATTCCCAGGTTATTAACCATTCTGGTCACCTTACTCTGGGCATTTGTTTGTTTAAAAATTTCCCTTCTTAAATATAGCTCTCTGGACCTATTATAATAATTTACAATAATATGATATAAGATTGTATTAGGATCCTTGGTTGTCATATCCTATTTTTGAGGTATAATTTTCAGCCCCTTAAGTAATTTTGTTTTGTTTTGTTTTCAGATGAACTACTCTCTGTATGACCTGATTATCTTGTATTTTTAGGATAGTTCAATGTGAATATAAAGAAAAAAAATAAATAGAAGGTAAACATTTCAAGTAACTAATATTCACCATCATAAGAACAAACTTCAAAGTAATTAGAATTGTCAAAGAATAAACACACTACGAAACAGTGGGCTCTCTGTCATTTGAGGTTTTCAAGCAGATACTGGATAATTTCTCCTTCTGGATTATGTATGTGAAATTAATGCTTTGGGTAAGAGGTGGAAGTAAATGATATCTGGGGTCCTTGCAACCATATTTCTCTAACTTTAAAAAGTTGCACTGTTACAAATTCAACACCTAACATTCATTTCATGACTTTAGAAGGACAACTACTTCTAGGATGAAGCATACCTGGTATAGGAAAAAATAATATATTCATTTATTATGTTTTTATTATTAATTCAGAATGCCCATTGATTTTTCCTCCAGGTGCATATACAGAGAAAAAAATCCCTCAACTTTAATCATTCTCCTACCTGGTTGATCCTTCAGTGTCATTCAAACAAAAGCCTAAATAAACAGATAGACTTTGGACTGTGATTCAAAGGGCATGACTCTCTCATGTCTCTAGAAAAAAAGAGTTTCAGGAATATGGAGTATCTGTAGAATTGCCCTGACCCCACCAAGTTGAAATTTATAGATGTTCATATAGTTAAAATATCCCATATCACAAACATTCCCTGAAAGTGCAAGGGAAATTTTCCTCATAATTTAAATGGTATCAGGCAGTAATGAAGGGGCTTCCATATGCTATAATTCAATAAAGATTATCTTTCATTAGATATGTCAATGTAATCAATGTATAAATATGTCTACATTCCACCTAGCCTAGTGTTTTCTGGAAAATAAATATTTGATAAATATTTTGATGAATAATAGTCTTATTCTGTAGCCAGCAGAGGACAGAAAGAAGTCTTTTACTTTGTAATTGTGAAAGTAGATTATTCAAAAAATGTTCTCTTCTCCTTTATGAAATGGAGAGATTAACATGAATTTTAAAACTCTAAAGAATTAATTATATTAGGATATATGTTATTTTCTGACCTTGATAAAATATCTTAAAGAAAAATGCATTTTTATATAGCCATAAATTGTGACATTGTTTTTCTCCAAAATCATTTATATTTTTGCTTCTTACAATGCACACAAGGGTGCAGCATTGTTAAAAAAGAAAAAATCCATATTTTAGTATGCCAAAATATATTAACAATATATCCATGGCTTCTGAAGACATTTGTTTCATATATTTGGGAATAATAAATTGGACTTCCTTAACTTTCAACCAGTGAGGATGTTTATTTTGTTTTCCTTATGATTCAGAAAGAATAATTTTAATCATAATCAGAGCAAAATTCAGAAATTTTCTTTTTAAGTATCCTTTTTCTGCTGTTATTCTTGTAGGAAAACTGAATAAATTATTATGCATTATGCAAAAAGATAAAAAACTTTAAAAAGTCACATGCCTCTGCTTATTAATCAAGTAGATTAGCCTCCTGAGGTGTGAAGATTCTTGTTGAGTGAACTTCCTTGAATTTAGATTGTTGTGAATGTCTTAAAATTTAGTTCATATGTTTTAATCTTAGCTAAGATATTTTTTATTCATTTGGGGGGAACACTTTTGTAAAACCACAAGTCAATGTTTTATATACATAAATTTTGATAATTACTAAATTGCCTCTTTAAAGTGTAGTTCACAAAGGGGGGGAGAGTCCTTAAACCTTTTTAATATAATTCAATATAATGATTTTTTTCTAAGATCTAACATTAAATAATTTCTATTAAGAAACAAAAAAACAAATTGAGGAATTTGGGGTAGGATTGGGGCAATCCTTGGATTGACCAAAATTGCTTCCAATAGCTTCAGGACATATTCAATATCAGTTTTAATATCCTGATATTCCTTGTGTAAACTTATAAGGAACAGAAGATGATCAGGAACTATTTTTTTTTAAATTCTTATTTTTATTAAGTGTATTTCCAGAACTTAATACAATGCCCGGGACATTACTTAATAA
Organism: Gracilinanus agilis; assembly: GCF_016433145.1. NCBI lineage: Eukaryota > Metazoa > Chordata > Mammalia > Didelphimorphia > Didelphidae > Gracilinanus > Gracilinanus agilis. The sequence goes on along the minus strand of NC_058135.1, from coordinate 184,138,050 downwards.
ATGTCTAATTGATTTGGATTAGATTGGATTGAGGTCAGTAGAAATTGAATGACAACAAAAATTACCTAGATAATAAGTAGGGGCAACTAGGTGGATTAGCAATTTGAATGCTGGTCCTGAAGTTAGAAAGACATATGTTTAAATCCAGCCCCAGACACTTATTAGCTTATGTGACTCTAGTGAAGTCATTTAACTTCTGTTTGTCTAACCCCATTGGAGAATGAATTGGAATACCATTCTAGTATCTTTGCCAAGAGAACCAAAGAATGGGATTTGGTTTAACAACAATAAATAGTAGATATGAAATTTGTGATCTTTCCATTGTATGACATGGGATCCCTTTGAATCTGAGGTAAGAAATGACAATCACAATATGGAATATTAGAATAAAAGATCCCTTGTTGTTTTATCACTAAACGATATTATGATAATTCTCTTAATCTCTGAGTTAATAGAGAATCATTGATGGCACAGTTTCTTATTCAGATGATCCTTAGCTCTAAAAAAGAACTAAACTCAAAGAAACTGTTTTTTTAAGTTATTCCTCTAAGATTTTATCCTTCCTCTTCCAGTAAAAAAAAGTATTTTAAGAAGTATAAATTAACTTGAGCATTGAGTGGTGGTTGAAATTGATAGTGTCCCTTACTTCAGCTGCTATACTCCCTTTGATTCCTTGAAAACTCAGATAGAAGTATTTTAACCCATGATATAAGGCAAATAACTCTAAATTCTTTCATAAAATGTGGCATGTAAAATTGAACACAGTACTTCAGTTATGGCATAAACTCTGCAGAGGATAGTGGGATTTCCCTGTTCAGTTCAATTTAACTAAGTAAGTTTTATACAGAATTGACTACAGTTAGTATGCCCCAAAACAGTTAGACAACACAGTGGATAGAGCAAGATGGGTTAGACTGCATTAAGAAAATGAGGTAAAATCTACCCTCAAATACTTACTAGCTGTGTGATTCTGTATAAGTCACTTAACCCTCTTTTTCTCCATTTCCTCACATATAAAATGAGCTAGAGAAGAAAATGGCAAACCACTTCAATATCTCAACCAAGGAAACCCCAAATGGGTTAAAACAAACAAAAAACAAACAAACAAACAATTAGACCCAACTGAAGCTGAAATGACTAAACAACAGCAGAAGACAACTGGATAGGAGGACAAAAATGAAAAAAAAAAAGAAATCATCAAGGATTTACACTCAGTATTTTTTACTACTTTATACTAATATAGCATGAACTTTATCACTACCATGTCATTGTTGATTACTATTAATCTACTAATCAAAATCTTATGTTTTTAATAAATTACTATCAAGCCAGATATTCTTCAATCATGTATGAAAGCGGTTTGCTTTGTTTATTCAGGAAGAACAGAAGTATTCTCAAGAGAAATGGATTTTTACATATTGTATATTGACTCAGATATCTATAAATTAACATTGTTAATGTGGTTTAGTCTTTTTCTTTATCTTGTTAAACATTTCTTAATTAAATTTAACCACCAGCTGAAGCATACTGGGGATCATCTAGAGCCACTGAGTTCAATATATGTGAAGTCAAGACCTTTATATTAATACTTATTTTACTATAATTGTTAGTCATTTATAGTTCTATACTGAAGAAATTGTTTTGGCCTCATTGATCTTCCACTAGAGAAACCACCCTGTATATTCTGTATTTAGTACAAACTATAAACATTCTTCTTTTGACATTATAGAAATTATTGATAAAAAGTTGAAAGAGAATACGACTGATGAGAGAGTATCATAGCAAGACACAAGTGATTCTAATCCAAGTAACCATATTTTCTTATTTAATAGGAATAAAAATAACTTTTATGATTCTGACAATGACCTCACTACACTCTGAAATGTCTTTCAAAAATAGTAATAAAAGATTTTGATAAATTGAATGAAGTGATAAATTATGCAAAATAATTCATATCCTATCCTTTTTTCACATAAAATATGCAATATTTTAATTCTGACATGACTTTCCTCATTTAACACATAGAGTCTTTTAATATTTACCTTTCCCTGACATTGGCTCACATTTTGGAGGATTGATATGAGTTCACATTGAATTTTTGAATCAGATAGGTGATTTTTTAAAATACCAATCAACCACAAATCATTGTTTCATATGCAGTAATAAATTATTCTTTAAGTTTTTTAAAATTTCGTGTTCAAAGATGAGGAAATTCCTATTGAAATAAGTATCTTTGGATAAAATTCTAGGCTGTACTAGAAACACTAGATTTTAGATCTGAGAAAGACCTTATGAATGACTTAAAGGACATGAAGTTAAATACTTTTTTTTGATAATGAAACATTCTTAGGTAGTTTGATTTTAAGGAATTCGTATTGCAATTTAGCAGACATTTTGATAGCTACTTTTTCTGGCCTTTCTACTAGTGATTTGTGTTTGTATTAAAATTCAATAGTTGTAAATATTCCAAAATTTAATAATATAAATTAATGTTATGTGGAGAGTGAACTTTTTCAGATGTCTATTCTTTATGCATACTGGTAGAAAAAAAAATAACCTGTAGAACTACTTTTTTTAATACTTTCCAAATTTCCTTTTTTGGGCAGTTAAATGGTATAATAGATAGAATTACAGGTCCAGTATCAGGAGAACCAGAGATAAAATCTGGCTTCAGATATTTATTAGCTGTGTGACCCAAAGCAAGTCACTTAATGATGGTTACCTCAGTTTCTTGATCTATAAATTGAGATGTTGAAGGAGACGGCCAACCATTCTAAAGAGTTCCCCAATAAGGGCACAGATATTTGGACACACCTAACAAATGAACAATTTGGTAAAGAAAGGGGCATTGAGTCATTCTACCAGTTGAAGTCTGTGGCCTCAAGAAAAAGGTTTATTTGCTTTTGCTCTTCAGAATCTAGGTGAAAAAATTAGTCTCTGATCTTACAAATTTTCAAAGGATCAGGAGATAAATTCTCTGCATTTTCTAGCATCTAGTTTTTTCAATCTGTTCAGCATAAATATCTCAAGTGTGATAATTAGATTAAGTCTACACTGCCCATCTTTAGATTTAATCACCAAAGGTGAGAACACATCTAATTCTGAGAGATCCATAACCCACATGTGCTAGAGTGGGTGACGAATCAAAATCAACTGACTGCCCCCTAGGCAATACTATGAGAATTGTCTATTGTGACTGGACATGCAAATTAGGAGGTAGGCACAGGAAGTGACACATAAGTGACCCCTTTAAAAGGAGAAGGTCCTCAGTCAGCTGAGGTCTTTGGTTGAAGAGGGTGTCTGGTGAAAGACTTCTGGTTGGTGGAGGAGTGTTGGACCTCTGAGACCCTTGTGAGACTGCTTTAAATATCTTCTTTGAATTCCACTGACTGAATCTTCCTGAATTTCTCTTAAGAAAATTCTTTTAGTAGACTCTGTGAATAAAGTTTTCTCCATTCACCTCCTGGCCTCTGGCGCTCTAACTCAGCTGAGAGTTCAGATCTACCTGGATTAATTAGAAGATCATAATAAATTACCTACTGGGTTAGATTCTTATTTCCTTATTTCCTCTCTTTCTTCTTAATTGTAAATAAACTTCCATAAAAGTCAATTTTGACTTGAGATTATTCTTTTTTTTGACTTGCTTTTAAATTTATGAATATTCATTTTTAACCTGTTTACATACTTTATGCCCCTACTTTCCCCTTCACCCCCCACACTCCCCCCACCCATGGCCAACACAATATTTCCACTGGTTGTAACATGTGTCTTTGTTCAGAACCTATTTCCATATTGTTGTTAGTTGCATTGGTGTGGTCTTTTCAACTCTACATCCCCAATCATGTCCACCTCAACACAAGAGTTCAAGCAAAGGTTTATCTTCTATGTTTCCTCTCCTGCAGTTCTTCCTCTGAATGTGGGTAGCATTCTTTACCATAAATCCCTCAGAGCTGTCTTGTGTCATTGCATTGCTGCTAGTACAGAAGTCTATTACATTCAATTTTACCATAGTATATCAGTCTCTGTGTACAATGTTCTTCTGGCTCTGCTCCTTTAACTCTGCATCATTTCCTGGAGGTCTTTCCAGTTCACCTGGAACTCCTCCAGTTTATTATTCCTTTTAGCACAATAGTATTCCATTACCAGCATATACCACAGTTTGTTCAGCCATTCCCCCAATGAAGGACATACCCTCCTTTTCCAGTTCTTTGCCACTACAAAAAGCGCAGCTATAAATATTTTCTTACAAGTCTGTTTATCTATGATCTCTTTGGGCTGGATCAAAGGGCAGGCATTCTCTTATAGCCCTTTGAGCATAGTTCCAAATTGCCAGTCAGAATGGTTGGATCAGTTCACAACTCCACCAGCAATGCATTAATGTCCCAATTTTGCCACATCCCCTCCAGCATTCATTACTCTCCCCTTCTTTCATTTTAGCCAATCTGCTAGGTGTGAGGTGAAACCTCAGAGTTGTTTTGATTTGCATTTCTCTAATTATTAGAGATTTAGAACACTTTCTCATGTGCTTATTGATAGTTTTGATTTCTTTACCTGAAAATTGCCTATCCATGACTCTTGCCCATTTTTCAATTGGGGAATGGCTTGATTTTTTACACAATTGCTTTAACTCCTTGTATATTTGAGTAATTAGACCCCTGTCAGAGTTTTTTGTTATAAAGATTTTTTTCCCAATTTGTTGTTTCCTTTATGATTTTGACTACATTGTTTTTGTTTGTACAAAAGCTTTTGAGATTAATATAATAAAAACCATTTAATTTACATTTTGTTATTTTCTCTAACTCTTCCTTGGTTTTAAAATCTTTCCTTTCCCAGAGATCTGACGGGTATACTATTTTGTTTTCACATAACTTATTTATAGTTTCCCTCTTTTTATTCAGGTCATTCACCCATTCTGAATTTATCTTGGTGTAGGGTGTGAGATGTTGATCTAAACCTAAACTCTCCCATATTGTTTTCCAAATTTCCCAGCAGTTTTTGTCAAATAGTGGATTCATGTCCCAAACATTGGGCTCTTTGGGCTTATCATACACTGTCTTGCTGACGTCATTAACCCCGAGTCTATTCCACTGATCCTCCCTTCTATCTCTTAGTCAGTACCATATTGGTTTGATGACTGCTGCTTTATAGTTTAGTTTAATATCTGGTACTGCTAGGCCCCCTTCCTTCACATTTTTTTTTCATTATTTCCCTTGATATTCTTGATCATTTGTTATTCCAAATGAACTTTGGTATAGTTTTTCCTAATTCAGTAAAGAAGTTTTTAGGTAATTTGATAGGTATGGTGCTAAATGGGTAAATTAATTTGGGTAGAATGGTCATTTTTATTATGTTAGCTCATCCTACCCATGAACAATTAATGGTTTTCCAATTGTTGAGATCCAGTTTTATTTTTTTGGAAAGTGTTTTGTAGTTGTTTTCGTATAATTGCTGTGTTTGTTTTGGTAGATAGATTCCCAAGTATTTTATATTGTCTAGGGTGATTTTAAATGGTGTTTCTCTTTCTACCTCTTGCTGCTCTAATGTGTTGGAAATATATAGAAATGCTGATGATTTATGTGCATGTATTTTGTATCCTGCAACTTTGCTAAAGTTGTTCATTATTTCTACTAGCTTCTTAGTTGATTCTATAGGATTTTTTAAGTATACCATCATATCATCTGCAAAGAGTGATAGCTTAGTCTCCTCCTTGCCTATTTTGATGCCTTCAATTTCTTTTTCTTCTCTAATTACTACTGCTAGTGTCTGTAGTACAATGTTCAATAATAAAGGTGATAATGGGCATCCTTGTTTCACTCCTGATCTTATAGGGAAGGCGTTTAATTTATCCCCATGGCATATAATGCTTCTTGATGGTTTTAGGTATTTACTGTTTATTATTTTTAGGAAGGGTCCTTCTATTCCTATACTTTTCAATGTTTTCAATAGGAATGGATGCTATATTTTGTCAAAGGCTTTTTCAGCATCTATTGAGATAATCATGTGGTTTTTGTTTGTTAGACTGTTGATATGGTCAATTATGTGGATGGTTTTCCTAATGTTGAACTATCCTTGCATTCCTGGTATAAATCCCACCTGATCATGTTGGAAGATCTTTTTAATTACTTACTGGAGTCTCTTTGCTAATATTCTATTTAAGATTTTTGCAACTATGTTCATTAGGGAGATTGGTCTATAGTTTTCTTTTTCTGTTTTTGGTCTACCTGGCTTTAGAATCAGTACCATATTTGTGTCATAAAAGGAATTTTGTAGGACTCCTTCTTTGCTTATCATATCAAATAGTTTGTATTGTATTGGGATTAGTTTCTCTTTGAATGTCTGATAGAAATCACTTGTGAATCCATCAGGTCCTAGTGATTTTTTCTTAGGGAGTTCTTTGATGGCTTGTTCAATTTCTTTTTCTGATATGGGATTATTTAGGTATTCTATTTCTTCTGCTGTTAATCTAGGCAGTTTATAGTTTTGTAATATTCGTCCATATCTCCTAAATTGTTATATTTATTGCCATATAATTGGGCAAAATAGTTCTTAATGATCGCCTTAATTTCCCCTTCATTAGAGGTGAGGTCTCCCTTTTCATCTTTAATACTGTTAACTTGGTTTTCTTCTTTCCTTTTTCTTAGTAGATGGACCAGTACTTTGTCTATTTTATCTGTTTTTTCAAAATACCAGCTTCTAGTCTTATTTATTAATTCAATAGTTCTTTAATTTCGTTTTTTTTTTAATTTCTCCCTTGATTTTTAGTATTTCTAATTTAGTTTTCATCTGGGGGTTTTTAATTTGCTTTCTTTCTAATTTTTTGAGTTGTATACCCAATTCATTAATCTCTGCCCTCCTTAATTTGTTAATATATGCACTCAAGGATATAAATTTCCCCCTGAGTACTGCCTTGGCTGCATGCCACAGAGTTTGGTAGGATGTCTGATCATTGTCATTCTCTTCAATGAAATTGTTGATTGTTTCTATAATTTCTTCTTTGACTAACTGGTTTTGGGGAATCACATTGTTTAATTTCAAATTGGTTTTTGATTTGCCTGTCCAGGTGCCTTTAATAATTATTATTTTCATTGCATTATGATCTGAGAAGGTTACATTTATTATATCTGCTCTTTTGCATTTGTTCGCAATGATTCTATGTCCTATTACATGGTCAATCTTTGTGAATGTACCATGTGCCGCTGAAATGAAAGTGTATTCCTTTTTGTCCCTATTTATTTTTCTCCACATATCAATTAAATCTAAATTTTCTAGGGCTTCATTCACCTCTCTTACCTCTTTCTCATTTATTTTTTAGTCTGATTTATCTAGATCTCAAAGAGGAATATTTAGATCTCCCACTAGTATGGTTTTACTATCAATTTCCTTCTTGAGCTCTGCCATTTTCTCCTTTATGAATTTGGATGCTATATCACTTGATGCATATATATTGAGCAGTGTTATTTCCTCATTGTTTATACTGCCTTTAATCAGGATGTAATGACCTTCCCTATCTTTTTAAATCATATCTATTTTTATTTTGGCTTTGTCAGAGTTCATAATAGCCACTCCTGCCTTCTTTTTTTCATTTGACACCCAAAAGATTTTGCTCAAGCCCTTAACCTTAAACTTGTGTGTGTCTACCCTCCTCATACGTGTTTCTCATAGACAACATATGGTAGGATTTTGGTTTCTGATCCACTCTGCTATTTCCTTCCATTTTATGAGAGAGTTCATCCCATTCATATTCAGAGTTCCAATTATCAGTTGTGCATTCACTGACATTTTTGTATCCTCCCCTAGACCCACCCCTTCTTCTTACACTATTATCTTTTAAACCAGTGGTTTGCTTTGAGCAGGTATCCCTTATCCCCTCCCTTGATTGACTTCCCTTTCTGCCCCCTCCCTTGTTATTCCCCTATTTTTGTTTTTTAAAGGCCTAATGAATTTCCTCCCCCTTCTTCTCCCCTCCCTTTTTTGCCCTCCCTACTCCCCTGCTCCTTTTGGTTTATCCCTTCTGACTTTCTCAGTAGGGTTAAATAGTTTTTTTTATCCGAATGGATAATAAAGCTACTCTTCCCTCTCTGAGTTGATTACACTAAGAGTAAGGTTTGATTATTACCTCTTAATGCTCTCTTCCTCTCCTTCTTATGATAGTATTTATCCCCTCCCCTTCCCATGCCCTCTTTGTGTGTAATTGAATATCCTATTTTTCTTATTTGCTCAGATTTTTCTTGGTGTTCCCTACTATTCCCCCTGTCTTTCCCTCCCCCCATGTCATCTTAGACCATTTAGTATCCTATCCTCTCCCTATGAATTATTCTTCTGGTTGCTATAATAGTGAATATTAAAATAGTGGATCGAGTTCATTACAGAGAATTATACATAGCATTTCTCCACATAGTAATAGAGATAATTAGATATTATTTAATCCCTTAAAGAGTCAAATTTAAAAAAAATTATGTTTTCTTTCTTTTCCCTATGTTTCTTATTTACCTTTTGATGTTTCTCTTGATTTTTGTGGTTGGGTATCAAACTTTCCATTTAGTCCTGGTCTCTTTTGTGTGCAAAAACTTGGAAATCTTCAATTTTATTGAATGCCCATACTTTCCCTGGAAGTATCTAGTCAGTTTTGATGGGTAGTTGATCCATGGCTAAAGGCCCAGCTTTCTTGCCTTTCTGAATATCGTATTCCAAGCCTTGTGGTCTTTTAGCGTGGAGGCTGCCAGATCCTGTGTGATCCTGACTGGTGCTACTTGATATTTGAATTGTCTCTTTCTGGCTTCTTGTAAGATTTTTTCTTTTACTTGAAAGCTCTTGAATTTGGCAATTATATTCCTTGGTGTTGACTTTTCTGTGTCCAGTGTAGAGGGTGATCTATGGATCCTTTCAATGTCTATATTGCCCTCTTGTTGTAGAACTTCAAGGAAATTTTGCTGAATAATTTCTTTATGTGTGGAGTCCAAGTTTCTATTCATTTCTGCCTTTTCTGGAAGAACAATGATTCTCAAATTCTCTTCTACACCAGTTTTCTTGATCTGTCACTTTCTCATTGAGATATTTCATGTTTCTTACTATTTTATCAGTCTTTTGACTTTGTTTTATTTGTTCTTGTTGTCTTGAGAGATCATTGGCTTCTAATTGTTCAATTCTATCCTTTAGGGACTGGTTTTCGGTCATAATCTTTTGGTTTTTGGTTATAATCTTTTGGTTTTCCTTTTCAATCTGGTCATTTCTGGTGTTCAATTTGCTTAATCAGTTCATTTGATTTCTGAGCCTCACTTTCCAATTGCAAAATTCTGCCTTTTAAACTGTTATTTTCTTGCCAGATCTCTTCCATCTCATTCAACATCTCATTTTTGAACTCTTCAATAGCTTGTGACCAGCTTTCATTTTTTGGGGAAGGTTTGGATACGATTACTTGTTTGTCCTCCTCTGTTGTCTGGATTTTCTCGGTGTAAAAGTTGTCGAGTGTTCCAGATTTTTTCTTGATAATCTTTTTCTTCTGGGCTTCCCTATGGCTTGCCATCATTAGCCCCACCCCTTTTCAGCTTTGTCTTCACACTCAGGGTCTGCCTGTGCTTTCTAAGCTCCTGGGGGCTCTGGTCTCCTTGTCCTCGGGGTCAGGTCTCCTGGTAGTCCCTGGTCTGCACCTCTGTCTGAGGCTCCTTCAGCAGTCTCAGGGGCTGCTTCCACAGCCCCTACCCCATCTGCACCGGGTCCTCACTACATGTCCTATCTTGCACTGGAGATCTTTATTCAAGCCTGGGGTGCTGCCTTCACCAGCCCAGACGCTGGGGATAGTCCCTGTGTTAGAGATTTTTGTCCGTACCTGTGCAGACTCTTGGGAAAGTCCGTGCACACCCCCCCAGCCACTTGGGGTCTCTTGTCTTGCAGCACAGGTACAAGCCCTGGGGCTGCTAGTGAGTTACTGGTTGCCCCAGTCCTGTTTTCACTCTTGTGCATTGGCCTTGGCACTGTGCAGGGTGTGTGGTTTGGGTGGTGGGGGAGGGGCTTCTTCCTCTTGCGTTTTAGTGAGAGCTGTTTCACCCCTTTATAGAGTGGAAATGCCCCGATTCTGTGTACCTTCAATGCTGTGCCCTGTTGTGGGGTTCCTTTGTTCTTCTGGGTTCATTTTTATGTCCCCTTGAGGAGTCCTGTATGCTTCGGTTAGGAGAGATCGAGCAGCTGCTCCTTACTCTGCCGTCATCTTAACCGGAAGTCTATCAGGAAGCTTGAGATTACTCTTAATTGAGGATTGATAATAGTTCAATCCTTTGGCTATCAATTTAATATATTGAACTCCAAAATAAACCCTTTTCCCCCCTTACACAAGTCATAAGAATTTAAGTTTGGAAATCAATATCCAATATGCATTTTTTAGCATCTACTATATGCCAGGCACTGTGCTAAATGCTTAGACAAAAAAAAATACAAAAAAGAAAGACAATCTTATTAAGGAATACAGCTCTCAAAATGAAATTGAAATGCAGGAGAGTTGGGTAGGAGGAGGAGGAAGAGGAGAGAAAGGAGGAGAAGGAGGAGATAATCAATGCAGAATCTTGGTGGAGAAGTCTCAAAACTGTAATCAAGTGAGAAATGAGATGTCTATGCTCAGTCCTCCCATTACATGGAGGTTTGGTGTTCATGTCTCCATCTCTAATTAAAGAAAGATAGTTTAATGTTGAGTAATAATATCAAATCTGATGAGATCTTATAGGATGATGAGACATCTCAATACTGAGCTTCCTGGGGCTTGTTGGAAAAAACAAGAAAACAAAAGAGAAATCCAAAAGTATTGTAGCAATATGAAAAATAGGGTTAGTCCTATGGTTTTTTTCATCAGAGTATGACTTACCAAAGCAAAGTATAATCCCTTTCTCAAAACTTGACATTCTAAATATCTATGATCTCATCATCATAGAAAACTACTCATTTGTACAGAGACTCCAGAAAATCACAATGCTTTCAATCAAGAGCTGTTTAAAAATGTTTTAAAATATCAGTTAATAAAATGTTTTACTAATGTGTTTGATAGGGTTTTTTCTTATTTTATTTATTTAATTGATTAACTTATTGCAATAGTGATCATTTAGAGTAGTGGTTCCCAAATTTTTGGCCTACCACCGCCCTTTCCAGAAAAAAAAATATTACTTAGTGACCCCTGGAAATTATGAAACTATTTATTGAACTCAGAATAGAATATAATACAAAAAAACTGTGACCATCACTGTCTCCCTGGATTCCTGCAGCACCCACCAGGGGGTGGTAGTACCCACTTTGGGAATTACAGGTTTACAGTTTACAACCCCATTAAACCATGTGATCAAGGAAATGTTTTTCTTCTGTGTTTACACTCCCACAGTTCTTTCTTTGAATGTGAATAGTGTCCTTTCTCATAAGTCCCTCCAAATTATCCTGTATCATTGCATTACTATTAGTAGAGAAGTCCATCACTTTCAATTGTGCCACAGTAAATCAGTCTCTGTGTACAACAGAGTTCTCCTTTGCTCTGCATCAATTACTGAAGGTTGTTCAAGTTCACATGGAATTCCTCTAGTTCATTATTCCTTTTAGCACAATAGTATTTCATCACCAACAGATACTATAATTCGTTCAGCCTTTCTCCAATTGTTAATTTAAAAAGCATAACTAATTATAATATTGTGTGGCCCTCAAAAAAATATTATTGCAAATTCTGATCCTGTGTGAGATTCTCACTGAGATATATTATGCACTGAAGGCATTCAAGCTTCTCCATCAAAGAAAATATTTATCACATTCATGTCCTCAATTTCCAATTTTTATATTGACAGCTTTATTTTTATATATACCTGCTGTCAAAACATTTCAGTCTAAGACAAGACTTGTATATTTTCTACTTCTATTAAAAATAGGTAAAATTAACACCTAAATATTGAGTAAACAAAGTCCATAAAATCACAAAGCTTTCAATCAAAAGCTGTTTAAAAATGTTTTTAAAAATCAGTTAATAAAATATTTGGCTAATGTGTTTGGTAGGTTTTTTTTAATATATTTATTTAATTGGTTAATTTAGAATATTTTTCCATGGTTACATGATTCATGTTCTTTCCCTCCCCTCCTCCTTCACCACGCCCATAGCCAACAAGCAATTCCACTGGGTTTTACATGTATCATTGATCAAGACCAATTTCCATATAATTAATATTTTCAATAGAGTGATCATTTAGAGTTTACATTCCCAATTATATCCCCATTGAACCATGTGATCAAGCAAATATTTTTATCCTGTGTTTCCACTCCTGCAGTTCTTTCTTTGGATATTAATAGTGTTTTTCTTATAAGTCCTTCCAAATTATCCTGTATCATTGCATTGTTGCTAGTAGACAAGTCCATTACATTTGATTGTGCCAAAGTGTATCAATCTCTGTGTACAACAGAGTTCTCCTAGATATGCTCCTTTTGCTCTGCACCAATTCCTGGAGATCATTCCATTTCACATGGAATTCCTCCAGTTCACTATTTCTTTTAGCACAACACTATTCCATCACCAACAGACACCACAATTTTTCAGTCATTCCCCAGTCAAAGGGCATCCTCTCATTTTCTAATTTTTTGCCACTAGAAAGAGTGTGGCTATAAATATTTTGGTATGAGTCTTTTTTCCTTATTACCTCTTTGGGGTACAAACCCAGCAGTGGTATGGCAGGATGTAAGGGCAGGCAGTCCTTTAAAGCCCTTTGAACATAATTCCAAATTGTCTTATAGAATGGATGGATCAATTCACAACTCCACCAGCAATTCATTAGAGTCCCAATTTTGTGTTTGGTAGTTAAACCAAAGTGAACTTTTTGTTTAAAAAGTCATTTCTAGGGATTCCCAAGATTCTGAGAAGATGGAGGCATAGAAGCAACAAGGCTCTAGACCTCCATAAAGTCCTTTACCACCAATCAAGGACAAAGGGTTCTGAGGGAACAGAAAACTAAATCTTACAATACAACAGAGCTGTGGGATCCTCTAGCTAAACCCAACTTAAAAGGTATGTGGAAAAAAAGAGAATAAAAAAGACTGAATTCTTGGAACTCTCAGGTTTGAGGGGAAAGAAAGGAGGAAGATCCCAGATCCCCTCCTCCTTCAAATGTGCTGAGTCTTGTTACGATTAGAAATGATAAAGATTGATAAAATAAGAGAAATTAATATTTTAATAGCCATGGCCTTGTTGGTGAAATATATCTATGACTGTGCTTGACTATCTTTTAAATTTACCATCAGTGCCCATCCTGTCTCTCTCGTATGCCAGCCAGCCACTCAGGAAACCAAAAAGACCTTTCTCTAGGCCCTCCTCCGAATTTAAGCTGCCCTATGCGTGGAGACCTTTGAGGTCCCCACATCCAAAAACCAAAAACCGGAAACCCATTGGAATCATGGGAAATGTAGTCTCATAGCCCCCACGTGCCCATAGTAAGTCTGCTAGACACTTTCAAATAGCACTTCCCTGAATTCAAAACAGAAATTTTCCCCTGAGATCCAGCAAAAAAAAAGGTTGGCTCTTTTTCTTCGCTGGATCTGTAAACATAGATAACTTCTAAATTTTAGGAATTTGGGGGAATAAAAGAAATGTATAAACAAATGGATAAAACTAGCCGCATTGACAAAAAAAACAATTTGGGGGCAGTCCCCTATTGGCATAATAGTGTACATTCAAAACATAATAGTGTATATTCAACTCATTTAACTCCCCATAGTTCAAATCAACTTCATCCAAAGTTCAATTTTGATCTTCATGGTCCAGTGAAGGGTCTTTAGGCATCCTTTTGGTGCTTTCACCAAACAGGTCCATTGTCTGGATTCTGCAGAGATGGCAAAATCCTTATCCTGAAATTTCTCTCCAAAGAATTTAAACTTAACAGTCTCCAGGTGACCTTGGAATCTCTTGGTGGGCTGGGGCACTAGTCTGAGGGAGTGCCTCTCTGGTACAGCTGTGCCAAACTCAAGGCTTTGATCACAGAGAGCAAGAAGGCTACTGGGGGAGAAACCCAGAGAGGATGAACATACCCTGCATTTTGTGCTGCCCACCTTCTCTCAAGGTTTTGACCTTAGGGCACTCAAAGCTGTGCAGATCAACCACACCCGGGCTTAATCCTATCAATACAGCAGGCAAGAAGTCTTCAGAGGCCAGGGAAGCTCCAACACCCCTACCCTACAAACTACAATGAAAGAAGCCAAAATCACTTCTCTAGCTTTTACCACCAACTGGGGAAAATCTGATCTGAAGGCTCTTGGAGTTGTGCATATCAATTCCACCTGGTTTAATACTATTAGCATGCAAGAAGTTTTCAGAGGGCAGGGAAGCTCCAACACCACTCCCCCACAGACTACAGGGAAAGTAGCCAAATTCACTTCTTTAGCTTTTACCATCAGTTGGGGAAAATCTGGCCTCAGGTCCCACTAACATAATTAATCAACAAAACAGAGAAGAAGTACCCCCAGGGCTGAATAGCCCAAACCCACAGATAATTAAAAAAAAAGAGCAGAGGATCAAGATTACAGCAAATTACAGGCGAGAAAGAAGGAAAGATATGAGTAAACACCAGAAAAAGAAAAAAGAAATCACAATAGACAGCATCTATCCAGAAATTGAACAAAAAGTAAATGGATCAGAAGAAGATAAAGGAACACCAAGGAAAACATAGAAACATCTGTAAAATGTAAACATGCTTTGGAAGAACTTAAAATTCAATTAACTCAAGAACTCAAAATTCAATTAACTCAAAACTCAAATAACTCAAGCACTCAGAAAACAATCAACAGAAGGTTAAGACAATTGGGAAAAGGAAATACATGATCTAAAAGAAAAAAATAATTTTTAAAAGCCCAAACTGACCAACTGAAAAATGAAGCAAAGAAGGTGAAAGATGATCTACAAAGAAAAGCAGACTTATAGGAGAAGGATGAATAAAATCCAGGGATGAAATTCAGCCTTTAAAAATTAGAATTCAACAACTAAAAGCAAATGATTTCACAAGACAGCAAGAATATGTAAAACAAAATTTAAAAAAAAGAAAAGTTTAAGGAAAATATGAAAAACTTCATTGACGCAACCACACATCTGGAAAACAGATCTCAAAAAGACAATTTAAGAATTATTGGTCTGCTGGAACATCATGATGAAAAGGAAAAGGTTGGACATCATCCTATAGGAAATTATACAAGAGAACTGTCTTGACATTCTTGAAGAAGGGGGAAAAGTGGAAATTGAAAGAATCCACAGATCACCTCCTACATTTAATACACAACTGAAAACTTCCAGGAATATTATAGCCCAATTCAAAAACTAACAGACCAAGATAAAAATATTACAAGTGGCTAAGGAGAAGTCATTCAGATACCAGGGACCCACAGTTAGGATAACACAGAATCGAGCTGCATCAACACTGAAGGACCAGAGGGCATGAAATATAATATTCCAGAAATCAAGAGAGGTAGGTCTACAACCAAGAATTAAATATCCAGCAAAAATGAATATATTTTTCAGGGGAAAGTTTGGTCATTCAACAAAATCAAAGACTTCCAAGTATTCATGAAGAAAAAACCTGATGTAAACAGAGATTTTGCTGCTGAAACAAAGAACTCAAGAGAATCACCATAAGGTAATTCAGTGAGTGGGGAAAAAAAACAAAAAACAAAAAACCTTTTCTTTAATGGACCCAATAGGCTCAATTGACTTACAGCCCTAGAGGAAAATAAGATATTTGTAATGCTTAAAAATTTTTATTATCATTATGGTAGATAGAAGAAGTATACATATAGGGAAAAGGGACAAACTGTATAGGATGAAATATCAAGATATACAAGATATAGAAAACTACAAACCAATGTCCTTAATGAACATAGATGCAAAAATCTTAAATAGAATATGAGCAAAAAGACTCCAGAAAGTGATCAAGAGGGTTATCCATCATAATCAGGTGGGATTTATACCAGGAATGCAAGAATGGTTCAACATTAGGAAAACCATCCACATAATTGACCATATCAACAGTCTAAGAAACAAAAATCACATGATTATCTCAATAGATGCTGAAAAAGCCTTTGACAAAATACAGCATCCATTCCTATTGAAAACACTGAAAAGTATAGGAATAGAAGGACCTTTCCTAGAAATAATAAACAGCATATACCTAAAACCATCAACAAACATCATATGCAATGGGGATAAATTAGAAGCCTTCCCAATAAGATCAGGAGTAAAACAAGGATGCCCATTATCACCTCTATTATTCAACATTGTACTAGAAACACTAGCAGTTGCAATTAGAGAAGAAAAAGAAATTGAAGGTATCAAAATAGGCAATGAGGAGACTAAGCTATCACTCTTTGCAGATGATATGATGGAATACTTAAAAAATCCTAGAGAATCAACTAAGAAGCTGGTAGAAATAATGAACAACTTTAGCAAAGTTGCAGGATACAAAATACATGCACATAAATCATTAGCATTTCTATATATTTCCAACACATCACAACAGCAAGAGGTAGAAAGAGAAACACCATTTAAAATCACCCTAGACAATATGAAATACTTAGGAATCTATCTACCAAAACAAATACAGCAATTATACGAAAACAACTACAAAACACTTTCCAAACAATTACAACTAGATTGAAACAATTGGAAAAGCATTTATTGCTCATGGGTAGGACGAGTTAACATAATAAAAATGACCATTCTATCCCAATTAATTCACCTATTCAGAGCCATACCTATCAAACTACCAATAAACTTCTTTACTAAATTAGAAAAAAAAACTATAACAATGTTCATATGGAATAACAAAAGATCAAGAATATCAAGAGAAATAATGAAAAAAAATGTGAAGGAAGTTGGTCTAGTAGTACCAGATATTAAACTATACTAAAAAACAGTGGCCATCAAAATGGTATGGTACTGGCTAAGAGACAGAAGGGAGGATCAGTGAAATAGACTAGGTAAGTGACATCAGCAAGACAGTGTATGATAAACCCAAAGAGCTGAACTTTTGGGACAAAAATCCACTATTTGACAAAAACTGCCAGGAAATTTGGAAAATAATAGGGGAGAGATTAAGCTTAGATCATCATCTCACACCCTACACCAAGATAAATTCAGAATGGGTGAATGACTTGAATATAAAGAGGGAAACTATAAATAAGTTAAATGAACACAGAATAGTATACTTGTCATATCTCTGGGAAAGGAAAGATTTTAAAACCAAAAAAGAGTTAGAGAAAATTACAAAATGTAAAATAAATTATTTTGATTATAACTAACTAAAAAGCTTTTGTACAAACAAAAACAATGCAGCCAAAATCAGAAGGGAAACAACAAATTGGGATAAAAATCTTTATAATGAAAAACTCTGACAGGGGCCTAATTACTCAAATATACAAGGAGTTAAATCAATTGTATAAAAAACCAATCCATTCCCCTATTGATAAATGGGCAAGAGACATGAATAGGCAATTTTCAGATAAAGTAATCAAAGTATCAATAAGCACATGAGAAAGTGTTCTAAATCTCTAATAATTAGAAAAATGTAAATCAAAACAACTCTGACGTACTTCCTCACACCTAGCAGATTGGCTAAAATGACAGCAGGGGAGAGTAATAAGTATTGGAGGGGATGTGGCCAAATTGGAACCTTAATGCATTGCTGGTGGAGTTGTGAACTGTCTACCATTCTGAATGGCAATTTGAAACTATGCCCAAAGAGCACTAAAATACTGATTGACCTTTGATCCAGCCATACCATTACTGGTTTTGTACACCAAAGAGATAATAGGGAAAAAAGACTTCTACAAAAATATTTATAGTTATGCTCTTTGTGGTGGCAAACCTGGAAAACAAGGGTATGCACTTAAATTGGGGAATGGCTGAAGAAATTGTGATTTATGCTGGTGATGGAATACTACTGTCCTCAAAGGAATAATAAACTGGAGGAATTCCATGTGAACTAGATTGAGCTCCAGGAATTGATGCAGAATGAAAGGAGCAGAAACAGAAAAACATTGTACACAGAGACTGACACACTGTGGTAAAATAGAATGTAATGGACTTCTATACTAGCAGCAGTGCAATGATCCAAGAAAATTCTGAGGGACCTATGTAAAAGAATCCTATCCTCATTCAGATGAAGAACTATTCAGAGTCAAAACACACTGGAAAAACAACTGCTTGAACACATGGGTTGATGGGGACATGATTGGGGATATAGACTTGAAATGACCACACCAAATGCAAGGTCTTGATCAATGACACATGTTAAAACCAGTGGAGATGCACATTGGCTAGGGTGAGTGTTGAGGGTGGGCGAAAGGGAAAGTAAGAACATGAATCATGTAACCATGGAAAATTTTTCTAAAAAATGAAATTTAAAATGCATATAAGCAAATAAACAAACATATAAATAAATAAATAAATAAAAAGTCAATTCTAATGAGCTATACATTATGAGCCTTTTCTAGTTGGGAGGTAAATATTCTCAAATTGGTCCATAAAACATTGTGAAATTTTGATGCATTAGGCTCCATAGAGATAGTTACAAAGTTATTTTTCTTTTTCATCTTGCAATCATATACTTTAATCAGTAAATATTTTTTATCTTCCCCAATTATCTCTAAAACTCTTATTAGAAAGGCATTTGATAAATTCATTCCTAATGAACTTTATCAATCATTTCCATATCAATGTAAATTTTGTGTAGATCCTGGATTGCTCATAAAAATTAAAAAAAACACACACACACTAGTTGATTCCAAGGAAAGAACCGTTATTATTGAAATTGAATACATATATTTATTTTCATTATTGGTTGTGATATTAATTTTTTCACAAAGCAGAAATAGCTGTAAAGACTATAATTATACCATGGCAATTATGATCTGCACTGTGTAAAGTCTGTATTGACAATGTATGAATAACAGGTATTACTGGCATAAAGATAATCTAGGTAGGAAGAGAATAAATTATTGTTCTTGTGAATGAAGGAAAATGATATATTAAATCCTTATATGTCAAGCACTGTGCTAAACACTAAAATGAAAAAAAACAAACAAAAAAAAACAAAAGCAGAATTCTGAAGGTCCTTTGTTGTAATGTGGTAAGGCAACATGCATAGCAGAGTGGCAATTAGGAGGGTCACATTGGAGGGGAAATACCTCATGTATAGTAAATTGGATGGGAGAGTAACAAAATTATATGTTGCTTCTACGTATATAGACAGAGTTGATTTCAACACAATAGCAAAACTGTGAGAGATAGATAAAGGGACTTGCTTGGCAACAAGGAATTTGAGTAAACTACTATGTAATAAGGGGCAGCTGGGTGGCTCAGTGGATTGAGAGCCAGGCCTAGAGACTGGAGGTCCTAGGTTCAAGTCCGGCCTTGGACACTTCCAGCTGTGTGACCTTGGGCAAGTCGCTTGACCACCATCGCCCACCCTTATCACTCCTGGGCTAAGGAAGGTCCCTAGCCAGGATGAAAAAGGAGGAGGGTTGGGCGTGGGGCTAGCAACCCCACCCTGTAAAAACTACATCTGCTAAAGAAACTGCAACCTAAAGTAGGGGCAGCTGGGCTAGCTCAGTGGATTGAGAGCCAAGCCTAGAGACGAAAGGTCCTAGGTTCAAATCTGGGCTCAGACACTTCCCAGCTGGGTGACCCTGAGCGACTGCATGACCCATTGCCTACTGGTTGTGGCCCTATGCTCCTAGAATGGAGTCCCAGGATAAAATTAAAATAAAAAAAAACTATGTAATAAGAAATGAAATAAACTGAAGTATACCTAGGATCTGCCTAAAATGAGCCATATGGAAATTTTGTGAAACAGAACCATAGGGTCTTAGAGGAGAACTTCCAGAGGAAAAAAAAGTTTAAAATAATCAAGGTATAGTCTCCAGTTTATTTAGCAACTTTGTTCTTAAGGAAATCCATGTGGCTGTATCTCTCTCTCTCTCTCTCTCTCTCTCTCTCTCTCTCTCTCTCTCTCTCTCTCTCTCCATAATATATATATATATATATATAATCACAGCGATGTGGATGTTTTCTTCAATGATGCATATCACAGCATATCCATGTTTCCTTGTTCTGTGTGACATCTGCATATGACTTTCCATAAATTCTCTAAACTGTGTTTTGATCATTTCTAGAGTTATCTTGATGTCACCAATGAAATATACAGAATGTCATCAATCAGTCATTCTTTCTTCTCATCACATGACCAGCTCACCTTATTTTGTGGTCAGATATTTCTCTGGTTAGATGCTTTTCTACCATTTCATACCATTTCGTTTGCACATAATGGACATTGATGTGTTATTTGATAATTTATTCTTTCATATACTCTATGGATTTAGAGCCCCATCATAGAAAGGCTCCAATTCCTATGTACTAGAGAGAATTGCTCTGTTTTCCTATGTTTGGAATCTGGGTCAAAGAATATCTTTCTTTTAAACAGAATTTTGATAATAAATAAAGAGAGGGTCTTTTTTTTTGCTATTAATGTTTCTCAGAATATTGAGATGGGAAGATATGGAGAGTTTGATAGACCTCTTATTAAATCAAAACCCCAAAATAAAGACACAAATAAACTAAATTAAAAATAGTATGCTTTGATCTGCATTATGATTCCAACAGTTCTTTCTATGAACATAGATAGCATTCTTTTTTATAATTCTTTCTGAATTATCCTGGATTTTTGTATTTTTGAGAGTAGCTAAGTTTTTTTCACAGTTGATCATCATACAATATTGCTATAACTATATATAGTGTTCTCTTGGTTCTGATTATTTCACTCAGCATTTTTCTGAAATGATTCTGCTCATCATTTCTCATAGCATAATAATATTTAATCACCATCATATATCATACTTCGTTTGGCAATTCCCCAATTGATGAACATCCCCTCAATTTCCAATTCTTTGACACACACAAAATAAGCTACTATAAATATTTTTGTAGAAGTGGATTCTTTCAACTTTTATACAATGCCTTTGGGATACAGAGCTAGTAGTAGTACTATAGGATCAAATGTTAAATATACTTTTATAGCCCTTTGGACATAGTTCATAATTCCACCAATAATGCATTAGCTTCCAAATTTTGCCACATTCCCTTGAATATTTATCATTTTTCTTTACTGTCATATTGGCCAATTTGCTTTAGGCCTGGGGCTAATGGCTTCACCAAAGTGTAGGCTTGAAAGGGCCAAGTGCTTTGAACTTTTGGGCCTCACTATTGGTTGGTGCCAGGTTCTGTGATGGTAAACTTAAAACCATTTAGAGACTATGTGCTGTGCTCCATCCTCAAGATTACCTGTCCCTCCACCAGAGGGCATGCAGTTCCCTACCCCCACCAGGAACTGAAGTGCCCCGTACCTGTGCCTTATCCCAAACAGGGGAGGAAGAGAAGGAGGGAAGGGGCCTGAGGGAAGGGTTTTTTTTTTATTCAAGGAAGAGAGTAAGTGCTTCCATTAGGCTGCTGAGTGGAGAGGGAGAAGGGAAAAAGTACACCAGAGTCCTTCTGCCTTTCTAATAACTAACTCTGCCAGGGACTGTGAGTATGTACACAAAAAGGTTTTTGCATGCCGCCTTTGACACACTTGCCATTGGTTTGCCATCACAGGTCTAGGGTGTGGAATATTCTATTGTTAGTGCAGGCAGGTGCCTGAGATCACAAAGTTGGTCTATGCCCAGGTTTAGAATCTGACATATTAAGTAGGGGGTTGATTAGCCAGCAAACCTCTGTGAGCTTTTGCTTCTAGTTCCCCCTTTTCCTGTGCAAATCTATTCTCTCTGGCTACCTATTAAGTTGTATTCAGCAGAAGAGTACGCTCACTCCATCTTGCTGTTGTTTTTGACTCCCTATGTTGAGGTGCTTTTTTTTAAATATTGGTTTGGCAGGATTGTCAAATTGATTTCAACTTTTACCACTACTAAACCACCATCTTGTCCCTGTACCCCCATTCCTATTAAAAACATTATACGACATTGGAATAAATTGGTCTTTCCTTAAAATGATAAGTAGCATATATCTAAAACCATCACTGTGTATCAACAGCAATGTTAAAAAGTAAGAAACCTTCCCAATAAAATAGAGGTGAAACAGTAGTTGCAGTATCACTAATATTATTTCATTTTTATGAGAAATGATAGATTAAAAATTAGAAAAATTAGAAAAAGAAACTGAAGGAATTAAAGTAGATAAAAAGTAAATTATCATTCTTTGAAGATGATATGATGTTATATGCAGAGAATCCTAGAGAATTAACTAAAAAGCTAGATGAAACAATAAATAGCTTTAGTAAAGTTACAGGACATGCAATAAACTTCCATAAATCATTAGCATTTCTGTATATTACCAAGAAAGTTCCGCAGCATGAGATAGAAGAAACTCCATTAATGCTTTCTTAGAGGGGCAGCTGGGGTAGCTCAGTGGATTGAGAGTCAGGCCTAGAGATGGGAGGTCCTAGGTTCAAATCTGGCCTCAGACACTTCCCAGCTGTGTGACACTGGGCAAGTTACTTGACCCCCATTGTCCACCCTTACCACTCTTCCACCTATGAGCCAATACACAGAAGTTAAGAGTTTAAAAAAATTAAAAAAAAGTTTCCTTAGAGCCATGTTTTTGCAAAGATGTGGCATGCATGCCCTGGAGTGCTGGAGGGAGATGCTCTGTTCACCCTCTTCTCCATGCCTAAGAATAATATTCATATAATCTGACCCTCCATCCAGCAGTTCAATGTGAGCACTTACTTCTTCTGTTGTCTGGGGTAAAGTTGGAGTTGAAGGTGCAGTTTTGGGCACATGATCTCTAAAAGGTTCACCAATGCTATCTTAGAAAATATGGCAGATTTGAGAATCTACCTACCAAGATAAACACAGGAATTATGTGAACACAATTACAAAACATTTTTAACACAAATAAAATTCAATATAAACAATTGGAAAAATATTAATTTATCTTGGACAGGAAGAGTTAGTAGAATGAAAATGATAATCCTACACAAATTAATTTACTCATTCATAGCCATACCAATTAAATACCTCGAAAATTATTTTATGAAACTAGAAAATGTAACAAAATTTATCTATAAGAACAAAAAGTCAATAATATGAAAGGAATTAATAAAAAAATATCTGACAGGAGTTGGTGTGGCCTGGCAAAACTAGATGTTAAACTGTACTATAAAGTGATAATCATAATAACTTTCTGGTACTGGTTAAAAAAGAGAATGTTGGATCAATGGAATAGACTAGGGGTAATTTACCTCAAGAATCTAATGTCTGATAAATCCAAAAATACCAGCTTCTAGGATAAGAACCTCACTATTAGGGAAAAAACTGCTGGGAAAATTGAAAAACAGTATGGCCAAAATTAGGTATAGTTCAATATCACATACCCTATGCCAAGATAAGATCAAATGGGCATATTATTTAAATATAAACAGTGATTTTATAAGTAAATTAGGTGAGCATAGAAGTTTACCTGTCATATTTATGGAGTTTAGGATGATATGTTACCAAAAGGGGGTGGGGGATAGAAGATGGCACCAAGAGAAACTTGAAGGAATAAGAAAAATAGGATAATATATACCACATAAAGAGTCCCATACTAGGTGGAGGGGAATATTATTATAAGAAGGAGAGGAAGAGAATGCTAAAAGGTACCACTTAAACCTTACTCTCAGTGGAATCAATTATGAGAGGGAAGAATGTCTAGATCCATTGGGGTATAGAATTCTATCTTACACTACAGGAAGTTGAGAGGGAAAAAACAAGGCGGGGGGGTGGGGGATAGTGGGGAAAGGAGTACCAAAAGGGAGGGAAAGAAAGGGGGAGGGAATTTAATAGACCTTGAAGAAAAATAAAAGGCAAATAAGAAGGGAGGGAGTGGGAAGGTAATTAATATAAAGGTGGGGATTAGGGGTACTGATTAAAAGCAAAACACTGGTGTAGAAAGAAATAGTGAAGGAAGAAAGGGGAGGACTAGAAGAGGAAATAAAAATGATGGAGGATATAGATGGTAATCATAACTCTGAATGTGAATGAGATGAACTCACCCATAAAATGAAAGCAAATAAAACAGTGGATTAGGGAGTTCCGGGTTAAGATGGCGGCAGAGTAAGAAGCAGCTCTTAACCTCTCCTGACCGAAACACACAAAACTCCTCAAGGGGACATAAAAACAAGTCCAGACAAATGGAGGAACCCCACAACAGGGCACAGCGTGGAAGGTACGTGGAATCGAGGCATTTCCATGCTATAAAGGGCTCTCACTAAATCGCGGGCTGAGCAACCGCCCCACCCCCACCCCCTCCACACACAACACCTGTAGCTCCGAAGCCAGCTAAAAAGAAATAGAGCAAGTTTGGGGCACCCATCGAGTCACTGGCAGCTCCGGGACCTGTTCCTGAGAGCAGCAAGACTTAGGACCCCATTAAGCCAAAAAAAGGCACGCGAAATCTGAGCACGCGGGAGCAGGACGCTGGGCACAGAGCGCAGTCTGAGCAGAGGCGTGGGTGGAGGCAGACACAGCCAGGAACTAAAGCCTAAGTGGGGAACCAGTGTGGACGGGTATACGACTGTGGAAGCAGCACCCTGAGACTTGTAAAGGAACCTCCAGCAGAGGATCAAGCAAGGGGGCCCACCAGGGGGCTTGACCTTGGAAAAAACCAGAACTCAGACCTCAGGAGCCAATAGATCGCTGACAGACACTGAGCGCGAGGATAAATCTGAGAAGCTGCTAGGCTAATGATGGCTACTCAGTCACAGGAAGTTCAGAGGAGAAAGAATAATAACAAGAAAAAGAAGTCTTTAACACTGGACAGCTTTTACACAGAGAAAATCCAGACAACCGAGCAAACAGAGGAGGAGAACAAACAAGCATCCAGACCCTCCCCAAATAAGGAAAACTCCTCACAAGCTATGGAAGAGTTCAAAACTGAGATTTTGAGGAAAATGGAAGAGATCTGGCAAGAAAATAACAGTTTAAAAGGTAGAATCTTGCAACTGGAAAGTGAGGCTCAGAAACCAAATGAACTGATAAGCAAATTGAACACAAGAAGTGACCAGATTGAAAAGGAATACCAGAAGATTATGGCCGAAAACCAGAAGATTATGGCCAAAAACCAGAAGATTATGGCCGAAAACCAGAAGATTAT
>NC_058135.1:184109417-184109890 GCF_016433145.1 Gracilinanus agilis | reverse complement strand
TTAATTTACCTATTTAGTGCCATACCTATCAAGCTACCAAAAAACTTATTCACTGAATTAGAAAAAAGTATAACAAATTTCATTTGGAATAACAAAAGATCAAGAATATCAAGGGAAATAATGAAAAAAAATGTGAAGGAAGGGGGCCTGGCAGTACCAGATATTAAACTATACTATAAAGCAGCAGTCATCAAAACAATATGGTACTGGCTAAGAGATAGAGAGGAGGATCAATGGAATAGACTGGGGATAAATGACATCAGCAAGACAGTGTATGATAAACCCAAAGAGCCCAACTTTTGGGACATGAATCCACTATTTGACAAACTCTGCTGGGAAATTTGGAAAACAATATGGGAGAGATTAGGTCTAGATCAACATCTCACACCCTATACCAAGATAAATTCAGAATGGGTGAAAGACTTGAATATAAATAGGGAAACTATAAACAAGTTAAGTGAACACAGAATAGT
>NC_058135.1:184098701-184109321 GCF_016433145.1 Gracilinanus agilis | reverse complement strand
TAGGTCTAGATCATCATCTCACACCCTACACCAAGATAAATTCAGAATGGGTGAATGACTTGAATATAAAGAGGGAAACTATAAACATGTTAAGTGAGCACAGAATAGTACACTTGTCAGATCTGTGGGAAAGGAAAGACTTTAAAACCAAGCAAGAGTTAGAGAAAATTACAAAATGTAAATTAAATGGTTTTGATTATATGAAACTAAAGAGTTTTTGTACAAACAAAAACAATAGAGTCAAAATCAGAAGGGAAACAACAAATTGGGAAAAAATCTTTATAACGAAAAACTCTGACAGGGGTCTAATCACTCAAATATACAAGGAGTTAAAGCAATTGTATAAAACATCAAGCCATTCCCCAATTGATAAATGGGCAAGAGACATGAATAGGCAATTTTCAGGTAAAGAAATCAAAAGTATCAATAAGCACATGAGAAAGTGTTCCAAATCTCTAATAATTAGAGAAATGCAAATCAAAACAACTCTGAGGTATCACCTCACACCTAGCAGATTGGCTAAAATGAAAGAAGGGGAGAGTAATGAATGCTGGAGGGGATGTGGCAAAATTGGGACATTAATGCATTGCTGGTGGAGCTGTGAACTGATCCAGCCATTCTGGCTGGCAATTTGGAATCATGCTCAAAGGGCTTTAAAAGAATGCCTTCCCTTTGATCCATTCATACCATTGCTGGGCTTGTACCCCAAAGAGATCATAGATAAACAGACTTGTACGAAAATATTCATAGCTGCGCTTTTTGTGGTGGCAACAAATTGGAAAAGGAGGGTATGTCCTTCAATTGGGGAATGGCTGAACAAACTGTGGTATATGCGGGTGATGGAATACTATTGTGCTAAAAGGAATAATAAACTGGAGAAGTTCCAGGCGAACTGGAGAGACCTCCGGGAACTGATGCAGAGCGAAAGGAGCAGAGCCAGAAGAACTCTATACACAGAGACTGATATACTGTGGTAAAATTGAATGTAATGGAACTCTGTACCAGCAGCAATATAATGACCCAGGACAATTCTGAGGGATTTATGGTAAAGAAAGCTACCCACATTTAGAGGAAGGACTGCAGGAGAGGAAACATATAAGAAAAACAACTGCTTGAACGCATGGGTCGGGGTGGACATGATTGAGGGTGTGGACTCGAAACTACCACACCAATGCAACTACCAACACTTTGGAAATTGGTCTTGATCAAGGACACATGACAAAACTAGTGGAAATGTGCATCGGCCATGGGTGGGTTGGGTGCGGGGGGGGGGGGTGAAGGGGAAAGGAGGAGCATGAATCATGTAACCATGTTAAAAATGAATATTAATAAATGTTAAAAAAAAACCAGTGGATTAGAAACTAACATCCTACTATATGTAGTCTACAAGAAACACACATTAGGCAGGTAGACACACACAAGGTAAAGGTAAGAGACTAGAGCAAAATCTATTTGGCAGGAGTCATAATCATGATATATGACAATCCTAAGGTAAAAATAGATCTGATTAAAAGAGATAGGGAAGGTAATTACATCCTGATAAAAGGCAGTATAGGCAATGAGGAAATAGCAGGACTCAACATGTATGCACCAAATGGAATAGCATCCTGATTTCTAAAGGAGAAACTAGAAATAGACAGTAAAACTATAATAGTGGGAGACCTGAACTTTCCTCTATCAGATTTAGATAAATTGAACCAAAAATCAATAAGAAAGAAGTAAGAGAAATGAATGAAATCTTAGAAAAATTTGATATATGGAGAAAAATAAGTGGGAAAAAGGGAATATACCTTTTCAGCAGCACATGGTACATTCACAATGATTGACCATATTCTACAGCATAAAAATATTGTAAACTAATGTGAAAATGCAGAAATAACAAATGCAAATATTTCAGATCATAATGCAAATAAAATA
The DNA here is from genome assembly GCF_016433145.1 of Gracilinanus agilis. NCBI lineage: Eukaryota > Metazoa > Chordata > Mammalia > Didelphimorphia > Didelphidae > Gracilinanus > Gracilinanus agilis. Next base: position 184,107,404 of record NC_058135.1, on the reverse strand, counting down.
ATAATTAGTAAGGGAACATGGAGAGGCAAATAAACAATTAATTGGAAATTAAATAATATGATTCTTCAAAATTGGTTGTTTAAAGAACATATCATTGAAACAATCATTTCATTGAAGAAAATGACAATGAGGTGGCATCATATCAAAATCTATAGGATGCAGCTAAGGCAGTACTTAGGGGAAAATTTTTGTCCCTGAGTACATAAATCAGAGAGGGCAGAAGTCAATGAATTTGTCATGCAAATTAAAAAATAAACTAGAAAGAGAACAAATTAAAAATCCTAAGATATAAACTAAATTTGAAATCGTAAAAATTAAAGGAGAAATTAATAAAATTGTAAGTAAAAAGAACTATTGAATTAATAAATAACGCTAGGAACAGGTACTTTGGAAAAAACAAAAAAATAGATAAAGTAATGGTTAATCTAATAAAAAAAGGAAAGAAGAAAACCAAATTAACAGTATCAAAGATGAAAAGGTAGACCTCACCTCTAATGAAGAGGAAATTAAGGTAATTATTAAGACTATTTTGCCCAAATATATGGCAAGAAATAGAGAAATCTAGGTAATATGGATGGATTTTTACAAAGATATAAACTGCCTAGATTAACAGAAGAGGAAATAGAATATTTGAATAATCCCATATCAGAAATAGAAATTGAAAATGCCATCAAAAAACTCCCTAAAGAAAAAAATTCCCAGGACCAAATGGATTCAAAAGTGAATTCTAAAAAATATTTAAAGAACAACTAATCCCAATACTATACAAACTAATTGACAAAATAAGCAAAGAAGGAATTCTATCAAATTCCTTTTTGTGACACAAATATGGTACTAATTCCAAAGCAAGAGAGATCAAAAACAGAGAAAGAAAACTATAGACCAGTCTCCTTAATGAACATAGATCTAAAAAATCTTAAATAGAATACTAGCAAAAAGACAACAGATGGGGGCAGTTGGATGCCTCAGTGGATTGAGAGCCAGGCCTAGAGACAGGAGGTCGTAGGTTTGAATCTGGCCTCAGACACTTCCTAGCTGTGTGACCCTGGGCAAGTCACTTAACTCCCGTTGCCTATCCCTGTAACAAATAAAATTAATATAGAAGGATATATATATATGTATATATATATATACATAAAAGATATTAGGGTTTAAAATTGAAAAAAAGACAAGGGATCACAAGGATTATTCACTATGATAAAATGGGATTTACACTAGGAATTCAAGAATGGTTTAGTATTAGGAAAACCATCCACATAATTGACTATATTAACCACCAAACCAACAGAAATCAGATAATTATCTCAACAGATGCATAAAAAAGTTTTTTACAAAATACAACACTCATTCCTACTAAAAACACCACAAAGTATAGTAATAGAAGGGTCTTTCCTAAAAATAATAAACAGTATATATTTTAAAACATCAGCAAGCATCATCTGCAATGGAGATAAATTAGAAGTCTTCCCAGTAAGATCAGGAGAGAAACAAGGATCCCCATTATCAGCTCTATTATTTAACATTGTACTAGAAATACTAGCACTAGCAATCAGAGAAATAAAATAAATTGAAGGTGTTAAAATAGGCAATGAAGAGAGTAAACTCACTCTTGCAAATGACATAATGGTCTACTGTAACATAGAAAATGGCAGGGTGAAATTCCTGCAAGTTACAGGGTCAAGCCTCACCCAGAATTCCAGGGGACCCATCCCTGGAGAACTCTGGGTAAGGGTTTAACAGTTTAAGGAGTTAGGGTCATTTGGTTCCTGGGGGTTGAGGTGAGCAGATCTCTCTGTTTGCTGTTCCCAGGTTTTTGGATTGCTTTGGAGGCCATTTGTCGTAAAAGCCATTTGGCACTGCTTAGCAGTTTGCCTGTGTAGCTGAATTAGACCTTTTAACATTCAATTATTTTAGATATAAGAAGTGATGATTATAGGCTGTGAGGGCAAGCTAGTTATAAAGTCTGCCACTCCCTCCCGAGGGGGGAGGGGCTCTTTCTACCTAACAGTTCAGGGCTTCCCAGATCTTTTCCAAATCCTTGAAACCCCTCCCTTCCTTCCCCATGTTTTTTTTATCAGTAAACCTTCATCTCTTGGCAGCAGTGCCTGTTTATAATTTTGGGAATACTCACTTCCATCCTCAGCTAAGTTTCCTTCAGCTGTCTGGCCCATACAAGTCAGATTCATCTGTCCCTGATAACTACAAGACATCAAGCTTCTTCTATTATCCCTTAGTCATACGTGTGGGGAATATAAGTTGAAAAAAGTGAACATCATTGGAGATTTGCCTTGCTGAGCCTTGCCATAAGATATCAGTCCTGCCTCCATTTCCAACTGATTTCTAACTGCTTGTTGGGAGGTGGGAGAAAAGAGTACCTAGCTAGATTGAGTCCCTCCCTTCTTACTCAAGCCTGTGTGTGGGAGAGGAGTATGTCTTGCAGGTTTCTAGTTTCAGACCAATACTTCAGCTTCCCAAATATCTCTGTTGAAATCAACATAACATCTACTTAAAGAATTCTAGAGAATCAACAAAAAACCAACAGAAATAATCAACAAATTTTGCAAAGTTGCAGGATACAAAATAAACCCACATAAATCATCAGAATTTCTATATATTTCCAACACATCTCAACAGCAAGAGTTAGAAAGAGAAATTCCATTTAAAATCACCCTAGATAATAAAAAATATTTAGGAATTTATTTGCCAAGACAAACACAGGAATTATATGAACACAACTAGAAAACTCTTTCCACATAATTAAAGCTAGATATAAACAGTTGGAAAAACATTAATTGTCCATGGATATGATGAGCTAACATAATAAAAGTAACAATTTTACCCAAATTAATTCAAATTAATTCAGTGCCATAACTATCAAAGAAAAAAAATTTTTACTGAATTAGGAAAAACTATAACCAAGGTCATTTAGGAGAAGAAAAGTTCAAGAATATCAAGGGAAGTAATGAAAACAAATGTGAAGGGATGTGGCCTAGCAGTACCAGATCTTAAACTGTACTATAAAGCAGTAGTCATCAAAATGATGTGGTACTGGCTAAGAAACAGAAGGGAGGATCAGTGGAATTGACTTGGGGTAAATTACCTCAGCAAAATACTATAAGATAAACCCAAAGATCCCAGCTTTGGGAACAAAAACCCACTATTATATAAAAACTGCTGGAAAATTGAAAAACAGTATGGGAGAGATTAGGTTTAGATAAACATCTCACACCCTAAACCAAGATAAATTCAGAATGGGTGAATGACTTAAATATAAAGGAGGTAACTCTAAATAAATTAGGTCAACATAGAATACTATACCTGTCAGATCTCTGGCAAAAGAAAGATTTTAAGAACAAGAAAGAGATAGAGAATATTACAAAATGTAAAATGAATAATTTTGATTATATCAAATTAAAAAGGTCTTATGCAAACAAAATCAATGAAACCAAAATTAGAAGGGAAACAACAAATTGGGAAAAATCTTTATAACAAAACATCTGACAAAGGTCTAATTACTCAAATTTTAAGGAGCTAAATCAATTGTACAAAAAATTAAGCCATTTCCCAATTAATAAATGGGCAAGGGACATGAATTTTTAAATAAATTTAATTTTAAAAATTAAATAAATTTAAATAAATAAAGAACTCAAAATTATCTATAAACACGTGAAAAAGTGTTCTAAAAATCTCTTATAGTTAGAGAAATGCAAATAAAGACAACTCTGCCATACAATCTCATATCTAGAAGATTTACTAATATGACAGTAAAAGAAAGTAATAAAAGTTGGAGGGGACGTGGCAAATTTGGGACATTAATGCATTGCTGGCAGAGTTGTGAATTGATCCAACCATTCTGGATTGCAATTTGGAATTATGTTCAAAAGGCTTTAAAAGACTGCCTGCCCTTTGATCCAACCATACCACTACTGTGTTTATACCCCAAACAGATAATAAGGAAAAAGATGTGTACAACAATATTTATAGCTACACTATTTGCAGTGGAAAAACAAATTGGAAAATGAGGGGATGTCCTTCAAGTGGGTAATGGTTGAACAAATTGTGGTATCTTTTGGTTATGGAGTACTATTGTGCTAAGAGGAATAATGAACTGGAGAAATTCCATGTGAACTGGAATGATCTCCAGGAATTGATGCAAAATGAAAGGAATAGAACTAGGAGAACATTGTACACAGAGACAGATATACACTGTGGCACAGTCAAATGTAATGGACTCCTCTATTTGCAGCAATGCAATGATCCAGGACAATTCTGAGTGACTTATGAGAAAGAATGCTATAAACATCCAGAGAAAGAACTTTGGGAGTAGAAACACAGAAGAAAAAATTTTGTGAAATCACGTGGTTCAGTTGTGTTATGATTGGGGAGGTAAACTCTAAATGATCATTCTAGTATAAATATTAATAATATGGAAATAGGTCTTAATCAAAGACACATGCAAAACCCAGTGGAATTGTTTGTTGGCTACAGAAGCAGTGTGGAAAGGGGAGAAAGAAAAAAACATAAATAATGTAACCTTGGAAAAATATTCTAAAATAAATAAATAAATGAATGAATAAATGTAATTAAAAATAATCTATCTGATGTAAGGTTTATTGTCACCCATAACAATGACTAAATTCATTGATATTTAAGAAAAGAAAATCTTGTATTATCTTAACTAAATAAAACAAACTTTTTTTTAACTACAATTTGAGTAACATTGAATCTATGCATCTTTATCTGTACATGGATCTACATCTAATTACTATTAAGTTATCAAAATTTTAAAATAATTAATTAATGTTCAAAAATCCTTTGGAGCTTTTTGTTGAAGTAGGAAGTTATATTTTCCATAAGTAAACACAATTTAAGCAATTTAAGCTTTAACAAATATTTGAGCTTCTCATGGGATTTATTGAACACATGAAGATCCATTACACTATTATACTTTTTTTAATGTAGTTTTTCTTATGACATGGACATATGATGTCCAAAATAATTTGGGCCTCAAATAAGATTAAGCAAGAATATGTCATTGAAAAATTTCATCTTATTTCTTTTTTTTCAAAAGCTTCACATACAATTATAAAATGTAAGGCAAAATAGTTAGAGATAGATCTTATGACATCTTCAACCTCAGATGGATTTAATTTGAGATTGAAGTTTTAATGCAATTTAATTATCCACTAAAAATAACCAAAAATTAGAGAGCCATTTTATTATTCATTCTCAGAAACAGGAGGCTTTCCAAAAATGAAAATTTCAGGAAACCATGAAAGTACAGATTACAAAAATTCATATTTATTAAGGTGATAAGTTAATATTCCTTGAACGAAAAGATGTAATCCAGTATCACCATGTTTCAATGATGTTTTATGGAAATTTTGAGAATTCATAGTGGTTTGTGTTTGTTTACTGTCAGAAATAAAGTCATCACTGCCATTTCCTAAAGGTAAAAACATTTAAAGAACAAAAATAATTTGTTAACTTTTGATATCCTCACCAAATCTGACAACCTGTGTTTCTCATTACAGATGAATTGATACAACCAAGAAGACAAATAAGATGAACAAGTGAAGACATAGAAATTGTAATTTTCAGATTTTTATTTTAGCATCAGCCAGATTGTTCCAATAATAAATGCTATTCATAATGTAGTGATTTGCCCCAGCTTATAAAGTTTTCACACCATAATCTCAAGGTTATGTAGTCAATCATTCAGGTATGTTACAGAGAAGCTGAGAGGATGAAATAGAAGACCTTAGAAATATTTTCCAACTTTTAAAATATCTATGAATCCTTTCTTCTAAGGCTAGGCAAAATGCCATTTTAACTTCAAACTTAAAATATGTCATCAAGAATAAATGTTTCCAGAAAAGAAAGCAATCCTGGCATGCATGAAGAATGATAGAAAATACATGTGCTGAATACTACATTGTAAAAAAAACATTAAGATGGACAAGGAGAAGATATACTTCAGGAATCAGCTACTGAGAAGTTATAGAAAAATAGTGATAATGATTGAACAAAATGAAAAACTGCAAAGAAGCTGAGAAGCTTAGTTTTACCCTGGAAGAAAAAATGTTATTTCCAATAATAGGTATTTTTCACAGAATTGATTATTTCTAATAATGACTCTTAAATTTTATTTGACTTTCAACTAAAAATAATTTCTTCACAACAGCTCTGAGAGGAAGGTACCTTGAGAATTATCATCCTTATGTTGGTGATGAAGATCCTAAGTTTAGATAGGTTAAAAAAATTTGCGAGTAGGTGTTAGAATTGGAAATTTACCCATACATGAGATCAGTCATCAAAATAAATCTTAGTTTTATTATTATTGTGTGTTTTAGATAATGATTTATAACATATACATATATGTATATCTATATATATAAAGATCTTTCCATATATACACCAATATAAATTCTTCCATGAAATACATATATATGCATATATATTACATATAAATTTTATTTCAATGAAATGAAATTTCAGTGAAATAAACTATATTAATATATAATTAATAACATAATTATATAATATTTTATTATATATCATATATATAATACCTCCACTATGACAGGACTATTCATCAGGATAAAAGTCTAAAATTTAATCTGCAGATTTACTCTATGCTTGCAGTTAGACACTGGATTATTGACCTTAAATTTGGAGTGAGAAAGGAACTCAAAAATTTTTGTCCAGCTCATTTTACAGATCATTTTACATATGAGGATACTGAGGTAGAAAGCTTCCATAATTCATCACCTCTCAGATTCAGAATCTAAATCTAACTCATCTGTCAGAATAACTAGTGGTCTTTCCCTTGTAAGGGTGAAAAAGGGATTTTATGGGTTCAATATATTAAAAGATGATTGCCAAAGGATTGAACTATTATCAATCCTCAATTAAGAATAATCTCAAATCAAAATTGACTTTTATGGAACTTTATTTACATGAGAAGAGAGAGAGGAAGTAAGGAAATAAGAATCTATCCCACTAATTAATCCAGGTAGGCCTTAACCCTCAGCTGAGGGTTAAAGGCCTGAGGCCTGGAGGTGAATGGAGGAAACTTTATTCACAGAATCTATAAAAAGAAGTTTCTTAATAGATGTTCAGGAAGATTCAGTCTTTAAATTCACCATGTGGAACAGTCTAGGTCATGAACCATCAAAGCTTCCTCAGGTTCCCTTCATAAAACCAGAAGACCCCTCACTCACTCAAATCCCTCTTTTTAAAGGGGTCATTCATGTGTCACTTCCAGTGTCTACCCCTAGCCGACGTGTCCAATCACAATAGATGATTCTCTTAGAACATGTAGGGGGCTGGTCAATCAATTCTGATTAGTCACTTACTCTGGCACACTTGGGTTAGGACCTCCCAAGATTGGAGGTACTCTTACCTTTGGTGATTAAATCGAAAGATGGGCAGTGTAGACTTAATCTAATTATCACAATCACCCCTGTGATCTTTTGGGAGACTGGTCTCCCCAATTGATCATTTGACAAAATCATCTTGTACCCCTAAGTTCTAACTACAATAGTTAGAGATAAGAGGTAAATAGAAGAGATAGAAAGAGAGAGAGAAAAACCAATATTTTGCTAGGCTCATTGACAAAAAGCCAATTGGGGGCAATCCCTTTTGGCATAAGAGTTTACAATTCAAATAATTGTGTTCAATCTCCTCAAGTTCAATTAGTTGCAACCCAAAGTTCATTTTGGATCATCTTGATTCAGTGTTGATTTCTGCAGGCATCTTTTCTGGATCATCTTGATTCAGTGTAGGTTTCTGCAGGCAAATAGTCAATTTTCTGGTTTCAAAGCATTAGCAGACTTCTTTTTTTGAAAAAATATTTTCTCAAACAAAATTTTAAAACTTGATTTTTATAAAAATACTATCCCCCCTGAACAGGGTGTTTAAAAAAGAAACACTCAGATCAGCTCAGAATACATCATTGAGTTATGGGGTGTATGAGCCAATTATCAAAAGAAAAACCAAAAACATAAGAAAATTAAATTTTTGGAGAAATAAAAATTCAAAACAAGAATCAAAATATCAAAAATCTATGTATGTAAAAGTTTTAAGTAAACAAGAATAAATTCATAAAAAGTCCTTGTATTAGGGTCCAATTAAAGTAAATTATGTACCATAAATCTGTAAAACAAAATGCAGTAATATTGCACTTACCCATTGGCAACCAAGACTACAGCAAGTTGGCATATCCTAAGAGAAATGAGGACTAGATTTTTATGTAAAAGGGAAAGGTCATTCCCTGGTCTGATTTTCCTTCAGTCTCAGGGGTAGGGGAGCCACAATGATGATGGCCAACTTTTGGTACTCTACTGGTAGTGTACTACGAAGAGTCCTATAACTAAACATATGTCAAGCGTCTCAACTTCAAGTCTCACACTAGGTTCAAGTCCTTTAGTATTGGCAGAGAAGTTCAACAATCCTACTGGATTGGTATGGTCTTTTTTGACCTTGTCCTCCATGGCACTATATGTTGGCTCTGTTATTCCCTTCTTCTGGAATCAGACAGAATCATTAATCACAGTCTTATAATATTTAATGATTAATGACAATTACCATAGTCTAGGGCTTGTGGTGTATGCATTAATATTATAGGAAATATATTTTAAACTTATATTACTGCAGAATCAAAAATTAATGTTGATTATATGTGCTTTTAAGTATAAGGGA
>NC_058135.1:184080837-184097892 GCF_016433145.1 Gracilinanus agilis | reverse complement strand
CCTAATTTACTTAAAGCTTACTGTATCAAAAACGCTATGGTTATATATATATATATACCATCTATGAACATTTTATAAGAGCACATGTCTTTTAAGTTTTATTCTGTCTTGGTAATTTTATAGAACCTTGGAAGTTTCCATGCCTTGAGATTTCAATTGTAATTTTACAAGAGGTCTTTTAACTCTTACTCTAGATCCTAAAGAATTGTTGTCTTAAAGGATAAGCTTTTATATATTTTATTATAAAAAAAATTATTGTCTTAAATGGGTAGAAGCATGAAAATTTCCTACCCGGGATTTTTTTAAAACAGGAAGCCAAGGAGCTCCTGTATATTCTTATCAGAAAGATCTAGAATTCTTGAGGATGATTTAGACCAGAAGATTTTTAAATATCAGATTTTGATATGAAAGCAATAACAGTTTGTTGAGAAACTCTTAGCCAAGATTTAAAAGTTGTAATAAACAGATGATTTTTTTAAACATCATTGTTTATTGTTTTAAAATGTGGTATTGGAAATTATGGTAATCTATTTGAATGTGCATTATGAATCTGCTATTTGTAAGATCCATTTTCTCTCATAGAGAATCTCATTTTTGGGTAACAAAACCCTTCTAGTTCTAAGCTATATATATGTTTTTGATTTTTAAAACATTCTTTTTTCATTAGAGCAATTGATTTTCCCTTTTTCTCATCTTGTACTGGAAGTACATATATAATCATTATTTATCCTTTTTTAAAATTTATTTTATAGTGATATAAGCTTAATGCAAATACCTGAGCCTATGGGACTGTGATCTAATGCCTCTCTGTCTGACTACAGGAGGAATGCTGAGCCACATGGTCACAGACCTGACTGAGAATCTGCATGAATTGCAGGACTTATATGCCAATACTTTAGGGCTTGAAATTGGGGTTTGAGTCCTGGAGTCCCAGACTTTTCTTAAACTTTAGAGGACATGGGTCCCCTCAACTTGAATTCTTAGTAATGCACCTAAGATTGGTTATTTATTTGGCTCACTTCCCTAAAATGCTGATGTCAAATCAGATCAGATAGAGATGTTTCCCTTATGTCCTGGCCCTGAATGGGTAATAGCAAACTGCTTAAATCACTTTCATTGGGCCTTGTTTCAAAATCCTGTTATAAGTTTATTTTCCCTACATTTTTTGCACATTTTACATTTCATTCACAAGTTAATTTTTTCTTCTTTTTTCTTGAATTTTATTCTTTTTATTTTGCCAATTGATTTCATACAATCCCCATGACTCAGCCACTCATCCTTAGCTGACCTGAGGTACTCTTTTCAGGAAAAAAGGTGTGTTTAGAATTTTCCTCAGGGGGATGTGTGTTAAGTTTTTTAAATTCGATAATGTAAAAATATATGTATATTTAACTCTTTTAGAAGTAATTTCGGGGGGAAATGTATGATTCTTAGAAGGAAATGTATGTTTTATAATCTATAAGGTTTAGTTTAAATTTTTTTGAGAATAATTTCAGGATAAGGATTTTGCCATCTCCCCAGAATCCAGACAACGAACCTGTTTGGGGAAAACACCATGAAGATGCCTGAAAAGCCTTCACTGTAGCAGGAAGACCAAAATTGACCTTTGGGGTGCAGTTGATTGAACTATGGGGAGTTAAACAGCTGAATGCAATTTGTTCTAATTGTACACTGTTATACCAATAGGGGACTGCCCCCAAATTGTTTTTTAGTCAATGCAATGCAGCTAGTTTTATCCATTTGTTTATCTGTTTCTTTTATCCTCCAAATTCCTGAAATTTAGAAGTTGTCTATGTTTACAGCTCCAGGGAAGAAAAAAGGGCCAATCTTTTTTTTTTTTTTTGCCAGATCTCAGGGGGAAATGTATATTTGGAATTGGGGAGATGCCATTTAAAAGTATGTTACAAGTTTTCTATGGACATGTGGGGAGTATCAAACTACATTTTCCGTGGTCCAACGGGTTTCCAGTTTCCGGTTCTTTGGGAGTGGGGATGCCTACGTCCCCATGCATAGGATAGTTTAAATGAGAGGAGGGCCTAAAGAGTGCATCTTGATCTTTCTGAGGGGCTGCCATACCAGGGGGACAGGATGGGCTTTGGTGGTAAATATAAAAAATAGGCATGGTCTTACATATATTTTACCAACATGGCCATGGCTTTAATTAAACTATCAATTTCTCTTATTATATCAGTCTTTATCATTTTTAATCTTAACAGCCTGCTTCTAAGATAAAATAGAGGGAGAATTTCAGGCCATTTCAAATATGTCTCAGTGCATAATTTGCCAATCATAGTTTTAAGTTCTCTATTCATTCTTTCAACTTGGACTGAGCTCTGGGGTGATATGGTACATGGAATTTGGTAGTTATTCCCAAACAGGAATATATTTCAGATAAAACTGAATCAGTAAAGTGACTTTCCCTTTCTGAGTCAATAAGTGCAGGCAGGCCAAAACAAGGAATGATTTCTTTTAAAAGCACCGTGGCAACAAAAGCCGCTGTGGCTTGGACAGTAGCAAATGCTTCCTGCTGTCTGGTCATTTGATCCACTATGACTAGGCAAAATTTATATTGTGCAGACATTGGCATTGTTATGTAATCAATTTGCAGGTACTCAAAAGGTGTGTAAGCCAGAGGATGCCAACCATAAGCTTTGCCATGAAAGGCATATTGGTTATATGCTTGGAAGGTAGGGCAAGCTGCACACACTTTAGAGGTTATAGTGGTTATGCCAGGAGCTATCAATACCCTTTTAACAGAGTCTATGATGCCCTGGGTACCAAAATGACCATTTTTATGAATAGATTGGCAAATTTGTTGTAAAAAGTTTCTAGGGAGCAGGGATTTTCCTTCAGATGACACCCATACTCAATTCATTTGTTTAGCTTTAAAAGTTCTGCTTCCATTTTTTTCACTTCCTTCTCATTATAGGAAAGTGATAAATTTAAGTCATCAGTGGTTGTCAATGTTAAAATCAGTTCAGGCCATTCTATGGCTGCTAGCTTTGCAGCAGTATCTGTCCAGTCATTTCCCTTAGAGACAGGGTCAGTGCCACCTGTATGGGCAGAGTAGTGAACTACAGCTAGAGCTTTGGGTAGCTAGAGAGCAGAAAGAACTTCATTAAGAATTTTTGCATTAGCTCTAGATTTTCCAGCTAGATTTTAAGCAGAGAGGTTAAAAGTCCTCTCTGAAGCCATAACATACCCACTAAATAGCAAATTCCAAAAGCATACCTGGAATCTGTATAAATTGTTGCCTTTTTTTCTTTGGCAATTATACATGCATGTTTTAGGGCTATGAGTTCTGCGCCTTGAGCACTTAAATTTGAGGGAAGTGAAGCTGACCATACAATGTCAAATTCTGTGACTACAGCAGCTCCAGTGTAGCATATGCCATCCCTCATAAAAGAAGAAATATCAGTAAATAAGTCTATTTTATATATAAGAATATTTTATATAAATAAATATACAAATATAAAGAAAATAAGAATATTTTATATAAATAAGACTGGATTGTCTAAAGGAGTGTCCAGGAGATTATCTGGAGGCTTTTCAGCCAAGGACACTAGTGTTTCACAATTGTGTAATGGTTCTCCTAAAACTGGTAAATCAGGAAGCAAGATGTCAGGATTAAGAGTTGTACAAAGTTTTTTAAAGTAATATTTTCATTTAGTAAGGTTATTTCATACCTTGTAATTCTCTGATCAGAAAATTCCTGTATTCTATGTCTTAGCAGTAATGCTTCTACTTCATGTGGGTACATAATTCTTAATAGGCATCCCAATACTAGATCAACAGTTTTTGTTATTAACAAAGCTGTGGCAGCTATGCCTTTAAGACATGGTGGTGCTCCTGTAGCTACTGGATCCAGCTGGGCCAAATAATAAGCAATTGGACTCTGATGAGGTCCCAAAGTTTGAGTTAAAACACCTGAAATTACCCCTCTATGCTCATGTACATATATAGTAAATGGTTTGTTATAATCTGGGACACCTATAGCAGGGGCAGACTGGATAGCTTGTTTTATATTTGACAGAGGCTAACCAGTATTCTGGCTCTAATTTAAGCAATTCAGGGACTGAATTTTTTCTTAGTGCTATAAAGAGTTTAGTAATTTCCCCATAGCAAGGGATCCATTGTCTACAAAAGCCTATTGCTCCTAAGATTGCTCTTAAGTGTTTTTTAGTGGTAGGATCACTCAATTTTTTAATATTTTCATTACGTTTCGGAGAAATATAATGGGTACCAGCAGTTAAAATGAACCCTAAATATTCCACTTTGGGGAGACATCAATGAACCTTTTCCTTTGAGATCTTGTGGCCTCTTTTACGTAATTCTAAAAGAAGATGTTTACTATCTTCTTGACAGGTTTTGGCATCTGGTGAAGCCAAGAGAAAATCGTTCACATATTTAATTAAATTATTGTTTTTAAATGTTATATTATCTGTGTATAGGCTCAAAATCTGTGCAAAAGGCTGAGACTTTCTGCGTACCCTTGGAACAAACGAGTCCACGTCCATGAGAATTTTCCAGTTAAAGGCAAATATATGTCTGGAATCCTGGCTGAACACAGGTCCACTACTGTAAAGTAAGTGGCTGTACTGAGAATAGAGGAAATAATTTTGTTTGGGTTTGAAACCACAGGATGTCTCTTTATAACATGATGGTTCACAGCCCTTAAATCTTGAACAAATCAATATTGGACTTTTACATCTGGGCCTATTTTTGGCTTCTTAACAGGTAAAATAGGTGTATTATATTCTGAGTTGCATGGGATTACCATCACTTTAAAATATAGAGTTGAAATCATACAAAGCTATTTATATTTAATTCATTCTCAGTTCACCAAATAATAAACAAAATAACAAAACAAGACTATGTATCTACATCATTAATAATAAATACTCCTGTTAACAATTATATTTATTTTTAATATTTACCAGATTTATGATTTAAAATTTTGGATGAGTCATTAATTTCAAATATTTATTCTGTAATGGAAAAACAATAAAAAAAATCCCTATGATGTATATATTTTTTGAAAATGCACCAGTTCAATAATGTCCATTAGAATTACCCAATATCAAATGAATTTACTACATTAAATGTATTTGAAATATGTTGCCTCTATTTTAGAAGTGATATTGCTAAAATATTCGGTTTAGTTACTAGGTGTTGGAGACATTTACGAGAAAAAAAATGCACCAGTTATTATTATATGAGTATATTCTAAAATATTTTATTTTTTGAGTTTGTTGGAATCTAGTATTATGGAGAGAAATCAACAAATCATCTCAGAATTATTGAGCAATTACTATTTCTTGAGCCCTCTACAAGGTATTGTATAATTCAATTCACTCTACTTAATTAATTATTCATCAAATGTTAATTATGTCCAAGTTATAGAGAAAACAAACAGAAGAGAAAACACAACCCAAGCTTTCAAGAAGTTATCATCTAATTGGGGGAAAGATATGTATGTAGAAACAATTATATCTCAGTCTAGTGTGAAAGGAAATTCTTGGTTCTCCTTGTCTATTCTGAGTTTACATTTTTGAAAAGGGAATCTTTTATTTTCTTTGCCTAGTTGGAGTTAAAACTTTGGTTAACAATAATTTAAGTACCACTACTTAGTACCTCACTAGATTGTGAGGACAGGATTAACTCTTATTTGTCTACTTTTGAATTAACCAATGAAAGCAAATACATCCATACTTAACTGTAAAGTAAGGGAAACTCTTACTACTGGAGTTTACACTGTTATAGGAATATAGGATTTAGCTTAGATTAGCATAGTTTAGCAGAGCAGACCAAGTGGCAAGGGGGAATTTCAGAATATTGAGAGAGTCATTGACAGTTTTGAACCTGATACTGAGGACCTGAGGTCTGAAGGTCTAATGGTGGAGTTTGTGTGACAGATCTTCACTAAAGCTGTTTCCCTGGATTTTGGAGTAAGTAACATTTCAATCAAGTGTTCCAGTGAAGGAGGAAGGCAGAGAAGTGGTTGTGACTTTGTGGTGGACACAGAAACCATCCCTTTCTCCCTCTCTTATCTTTAGATTATTTTGCTTCAAGTCTCCTGTGACCATCTTTGAAGACATCAAAATTGGACTTTATGTGAGATTCTCCTCCTCCCAGCCAGACCTTGCTATTAAGCAGTCTGTTGTTAGATTTATCCAGTAGAGTAGATTTTATCCATCCCCAAATCCCTGGGTGGAGATCCATAGATCTTAGTCAGTTTATCTGTAACCCATCCTTATCTATGCCAATTAACCATTAAATATCACAGTTACCATACTCCTTCCTTATCTGTCCTTACCCATGTACCTAGGTTGACAAATAAGAACCCACTGTGAATCCAAGCTGTTTTCCCTGGTTGTTATTCATCTATCTTTTACCCCAGACATTCCCCAGCTCAGTGTGTTACCTGTGTTCATTTATTTATTCATTCATCCCAGTTAGTTTATTTTCAGTTTCCTCATTGCAACACCTCCAAAAGGAAGTCCCTAATTAACTTTGAGTAGAGGGAAGTCTGCAACACTCTTGCTAAACTAGATGATAAAATTAGCCTAGAAGAGAGTTACCAGAATTTGAACTAGATAATTCAAAGTGGGAATTGTAAGAAATGAAAGACATGTGAGAGATATTATAGAGATGTTATCAACAGAGCTTGGTAACTGAATGAATGGTGGGCTTAAGAAAGAAAGAAAATTTCTCAAGAATGCATACAAGATCATAAAGCAGGTTACAGTAGAATTAAAAATAATAGGAATCATTCACTAAGAGCCATACATTAAAAAGATATAATTAAATAATTCTCCAAAGGATTTCAAACAACTAATAATCATGAAATTCCAAATCATTAGTTATAAGAAAAATAAAAACAAAACAACCTTGAGACTTCCATTGCCCCTAAGAAAATTTTCAAAGATCACAAAATATTTTAATAATTGATATTTCCAGGGTGTATTTTTAAAATAAAAAACTCACTAATGCATTGTGGTACAGCTATGCTTTAGTAACATCATTCTGTCAAACAAATTGTAGTATGTGAATAAAATAGTTGAAATGTCCATACTTCTTGCCTTGAAGATTCTATTGTAATATATAAAACATAAGGAGGTCATTGAGATAAAGGGTCCATGTGCACCAAAATCTTCATGACAGCATCTTTTGTGGTAGTGAAGAACGAGAAATAAAATACACATCTGACAATGGCAAAAGAGTTACATAAAATTAGGATACAAATATGATTAGATATAACAGTGGTCTTAGAAACTTGATGAATGTGGAAAATAATGGAATGGCTTATATGATCTAATTCAAAGTAAAACTAGTAAAGCCAGGAAAATATACACAATGACTAAAAGTATGTATATGGTAAAGAAAGATAACTATAATATGATTGAAATTACTTATAACAACTTAAAAACTTAAAAACTTAATACAACTTATTATTGTATTTAAAAAAATAATAACTTAAAACAACAACAACAAACTTGACCTCAAAGAAAAGACATAAAAATACTTCCTCCCACAAAGGTTACACTTCTATGAAAGAGTAGTTCTGCAGATATGCAATTTTGTATACATTCTCAGAGTTTTTCAAACTATCGATTATTTTTGCTGAATGTATTTGTCTTCCTTTTTCATTTAATATTTTAAAGCTTTGTTATGATGGATAGATATTTGATAAGCAGAGTTAAAGGTAAAGGGATTCAAGGTGAAATATTAACTATATAAATATATTGTCCATTACACACTGAAAAGGGAAGTCAAGCATAATATT
The DNA here is from genome assembly GCF_016433145.1 of Gracilinanus agilis. Classification (NCBI taxonomy): domain Eukaryota; kingdom Metazoa; phylum Chordata; class Mammalia; order Didelphimorphia; family Didelphidae; genus Gracilinanus; species Gracilinanus agilis. Next base: position 184,090,106 of record NC_058135.1, on the reverse strand, counting down.
AGGTATTTGGGAATGATGCTGAGCTCAGCTTTGTACATGTTTATTTTGAGATAGTCATGGGACATCTTAAATAGACATATTTGGAAGGGAATTGGGACTATAGAACTGGGACAAGAGGAGAGAGTATGAACTAAGATGAAAACTTATTTGTATGAGTATAATACATGAAGTCAAGAAGATAGATGTGATCTCTAAAGAAGAGAATACAGAAAGAAAAAAGGGGTAAAATAAGTCTTGTGATCAGATTGTTTCATGTGTGCATGCTCGCACGTGTGCATGCGTGTGTGTGTGTGTGTGTGTGTGTGTGTGTAAATATCTCCACTATTTAATAGATAGGGGAAAAAACTATTTTGTATTTTGAGGTCATGGAAGAACTAAGGTCTCTTTTCAAACAAATTCTTATTTATTTCACCATTTCCCCATTCTATAAAATTCAAGGTTAATTTCTCAAATTCAAGAATTGGATTTTGTGCTTTTAATTTTTTGTCTTAATAGATTTGACACACAATTCTAATAAGTCTTGATGTTTAGAAATCCTTATATTTTTATTAATTATATAAGTTATAAATTCTAGGTGTGCTACTAGCATATTAAAAGCCTTCTAAATATTTATGCAAACCAAACTGAGTCAAGAATACAACTCTGAAGTATTCCAGTAAAAATTTCTTTTTCAGTTGAACAGTTCCAAATGTACCTACCTCTCAGGATATCCAGTTTTCCCAAAGAGACACAAGAAACCAAATGTGTTGCTGCAATTCTGATATAACATATTTACAAAAATCTCACTGCTATCTGAATTGCAAAACTTCTACCTTTTATAAGATAAAATAGTAAATTAAGAAGTCAAAAATAAACTTTTTTTTCTTTTTATAAAAAGGAAAATATCTGAAAGAATTTTAACTTTGTGTAAGCAATTTCCAAATTTTTAGGAAAATATTCATTATATGACTTTTTATTTTTTGTTTTATTTCATAAACATATGAATTACACTTGCATTTGAGAAAACTAACCTGACATACCGAAAAATTAAAAATTGCTAATTTCTTACTGACTCTGGTTTTTGTCTTTATTTCTTCCATGAGCAATAGCATAGCTAATTGATCAGTTAACCTGATTCATGCTCAGCCCTGCAAAAAAATGAGCAATACATGGCTCTGAACCCTTCAGAAATGTAGTCGAAATTATTTCAGCTTTTGCTTGTCCCTTATTCCTCATATGTTGCTTCAAAATGCATTATTACATATTGATGTTTGGTCCTATGCAACTCAGCAAAAAATCAAATCAAATCAAAAAAGGATCACATCACAGAGCATATTGGGTTTCTCCTGGAATTAGTTTTGAATAGTTATAAGTTTCACACATGTCTCCAGCACTCTCAACATTAATCAGTTGCATATATACATTCATGTAAAACATGTCTTTACTTACAAGTATATACTTACACACACATAAATGTCTAGATAACATATATAACAGTTTATTGTTACCAAAATTAGAAAGGTTAAGCAATTGATCTCTGGGAAAGGGAAGTAGCTGTTACAATAACCCCAATAAGGCAATATTTCTATCTTCTTTCCAAAGTAGGGAATAGTGCCTTTCCTAGATTCCTTCTACTCTCAATTCAATTCTACTTTCTTCAAGATAACTTTCCTGATCTTCCCCCAGCCCTTGCACTTCTTATTAGCATTTTCACTCTGAGATTGCTCTCCAATAAATCAGATTCTTTCTTCTATGCACATATTATCATCTTTTTCCCAATTAGAATGTGAACAACTTAAAGTATTTTCAGCACTTATCACAATGTCTTTAGAGAAATATAAAGAATCACTCATCGAAAAAAAGGGCAGTAAGAACTTTTTAAAAGGCAGAAGGACTTTAGCATTGACATAAAGCAGTCCTTTCATTTTTTCAGTGATAAAACTTCTATTCTAAGAAGTTAAATAACTTGACCAAACAAATGTAAAGTTGTTTTTATTAGTATATTTCTCATTAATAATAATGTCAAGAATGTTTCTATATGATTATTCAGAGTTTTTAGTTCATATTTGAAAACTTTTCACATCCTCTATTTAATAGGTACTCCTGTGAATTAGTATTTTATATCAAATATGTATTATTTTATTTAAAATGCCTTTTATTGATAGTCTTTTATTTCACAGTCATTTGACCTTGCCTTCTCAATTAAACATACCTTCTTAAAAATGAAAAACAATTTAACAAAACCATCCAATGTAATTATCATGTCTGACTATATATTACACTGTCATAATCACTCCCATCTGTACTGTGATAAAAAGATTTATGTTTCATTACTTCTTCTTTTCAGTCTTCACTGACTTTTTACTTATTCAGAACACAACTTCACTTTCTTGATCTTTTCATTTATATCATTAGAACCATTTTTATATTATATTTGATTTACTTTTTTATCTTGGCAACAGTTCACACAAATATTCCTATATTCATGATTTTCATATATTAATTATTTTTATTACATAATATATCACACTTTTGTAGTCAGTTACTAGTATGCATACTAGTAACTGACTAAAATATATATGTATATATATACACACAGTTAGTTTCAAATGCATTGATTCCACAAAGAATATGTTATGCTATGAATGCTTTCCTGGCTAAGAGCTCTGATTTTTAACTTTATTAATTTAACTTTATATTTATTTAGTTAGAAGTATGATTGTATCATGTTGTAAGAACAATTTAGGCATTTTTCTCACTCAAATGAAAATCAAAATAGTGTATACATTTATAGTTCCAGGTACTGGGCATCAGTATCTCTAGCTTTCTACAGCCCTACCAATAATGTTGCTGTAGTATTGCTAGATGTTATAAATATGCTGTCATATTTATTTTGTTCTCTTTATAAATGTCATGCTTTGAAAAGATACCAAAGAATTATTTAAAATTACATTCCATTATTATTGCCCATGCACTATATGACAACATATTGGATACCAGAGTTGAAAGACAGCAAGAAGTAAAAAAAATAGCCCCAAGGGTATTAGCCTAGGTAACTGGCAGAATGTCAGTAATCATAATAGGGATTTAGGGAAAAAATGGAGGCATAGAAAAATATTATAATGTAAGTTTTAGATATGTTGTGGGCATCTATAGGACCTAATAGTTGGAAATAGACTTGAAGGGCACTTAGAAATATGAGCCTAGATATTAGAAGACAATGTAGTACTTTGTAAGTCAATTTAAGAATCATTTTTATAAAAATATAATGGAATCCATGGAAATTAATGACACCAATTTGCAAAAGAGCATATTGGGAGAAGGGAGGAGTACTCAAGATAGAGTTCTGAGTGACATCCACACTGACATTAGCTAGTGTAACCTGGAAAATGATCCAGAAATTCAGAAGAATCAAGACAGACTACCATCATAGAAACATAGGGAGACTATACTATCATGAAGAGAGCAGCAAGAAAACACAAGACAGCAAAGTAGAGGTACGAGTGCTGCAATGTGCTTCAAGAAATGACAAGCAAACTCCTAGTACCTAGTAAATTGGCCAATATGGCAGCAAAGGAAAGTGATAAATGCTAGAGGAATGTGGTCAAATTGGGACAGTAATACACTGCTGGTGGAGTTGTTAATTAATCCAACCATTCTGGAGGGCAATTGGGAATTATGCCCAAAGGACTTTAAAAGATTTCCTGCCATATCACTGCCTGGTTTGTAACTTAAAGAGAAAATAAGGAAAAAAATACTTGTACAAAAATATTTATAGCTGCACTCTTTGTGGTAGCAAATAAGAGTATGTCCATTAATTGGGGAATGGATGAACAAATTGTGGTATCTGATGGTGATGGAATACTATTGTGCTGAAAGGAATAATGAACTGGAGGATTTCTATGTGAACTTGAAAGACTTCCAAGAATTGATGCAGACTGACAGGAGCAGAACCAGGAGAACATTGTACACAAAGATTGATACATTGTGTCACAATAGAATGTAATAGACTTTTCAACTAGTAGTGATGCGATGACCCAGGACAATCTAGGAACTTATGAGAAAGAATGCTATCCACATTCAGAGAAAGAACTGTGGGAGTAGAAATGGAGAAGAAAAACATATGATTTATTACATGGTTTGTTGGGAAAATAATTGGGGTATTGGCATTAAAAGATCACTCTATTGCAAATATGAAACATATGCAAATAGGTTTTGAACAATGGTACATGTAGAACCCAGTGGAATTGCTTATTAGCTCTGGGAAGGGGAGGGAAGAGGAGTAGGAAAAATCATGAGTCATGTAACCATGAAAAAATATTTTAAATACATAAATAAATCACAGAAAATAAATAAAAAAGAAATGACATGCAAGATGATCTCAGAAAAATCTGGAAAGATCTACATGAACTGATGCATAGTGAAGTGAGCAGAATCAGGAGAACATTGAACACATTAACCACAATATTGTAATGATCATCCACTGTGAAAGACTTAGCTATTCTGATCAATACAAGGATCAATGATAATTTTGAAAGATTTGTGACAAATAATGTTATTTTTCTCCAGAGAAAGGACAGATGGAGTCTGAAAACAGATCAATACCTACTCTTTTTCACTTTATTTATGTAGGTTCTTTTTCCAAAGTTTTGTTCTTATATGATTATTCTTTCAACAATACAAATATGGAAATATATTTTATAAAATCATACCTGTATAACCCATATCAAATTGCTTATTATCCCAGGGAGTAGGGAGAGAAGGGAGATTGGGACCCAATTTGAATAATATAATTTAGTAAACTGTATATAAAAGATTGTTATTAAATATAATTAGGAAAATAAAATATCCATTACAAAGAAAAGAATGGCAAAGGCTGTGTACAAAGACTAAGCAGAGGACATTAGCTTTAAGAATTAAGGTATCATTGGCAATTTTGGAGAGAGTAGTTTTATTGAATGATAAGTTAAAGAAATATATATTATTTTTTTGTCATTGTTGTTTCTAAGAAACTCCTGAGAATGGCCAAAAACTTTCTTCAGAATAGTACGTCAGCCTTTTGGTCCCAAGCAAAGATTGGACTGATAGAGGAAAATTAAAGGTGAGAAAAATGCAAAAATATCAAACCATGTACTCTCTAAAAGCTAAAATTATTTCCACTCATAGATCAAGATAAAATTGAAAAAGAGAGACTGCTAAAATACTTCCACTCTACTCTGAACAACACCACTACCCTACTTGCAGAAAACATAATAATGATGCATTTTAGTTTAATCACAAACTTCTTTTTTTTCTTTTAGTCAGGGACACACATCATTTAATCAGATGAAAATGGGAAGCAATTTTCTAACATATTTTAATCCATTTCCCAGGCTAATGTAGACACTCCCTAGAAACCATAGTATATCAATTCAGGTTTTAATGGAAGCTGACATGACATCATTTAGCACTGTTCATTTTGTGGCTGCTGAATCTGCCAACCCTCCCCAGGGAAATCCTGTAAAGAAGTCAGGGATTTAGGAGTGGTCTTGACTGAAAGGCCTTTCAAGGTCTTTTCCAAAATTACAATTCTATGCAAATACACCCAAATTTGTCATTTAAAAATACTTTCTGACGATGTGAAAGTTATATAAGAAAGGGGGGAAATGAATTTCTGGCTTAGTGATAAAAATCAACAACAGTGAAGGCCTTCAATCAGAAGGGACAAATTGATAATGGCATTGCGACACAGTACAAAAAAGAATTGGCTGTTGGGGCCAGAAAACTTGGATTTAAGTTTAAGATATGCTTCTTACAGTTGTTTAATCTTAGGGAATTCATTTCACTTCCATGTATCTGAATTTCCTCATCTGAAAAACTAGGATTTCATATTCAAAGATCTCTAAAAAATCTCTAACTTCTAAAATCCATGATAATATAAAAATAGAATAATAAGGCTACATTTAGGTATACATCTATAGGCAGAAGAGTTTAGGCTTTAATTATCCTTATTACAAAATTGTTCAAATGAAAAAAATAATCAAGGGGCAGGTAGGTGGCCCAGTGAATAGAAAAACAAATCTAGATACAGGAGGTCCTGGGTTCAGATCTGGCCTCAGTCACTTTCTAGCTATGTGACCCCAAATCACTTGACCCAATTTGTTCAGCTCTTACTGCTCTTCTACATGAAACCAATAGTTAATATTGATTCTAAAATGGAAGATAAAGATTTATAAAACAATAATAATAAATCTATTTGTTGTCTATTCTCTGCACCTTGAACCATGGAAGAGATAATGAAACAACTGCACCTACTTTCTAATATGATCTGATCCAAGAAACTAACTTTATTCTTTGGGGAAAATTAATGAAATTGGAGGATCCTATCATAACATTTAGTGTTGCCTCTTTTGCTTTTATTTGTTAGTTGCACTGTCTTATTTTGCCTATCCAAATGTATTTGGTTATGTTGTTTCCTTACTATGTTAGTCTATGTTTGGATACCATCAATGACAGAATAAAACTGGCTCCATTCAATACAGGTCTTGACAATGACAACTATAAGAATGAGACAATTTACCTTGGGAGGTAAATGACTTTGAAATATTAATATAAATGTTCAATTCCTTTAAAATTTGTTAAAATATGTTTAAAAATTTAAAACTTTCAAAATATAAAACAAATTATAAGTTTTCTTTCTTTCCCCTCTGTATCTTATTTAACTTTTCATGTTTCTCTCGATTTTTGTGGTTGGATATCAAACTTTCCATTTAGCCCTGGTCTTTTCTGTGCAAATACCTGGAATTCTTCAATTTTGTTGAATGCCCATACTTTCCCCTGGAAATATATAGTCAATTTTGATGGGTAGTTGATCCTTGGTTGCAGGCCCAGCTCTCTTGCCTTTCTGAATATCGTATTCCAAGCCTTGCGATCTTTTAGCGTGGAGGCTGCCAGATCCTGTGTGATCCTGATTGGTGCTCCTTGATATTTGAATTGTTTCTTTCTGGCTTCTTGTAAGATTTTTGCTTTTGTTTGGAAACTCTTGAATTTTGCAATGATATTTCTGGGTGTTTTCTTTTCTTGATCGAATGCCGCAGGTGTTCTATGAATCCTTTCAATGTCTATATTGCCCTCTTGTTGTAGGACTTCAGGGCAATTTTGCTGAATTATTTCTGTTAGTATGGAGTCCAGGTTTCTATTAATTTCTGGTTTTTCTGGAAGACCAATTATTCTCAAATTGTCTCTTCTAGACAGGTTTTCTTGGTCTGTCACCCTCTCATTGAGATATTTCATGTTTCCTTCTATTTTTTCAGTCTTTTGACTTTGTTTTATTTGTTCTTTTTGTCTTGAGAGATCATTAGCTTCTACTTGCTCAATTCTAGCCTTTAGGGATTGATTTTTGGCTATAATGTTTCGGTTTCTGGCCATAATCTTCTGGTTTTCGGCCATAATCTTCTGGTATTCCTTTTCAATCTGGTCATTTCTGGTGTTCAATTTGCTAATCAGTTCATTTTTAAGGGCCTCAGTGAGATCTAATTATCTGTATTCCTATGTAGAGAAATATTATGTATAATTCTCTGTAGTGAACTCTATTCACTATTATAATATTCACTATTATAGTAATAAGAAGAATAATTCACAAGGTGAGGGTGGAACACTAAATAATCTAAGATGGCATGGGGGATGGGAAATAGGGGGTGAATAGCAGGGGACACCAAGAGAAACTTGAGTGAATAAGAAAATGGAATATTCTATTACACACAAAGAGGACATGGGAGGGAGAGGGGACAAATACTATTATAAGAAGGAGAGGAAGAGAGCATAAAGAGGTAATAATCAAGCCTTACTCTCAGTGTAATCTACCCGGAGAGGGAAGAGTAGCTAAACTATCCATTGGGACATAAAACTCTTATCTAACCCTTCTGAGAAAGTTAGAAGGGATAAACCAAGGGGAGCAGAGGAGTGGGGAGGTCAAAGAAAGGGAGGGGTGAAGGAGGAGGGAATTCATAAGGCCTTTAAAAACAAAAAGAGGGGGGAAAATAAGGGAGGGGGTAGAAAGGGAAGTTAATCAAGGAAGGGGATAAGGGATAGGGTCTTAATAGCAAACCACTGGTTTAAAAGGAAATAGTTTAAGGAGAAGGGGTAGGAATGGGGGAGGATTTGAAAATGTCAGCAAATGCACAACTGATGATTATAACTCTGAATGTGAATGGGATGAACTCGCTCATAAAACGGAAGCAAATAGCAGAGTGGATTAGAAACCAAAATCCTACCATATGTTGTCTACAAGAAACACATATGAGGCAGGTGAACATACACAAGTTTAAGGTTCAGGGTTTGAGCAAAATCTTTTGGGCGTCAAATGAGAAAAAGAAGGCAGGAGTGGCAATTGTGATTTCTGACAAAGCCAAAGTAAAAATAGATATGATTAAAAAAGACAGGGAAGGTCATTACATCCTGATTAAAGGTAGTATAAACAATGAGGAAATAACACTGCTCAATATGTATGCACCAAGTAGCACAGCACCCAAATTCATAAAGGAGAAACTGGCAGAGCTCAAGAAGGAAATAGATAGTAAAACCATACTAGTGGGAGATCTAAATATTCCTCTGTCAGATCTAGATAAATCAAACCAAAAAATAAATAAGAAAGAGGTAAGAGAGGTGAATAAAGTTCTAGAAAAATTAGATCTAATTGATATATGGAGAAAAATAAATAGGGACAAAAAGGAATACACCTTCTTCTCAGCTGTGCATGGCATATTCACAAAGATTGACCATATTATAGGGCATAGAATCTTTGCAAACAAATGCAAAAGAGCAGAAATAATAAGTGTAACCTTCTCAGATCATAATGCAATAAAAATAATTATTATTAAGGGCACTTGGACAGGAAAATCAAAAACTAATTGGAAATTAAATAATATGATTCTTCAAAACCAATTTGTCAAAGAAGGAATCATAGAAACAATCAACAATTTCATTGAAGAAAATGACAATGATGAGACATCCTATCAAACTCTGTGGGATGCGGCCAAGGCAGTACTCAGGGGGAAATTTATATCCTTGAGTGCATATATTAACAAATTAAGGAGGGCAGAGATCAACGAATTGGGCATGCAACTCAAAAAATTAGAAAGTGAGCAAATTAAAAATCCCCAGATGAAAACTAAATTAGAAATACTAAAAACCAAGGGAGAAATTAATAAAATCGAAATTAAAGAACTATTGAATTAATAAATAAGACTAGAAGCTGGTACTTTGAAAAAACAGATAAAATAGACAAAGTACTGGTCAATCTAATAAAAAAA
>NC_058135.1:184048448-184080437 GCF_016433145.1 Gracilinanus agilis | reverse complement strand
GCAGGATACAAAATAAATGCACATAAATCATCAGCATTTCTATACATTTCCAACACACTAGAGCAGCAAGAAGTAGAAAGAGAAACACCATTTAAAATCACCCTAGACAACATAAAATACTTAGGAATCTATCTACCAATACAAACACAGCAATTATATGAAAAAACTATAAAACACTTTCCAAACAAATAAAACTGGATCTAAACAATTGGAAAGCCATTGATTGCTCATGGGTAGGACGAGCTAACATAATAAAAATGACAATTCTACCCCAATTAATTTACCTATTTAGTGCCATACCTATCAAGCTACCAAAAAACTTATTCACTGAATTAGAAAAAAGTATAACAAATTTCATTTGGAATAACAAAAGATCAAGAATATCAAGGGAAATAATGAAAAAAAAATGTGAAGGAAGGGGGCCTAGCTGTATCAGATATTAAACTATACTATAAAGCAGCAGTCATCAAAACAATATGGTACTGGCTAAGAGATAGAGAGGAGGATCAATGGAATAGACTGGGGATAAATGACATCAGCAAGACAGTGTATGATAAACCCAAAGAGCCCAACTTTTGGGACATGAATCCACTATTTGACAAACTCTGCTGGGAAATTTGGAAAACAATATGGGAGAGATTAGGTCTAGATCAACATCTCACACCCTATACCAAGATAAATTCAGAATGGGTGAAAGACTTGAATATAAATAGGGAAACTATAAACAAGTTAAGTGAACACAGAATAGTATACTTGTCAGATCTCTGGGAAAGGAAAGTCTTTAAAACCAAGGAAGAGTTAGAGAAAATTACAAAATGTAAATTAAATGGTTTTGATTATATTAAACTAAAAAGTTTTTGTACAAACAAAAACAATGTAGTCAAAATCAGAAGGGAAACAACAAATTGGGAAAAAATCTTTATAACGAAAAACTCTGACAGGGGTCTAATCACTCAAATATACAAGGAGTTAAAGCAATTGTATAAAAAATCAAGCCATTCCCCAATTGATAAATGGGCAAGAGACATGAATAGGCAATTTTCAGGTAAAGAAATCAAAAGTATCAATAAGCACATGAGAAAGTGTTCCAAATCTCTAATAATTAGAGAAATGCAAATCAAAACAACTCTGAGGTATCACCTCACACCTAGCAGATTGGCTAAAATGTAAGAAGGGGAGAGTAATGAATGTTGGAGGGGATGTGGCAAAATTGGGACATTAATGCATTTCTGGTGGAGCTGTGAACTGATCCAGCCATTCTGGCTGGCAATTTGGAATCATGCTCAAAGGGCTATAAAAGAATTCCTGCCCTTTGATCCAGCCATACCATTGCTGGGTTTGTACCCCAAAGCGATCATAGATAAACAGACTTGTACGAAAATATTTATAGCTGCGCTTTTTGTGATGGCAACAAATTGGAAAAGGAGGGTATGTCCTTCAATTGGGGAATGGCTGAACAAACTGTGGTATATGTGGGTGATGGAATACTATTGTGCTAAAAGGAATAATAAACTGGAGGAGTTCCAGGTGAACTGGAGAGACCTCCGGGAACAGATGCAGAGCGAAAGGAGCAGAGCCAGAAGAACTCTGTACACAGAGACTGATACGCTGTGGTAAAATTGAATGTAATGGACCTCTGTACCAGCAGCAATACAGTGACCCAGGACAATTCTGAGGTATTTATGGTAAAGAACGCTACCCACATTCAGAGGAAGGACTGCAGGAGAGGAAACATATAAGAAAAACAACTGCTTGAAAGCATGGGTCGGGGTGGACATGATTGAGGGTGTGGACTCAAAACTACCACACCAATGCAATTACCAACAATTTGGAAATTGGTCTTGATCAAGGACACATGACAAAACTAGTGGAAATGCGCATGGGCCATGGGTGGGGAGAGTGCGGGGGGGTGAAGGGGAAAGGAGGAGCATGAATCATGTAACCATGTTAAAAATGAATATTAATAAATGTTAAAAAATATAAAACAAAATATTATCTCCACATGTCATACCTTTTCCCTTCCCAGTCACAGTCAAGGAATAATTTAACTTCAGAGCTTTCTTTTTGTCTCCTCCCCACTTAATACTTAACTTGTAGAAATTTGTTTTTCACTCCTTCCTCATTACTTGAATAAAATATCTTCTTAAAGGCCATCCAAAAACTCCAACTGCTTATTTTCATTAGCCACTCTGTTACTTAACATTGCTAAACATTGTGTCCCTCCATGTAACTTTCTTTTGGATTCAATATTTCATATTCCTCTTTGAGGGCCCAATCTCTGCTATTGAGCTTGTAAAAGTTGAGAATGGTGGAATAAAGCTACATGTGGCTTGGAGTTGGCTCAGACAAAATCTTGGTGTTGGCTACAATGTAAATCATATATTAATATCAAATTGATTAATCTTTATTTAAGTAGAGATAAAAGAAGAAAATATATATGAGGTTTTAAATTTGATTGCTTTTCTTCATGCATTACTGAGATAGGGTGGAGGCAGAAAGACACAAACTAAGCAACTATGATTATAATATTTCCTTGTTTTTTGTAAATGTAGGATTAGAATGGGAATTGTGGATTATATTTCTATTAAGAATGCAAATGTCAAATGTCATATCTTTTCCTGAGATAATGTTTTTGTTTGTTTATTTATTCATGTTAGTATGAGAATAATCAATGAAATCTAGAACATTAAATGGGTGGATAAATAATGGAGCAGAAGAGCTTTGAAGAATGCTGACATTTATGCTATGGAAGAGTATGATACACTAAAAGAAACAGAGGTCAGGGAAAAAATGAAAAACTAACTAGGAAAATGAATTATCACAGAATAAGAATTAGGTATTTAAAAGGCATTTAATATTTAACACTGCTATATGTGCTGGAGAGGTTTAGGAGGATGAGGATTTGTTATTCCTTTGTGAACTTTGGGAACAGAATTTGATCTGTTATGGATGTGAAAACTATACCAAATTGTGAAAACAAACCAGGAAACAGATTGAAAAATAAAAGGGTATTATTGAACCATTTGCAATAATTTTCAATGCATATAACAAACGTTTTTTCTCTTGCCCCACCCACAAATCACTCACTGTAATGTGAAGAAAAAATATGGTATCAAAATGACTTAAGGAATAAAGCACCAGAAATAGAGAAAATAGAATTAACATGAAAACAGTACAGTTTAGTAATATAAACAATGCTATATTCAATATACTGGTGGCAACTAGGTGATATAGTGGATAGAGTGCTGGGCCTGGAGTTCGGAAGTTTCATTTTTCTGAGTTCAAATTTAGTTTCTGTGACTCTGGACAACTCAATTTGCCTCAGTTTTTTTTTTTCCCTCTGTAAAATAAACTGAAGAAGGAAAGGGCAAACAACTCCAGTATTTTTGCCAAGAAAACTCCAATGGGTTCATGAAGGATCAGACACAACTGAGACAACAAAACAATGATAAGAACAACAAAAAGAAAGAAAAATGTAGCAGCTTCATAATCTATAGGCTATGAATTAATACCTCAGGAAGGGCAGCTCTTATTTAGGAACTAGCAAAATACCCTACACAAAATTTGTACTTCATAAACTCTTAAAATTCAGATTCAGTTGGAAAAGAGATAAGAGTACAGAGGTGTTAATTCCTTGGTCGAAAATTCTGAAATGAAAAAGAAGCATTGAATGCAAAGTTTATGGATTATTATAATCAGGAATCAGGAAATCACTTACCTAAGTTTGTTTCATTTTTTAATTGTATTTAATTTTTTTTCTAGATTACATGTTGATAAACTTTCTTAATATTTGATTTCTGACATTTTGCCATCCATGTTATCTCTCTCCCTTTCACCCCTCTTATCTCCTCAAGAAGGCAAATAATATGATATCGGTTGTATATATTTTATCATATAAAATATATTTTCATGTTTCTATTCCAGCTTGAGTCCCTTGGAATTGTCCTCAATCATATCCAGTTCATAACTGTTATGATTAAAAATGATGAGGGCCGAAATCAAAAGGGAGAATAGTATTTTAATAAAAGCCATGCTGATAGAGATAAACTGACCACGCGCCTGTAAGAAAAACCTATTCCAACCTCACCTCAGCCATTTACTTTCCCCTCTCCTCGAGCTGAGGTAACTCAAGAGGAAGTTCCAAGTCACTTCCCCCTAATTTCAAACAGTCCCTCACCTTGAATACGTCATCCAAAACTGGAAACCCATGAAACCCGTTGGACCACGGGAAATGTAGTTTTAAGGACCCCCACAGGTCCACAGAAGTTTGTCAAACATTATATTGAGGTTCAATCCTTCCAAATAGAACCCCAGGTGATTTTAACTAACACATATCCTTGGACCATTTTGTAATTAGGGAATTCTTAACATTTGTTATGAGTTTTATTCAGTTCTCTGTATATTTGAGAAATGAAGCTTTTATAGCAGAGGCTTGTTATAAAGATTGTGTTTTTCCAAGTTTGTCATTTGCTTTTTAATCATGATTGAATTTGTTTTGTGTGTGTGCAAGAACTTTTTTAAAAATTTAATGTAGCCAAAGCTATTTTGCATCTCATAATGCGATTTATGTCTTGTATTGATCAAATGCTTCCCTTATCCATAGACCTGACAGTCTACCTTATTTGTGTGAATAATTCTGGATTCTTAAAGATTACGACAATGGAAGTCAGGTAATGAAGGATCTTGGTATGATTTAAAAGGCTTTGAGGGTAGCCTGATGACAATGTTTATGTCTGTCGTCTAACCACCCATCTAGCCAATTTTTAAACAAATGTTTCATTTAAAGTCTATTAACCACTTAAAGATTTTCTTAAATCCCTAAATGTATAAATGGCATATGGAGATGATCTGTTTAGGCAAAGGGGTTTGGTGTCTGTGGAGGAAGTACCCTCTTTAAAAGAAATGATAGAAAACAAAAATTTATTTCCCAATTGTCTGAGTAATTGAAGAAAAATACCTGTCTTTCTTTGTATTGCATATATTTTGTGGTGTTAATAAACACTTTTAAAAATCAGAAGAAAATATATCCTTGAATTTACACATCTGTTTGACAGCTTTTGGAATTTGTCCATTTGAACTTGCAAATTTCAATCTGCCTACTTCATAAAATAGGCAATATGTCTCATTGAAATTTCCCATTACATAAAATGTACAAGAGCATTTTTAAGTTCATGAAATAAACAATTGCCTTTTGTGGGAAGCAATTTCAATGATTCCATCTGCCACACACACTAACCACAGGGGTTGAGGGGAGTGGTGAGAAGAGGCACAGGGCAGAGAAGGAAAGGTATTGACTGCCTTTAAAGTTTAAGTTTCTGAAGCTAATTAAATCCATGTGATTGTTATCAAACTTGGTGAAGTATGAGACCTAAGAACAAAACAGGCTTTGCTGAAACTGAAAAATGTCCTTTGGAAAACCAAGACTTTATCACATTCTTAACAGAAAAATGTTTCGGTTTGACCCATACTTTAAAAGGAAAACAAACTTCTGCAGCAAATACAATTTCTTTGAAATTATATAAGCATTAATATACACAAAATAATACATTTAATGTACAAATATGTTAATTTTCCATTCCTGAAGTCTAACAATATGAAAATAGGTAGAAGCTGAATTAGGCACAAACTCTTACTGTTATACTCTCTCATCTCATAGAACAGTCCTGAAATTCATCCAGGTAAATTTTAGATAGTTTATATATCTTATTGAGAAAATATATCTGTTCATGGAAATTACATTTACAGCTCTTCTAATTTCTTTTAAAAGGTCATTTTTCCTTTACGTAGAAATTGTGATGGAATAATGTACCTTAATGAACTCTTGTTTAAATGGCACTGCCTCTGGCAAAAAGAAATTGAAGTACAAAGAATAAAATTTAATCTTAATATGTGTCCCTAATCAAGAATGTACAAATAGAAGCTGATTTTTAATAAGAGATGCAACAAACAATGTGTTTCACTCCATTAATACAAGTTGACTTCCTTGTCATTATTAAAAGTACTATATTATATGTATTTCTGGCTGAACTTCCTTAGGTCAGTTCACAAAAAGATCTGGCAGTAATGGCCCAGATTTGATGTAATCAGATTCCCCCAAGCCCCCAAAATAAAAATACAAATAAAAAAAACATCATAACCTGCAAGCCTTTGATGAATCATGGTGATTTTATCAGTTTTCTTTGGGAAAGGACCTAAATAATAAACCTATATGACTCAAACAAAGTAGTAGCAAACAGAGGAAACCTGATTCTGCTTTTGGGAAGGAAAATAAATATGAGCTGAAGGAGTTATTATTGTACTTAAAGGTCATCCAAAGGATATTCTCCTAAATTGTCACCCCACCCCAAATGTTCTATATACTTGTTACTAGAGAAAAGGCATTTTATTTGGAATAACGAATAGACTGTTATATTACCAATTAATAAACTGCTAGGAATAGACAAGAGCGTTAGAGAATCTCGAGTTGTCTTTGAATAGATCCATCTCAGTAATTAAATATCATAAACAGATGAGAATCTAATGTATTTTTAAATGCTTTCTGAGAAGAAGATTCCATAATATTACTCAGGGATCTATCACAATGTTTACCTATTTGCAGTAACAGGAACTTCTTCCCAAAGAGTAAATAAACTGTCCCTGCAGGAGAAGAAGAAAACCTTTTCCTCAGTGAAAAGCTTCTTTGCATTCATTCATTTTCATTAATCCACATGAATGGGAAGTGTGAGTAAATCTATATAAACCCCTAGATTATAAATTGGTAAATATATATTGTGTGTATGTGTGATATATAGTGTATGTAAACATACATACACATCTGTATATAGGCTTTAAAACAGTGATTTTGCTTAGGTTAATGTTAAAGAAAATTTGCATTCTTAAGTATTCAAAAAACTATGATGATGGTGCAGGAAAAATCCTGCAATTAGAAACATAAGACCAGAGTTTGAATTTGGACTATGCTCATTACTATCTCCATGACATATAGAATGTCATTTAATTTCTTTTGGCCACTTTCTCAATTTCTAAAATGGATAATTTTACTATAAGTAAAATTAAGAAAGAATGAGAAGGAAGAGGAGAAGGACTCTTTTTGGGGTGTTAAAGAGTAAATTAAAGGATATCAATCAATTGGGAAATGGATGAATGAATTGTAGTAGAGGAATGTGATGTTAAAAAAAACCTCTTTGCTATAAGAAATGAGGGAATGCTGAACATTCAGGAAAAAAGTCCTAGATCTTAGGAAGTTCCTATTTACCTCAAACATAATTTTTCCTCCTTATAGTATCAACTTTTTAGTTATAGTTTTTCATTTTTATCCATAAAAATACCATTTCTACATTTAGATGAAATTTGTGATGCATAAATATATACATATATGCATTATACTAAAAGTGTATGTATAAAATGAATGCACATGTATCCATATATATATATATGTGCATGTGTGTTTATATATATAAACACACACATATGTCTAGGGAACATCCAGGTAGAAATATTCACTAGATAGTTGGTGATGTAACACTGAAGTACAGGGGAGAGAGAGACTAGGACTGATATGTCTATGTCTATATAAATATAAATAAATAAAATTTTAATATGATTGAATTTATTAATATATTATATATTTTATCCATATGTCAAATATATATGCATGTGGATGTATACACATGTTCTATCCTAGTCTCTCCCTTCGGTTTTAGTCATTTATCACCTATTGAATATTTTTGCCTTTGTATCTCATAGGAATTATTTTACAGGGCCTAAATCAAGTAAGTCTCATGATAGTGTAGGTTCAAAATTTAAACTAAAGGAGACACTCAGAGATCATTCAACAGTTAAAAATAGATTCACATAGCCATTTTAGGAATATTGTTAATAAGATTAGGCATTAAGGACTACCTGAGTTAAACAAGCCTAGCAAAGCTTCTTTGAATGATTTCTGACACAAGCAGTCTGAACCTTTAGACCTATGAGACAACTAGATCTTAAAAATAATTTCCAGAACCTTAAAAGGAAATAGAAACTCTCCTAAATTTCATGGGGTTAGGTATTATATTATTTTTCCCCTTAACAAATCAAAATCAGAATGTTCATTATAGAAGTCATTATCATCTTCAGAG
The DNA here is from genome assembly GCF_016433145.1 of Gracilinanus agilis. Classification (NCBI taxonomy): domain Eukaryota; kingdom Metazoa; phylum Chordata; class Mammalia; order Didelphimorphia; family Didelphidae; genus Gracilinanus; species Gracilinanus agilis. The sequence goes on along the minus strand of NC_058135.1, from coordinate 184,072,314 downwards.
TTTTCCAATTTCTCTGAAATAGACTGCTCTTTAATAAACTATATTTATAATTCCACTGTCCCTTTTATCTAATTCCATATGTCTAATTATTAGCCAAATCTCATAAATATTTACCTCTACAACATTTCTCATATGCTGCTCCTTCTATCCCCTTACATAGTACTAACCTTAGTTTGGTCCCTCACAACTTTAACCAGGATCATTACAACACTTTCTTGTATTGATAAGAAATAAAATAATATATTCATGAAATAATAAAGTATTTTAAATATGAGTTTATTCATCATTAACTTTTGATATCATTATGCAGTTTGTTATGAGAAGTTTCATAATTTGAGTGAGATTCAAGTTTTAATTAAAATGCTATTTTCAAATTTCCTATATACTTTTAATTTGGATTTTTTAAATGAGAGTTTTATTTGTAACTTTAGTTAAAATGTGAATATTAATTTTAGTTATTCCCATATTAGTTACCCTATGTACTAATTCTGAAATTGTTTCTCTTCTGATTTTACTTACATTGTTTTTGTTTGTACAAAACCTTTTTAATTTAATGTAATCGAAGTTATTTATTTTACATTTTGTAATTTTTTCTAATTCTTGTTTGGTTTTAAAATCTTTCCTTTCCCAGAGATCTAACAAGTATATTATTCTGTAATCACCTAATTTTCTTATAGTTTCCTTCTTTATATTCAAGTAATTCACCCACTCTGAATTTATCTTGGTGTAGAGTGTGAGATGTTGATCTAAACCTAATCTATCCCATATTGCTTTCCAATTTTCCCAGCAGATTTTGTCAAATAGTGGATTTTAGTCCCAATAGTTGGGCTCTTTGAGTTTAACATAGACTGCCTTGCTGACATCACTTACCACCAGTTTATTCCAATGATCCTCCCATCTGTCTCTTAGCCAGTACCATATTGCTTTGAGGACCACTGCTTTATAGTATTGTTTAATATATGGTACTGCTAGGCAACCTTCCTTCATGTTTTTTTAAAAATTATTTCCCTTGATATTCTTGACCTTTTGTTCTTCCAAATGAACTTTGTCATATTTTTTTCTTATTCTGTAAAAAAGTTTCTTGGTAGTTTGATAAGTATGGCACTAAATAAGTAAATTAATTGCTGTAAAATGGTCATTTTTATTATTTTAGCTCATCATACCCATGAGCTCTCAATGTTTTTCCAATCGCTTAGATCTAGTTTTAATTGTTTGGAAAGTGTTTTGTAGCTGTGTTCTTATAATTCCTATGTTTTGGTAGATAGATTCCTAAGTATTTTATATTGTCTAGGGTGGTTTTTACATGGTGTTTCTCTTTCTAACTCTTGCTTCTGTGATGTGTTGGACATATATATATATATATAAATGCTGATGATTTATGTGCATTTATTTTGTATCCTGCAACTTTGCTAAAGTTGTTGTTTATTTCTACTAGCTTTTTAGTTGAACCTGGGAAAAATCTTTATAACAAAAAACTCTGACAGAGGTCTAATTACTCAAATATACAAGAAGCTAAATCAATTGTATAAAAAATCAAGCCATTCTCCAATTGATAAATGGGCAAGAGAGATGAATGGGCAATTTTCAGATAAAGAAATCAAAAGTATCAATAAGCACATGAGAAATTGTTCTAAATCTCTAATAAATAGAGAAATGCAAATCAAAACAACTGTGAGGTATCACCTCACACCTATCAGATTGGCTAAAATGAAAGAAAAGGAAAGTAATGAATGTTGGAGGGGATGTGGCAAAATTGCAACATTAATGCACTGCTAATGGTGTTGTGAATTGATCCAACCATTCTGGATGGCAATTTGGAACTATGCCCAAAGAGCACTGAAAGAATGCCTGCCCTTTGATCAAGCCATACCATTGCTGTGTTTGTGCTCCAAAGAGATCATAGGGGAAAAGACTTCTACAAAAATATTTATAACCAAGCTCTTTGTGGAGGCAAAAAAAAGGAAAACAAGGGTTTGCCCTGCAATTGGGGAATGGCTGAACAAATTGCACCATATGCTGATGATGTAATACTACTGTGCTCAAGGGAATAATAAATTGGAGAAATTCCATGTGAACTGGAATGTCCTCCAGGAATTGATGCAGAGTGAAAGGAGCAAAACCAGGAGACTGATACATGTTAAAATCATTATTTGGGATAAATTGGATACCACTTTGACTGACAGGGATGGCAGTTGAGAGATTCAGAATGTTTCCAGGTGCCATAAGCTAGGGGCAAATGTTGGTTGACCTCACCCTATAAATACCCCTTAGGAATTATAGTTGGGAGGTCTCAGAACTCAGAGCTGAGACTTGAGCAAACATCTCCTGGAGCAAGAACTGGGACAGAAGAAGGTGAAGGGTGAAGGGTGGTAGAAGAAGAAGAAGAAGGGTAGGCCTGACCTACTAGAGAGCTAGTGATCCATCAATACTATTGGTAGTAAAGCTGAGAGAATACACAAATCATCAATTCCCATCTACATCAATAGCCTTCGCTATTCTCTGATTTGGATGTGGCCAAGTCAGGTCAAAGATAGAGAGAGGGTGAAGATCTCAAGCCTCTACCAGCCTAGCAGTCTCCAGTCCTGATCAACAATTATTTTAGTAGCCAAATTATAGCAATAGGGTTCCCAATACCCAAACCTATTACCTTGTAATCCTTTCCCCATCAATAGGTAATACAGTGATTCAACAAGTACCTTCCTGAGTGGTATTCTATCACAGCTCTTGGGAAGGGAGAACTAATATGCGGTCAGCTACCAATCATTTCCAAAGCCAATCAATAGCCTTTTAACAATTAATCCAACCTCAGGTTGGCCCTAGAGAGGTTAAATATCTACCTAAGCTCTCAAAAGGTCTGCACCTGGGCAACTATTATAAAGAAGTCACTGACAGGTTTAAGCAACAAACCTGTCAGGGAGAAGAGGGATAGATTACAGCAGCAGCTAGTGTGAGAGGAGTGGATGGTCCTCCTTCACCAATAACAACTGGCTTAGGCCGTGGGCCCCTGATCTCTCCTTCATCCATACTATCCCTAAGAGCTACATGCCAGCCATCCTCTAATATCTAAAAAGAAGATCTATAGGGAGATAGTAGTAATAGTAAGAGGGATATACACAAAGACATCTCCTCTTTATTTCTTTTTAACATACACTGTGGTAAAATTGAATGTAATGGACTTCTGTACTAGCAGCAATGTAATGACTCCAGACAAATCTGAGGGATTTATGGAAAAGAACGCTACACACATTCAGAGTAAGAACTACATGAGTATAAACAAAGAAGGAAAACAGCTGCTTGAAGACATGGGTTGATGCAGACATGATTAGGATGTGGACTCAAGGATCACCCTAGAACAATTGTCAATGATATGGAAATAGGTCTTGATTGATGACACAGGAAGAAACCAGTGGAAATGTGCTTCAGCAACTGGTGGTGGGTGGGGAGGTGCAGGGAGAGAGAGCAAGAGCATGAATCATGTAACCATGGAAAACTTTTTTCTAAAAAATTTAAAAAAAAAACTAATTCCCAAATTGTTTGTGAAAGCTAGTAGTACTTGGTTTTAACTTTTGATTTCCTGAAAAACATTATTCATTTGGAATTGGGCATTCCTTTGGAAAAATTTCCACTATCTACATGACTACTATTATTTCTTTTCCTATGGCTTAAATGCATGTTTAATGAATAAGATACACATAATATAATATATAGCTTCTTCTTTGGCTCCAGAGAATATCAAGTTGATTTTTTAAAGTTTTGAACTCATGCAGAGAAGATGGTAATATAAGATTTCTTAATTGACAATTAATTTCATCTTTATTCCAATTATTAAGTTGCAAAAGTCATATACCTAGGGACTACATTTATTTCTGTTTCATATTCTCGAAAACCAAGAACATAGAGCTTAATTATTTTCTAACAATTAATACAATTTGAATGAATCACGCTAATGTGGATTAGATACACACACATATACATACATTTATATATATAAAGTATTTGTTTATATATATATATAGTATGTATATTTGTGTACATTCATATTCACATATTTGTGTTGGTGTCTTAGACTTAATGTGAGAACAATTTCCTGTGCTATTGAAAACTGGCCATTAAATCTACCATCATAGAAGTATTTAATATTGGTAATTATACTCTAGACATATTTACATTTAATGGGGAGCATCTGATGGCTTCTAAACCTCCTACAGCATGTAAGAGTTTAAAAATGGTCTCTACCTGAATTGGCTAAATGCTAGAAAACTATTTTTCTAAAGGATAAACAGATCATAGGCAAAGACAATAGAGAGGAAGATGTATTGTTCATTTTCTACTTTAATGGACCAGGAGAAGGTAACTTAACCTCCCTCCACACTATCCTTGCCAGTGAAAAATGAGAAGAATGTCATGAACTACAAGAACATTTTGCAAGTTCCCTATAGTGTGAATTCGTTTAAAACCATTTGGCTCAAATTCAAACTTCATATCTTTCATTCTGAGTACATATACTTTAATGAGGCTTGGATTATCCCTGCCACTCACTCAGTAATGGCTAATAGGTATTATCTATGAACATACCAAAAGGCATTATATGATGAATAGTTTAAAGGTTCTGTTGATTCATAAAATTGAAAGCATAGCTTATTATATACTTTAAAAAATTCCGACATAATTTATCAAAAAACATTATTCTAAAGAACTTCCACACTGATTAGGGAACATCTATAATGAAAAACTTGTTTAAAGTTTTATAGAAAAACATCATTGAAGCCTATTAAGCCCTTAAGAAGATTATACATATATATGTAAATATATATTTATAAAAACTTACATGTCAAAACACAACAGATGGAATATCTGCAATAATGCTGTTAGAGTATACTTCTTCATGGTAAGACATATGTGTTGGTATTTTTAGAAATAGATTATAAAGTAGAATAATATTCTGTAAATGAACTATCACTCAGTTTTGGATTTTTGGTAACAATTTGCATGTTGGGATGATACTAGTTTAAACTATAATCTCTCCACAAAATTTGATACTAATTTCTTTTCTCTGACCTTGAAATTTTTAGTGATTTAGTTTTTTTCTACAAATTCTTCTGATTGCAATTCTCTAAAGAAAGAGCTTTTATTATCTTCATAATGGGATTGATTTGGCCCCTTAAACATTGCTCTCAGTTTATTTTTTCTAATTGCTTTCAATTATCCTATGATCATAACTGAAATGTTAAAAATGAATGTTTCGTATTAAGTATCAGTTACATACTCTGCAAAATTAGAAAGGGTGAATTAGTTTGTTTCTCAAGTGCCATCTAACAATATATTCATAATCCTATCATCTGTATAAAATCATAAGCTAAATGTGGTTATAATGGGTTAATATGGTTCTACCCTTCTCTAAAGTAGATGATCTCTGTTTACCAGAATAACTCTCGAGGTATGCTTATGTCCTCATCTATTAACACATATCCATTATGTACACTAATTTTGAAATTTTCTCAATTATGAGAACTCTTAAGAAACTGGCCACTGGGTTAATACTTAAAGATTAATTTTACTTCATGTCTCTCTTGACCTTCTGAAGAAAATAGATTATATCCTTGGGCCAAAAATGATATTGGAAGTAGGTTGATTTTTTCCAAGGATCTGGTGAGTAGAATAAAATAGACAGCAAATGAAGTGAGGAGATATTAAGTTTCCCTCTTTAAACACTTCATATGTGAGAGGAACTGGGTTAAATCCTTTATAAATATTATATAATTAATCTTGACAACAAACCAAGGGGTTATGATTCTCATTTTACATTTGAGGAAACTGAGGGAAATGGAAGTTAAAGGACTTTCACAGGGTCACACGGCTAACCAGTGCACTTGAGGCATATTATTTTATCCAATGTTCCATGTACTTGCTTCTAGCTGTCTCCTTAGGAAGTAGAAAATCTCCCCAGACCCTCATGACTATTACTTAACTTTATGATTCTTAAAGATGTCAGCACTGGATAAAATGCCTGGTCTAGAATAAGGAAGGTCTGGGCTAAAATCTGGTCTCAGATATTTACTAGTTATGTCACCACTCTGGGCAAATCTTTCAACCTTATTTCTCTTACTTTCCTCATCTATTAAATGAACTGGAAAAAGAAATGGCATGCTACTCCAGTAGCTTTGCCAAGAAAACCTCAAATGGGGCCATGAAGAGTTGGATATGACCAAAACAATTGAACAACAAAAAAATTAAATTGTGAACTATTCATTAATGCATAGTATGGTCTATTTGAAAAAATATATTTTAAATTTCTATGTTTCTCTTGACTTGCATTTGCATTTAAAATTTCCTTATACTTCTGGTATTTTGATTAGAAATTATGTCTTCTTTTTCATTAAAGATCTAATTTTCCCTTGAAGAACATATCCAGTTTTACCAGATAGTTTACCCATGGTGTTATGTATTTTTTTGTTTTATTTTGTTTTATATTTTGCCTTTAGAATATCATACTCCAAATTTAACTGTCTTTTATAATTGCATCCGACAGTTCTTGGATGCTATTGACTGTGATTTCTTAGTACATAAACAATTTTTTGACCGTAGTTTGTTTATTCGGACTAAGAAATTCTGAATTTTCATAAAAACTTGTGAAAATTACAATTTAAAAGTTTCTTTCAGGAGCATATTCGTGAAATCTTTGTTTTTAGTTCATGTGCTGATTCCAATATATCTGGATAGCATTTTTAATAATACCTTGAAATATTATAACCTGTTTTTCTTATTGCTGTATATGATTTTCAAGCAGTTTAATTATTCTTAAATAATCTCTTTCACAAGTTTTCTAGGTCATTTAATTGTTTATACATAAAGGTTCATTTTTTTAAAAAAAATCTTCCTATTTTAACATTTTTTCTAGTTTGAAACTTTCATCTGTTACTCCTACTTCTATCATCTATAATGAAATATAAAAAAATCAATTATTCACTCCCTGAACCCCACTATATGGCAGGAATTGATATACTTGAAGACAACTATCATGTGGACTAAAACATCTTAATTCTTGGTTGCATCCCTTTTAATCCTTGATTAACATAACATTACATAACCAGATCTTAAAATAATTCACAATTCAGGTTTTTCTTCTCTAAAAATTTGATAGCTTATCAATATTATTTTAAAAAATATGACACATAGAACTAAATATTTTATTCCAAATATGTGCTAAAGTGATTATAATAGAACTAGACTATCATCTTCTTTGTATTTTATCTCATTGTTCCCCATTGTCTTTTATACCTAAAATCAAAGGAGTATGTTGTTTTTGATTGCTATATTGCCTCTCATTGCAATTTTGTCTACAACACTTCCCAAGTCTTTTTCAAATGAACTAATTTGCTAGTCATCTTTTCTGCAATTTGAATTTTTCAATCCAAATGGGAGACTTTATGTTGATTTGCACAAACTTTCTAATTATTCTATTTGATCAAATTTTCAAGAAAATCAAGATTTTCTTGGATCATTATGTCATCCCAACATGTATACAAATATGCATTTATAAGTGTATATACATATATGTCATATATAAACGATATAATTAGTTGAAATATCATAAATATGAAAGCAAGTACCCTGTACGTATTCCCTTGAGAATGAAAACAAGTGGCTCCCCAATGGGAAGTGTGTTTATTGAGGAATTAAAAAGACAGACAAGATGGATTTTTTTCTAAAATGCATGAATTAGTGTAATAATTTAATATTTATTCTACTCACATAAAATCATCACCCCTTTTTCATTATTAATTCAACAGAAGATACCTTTGAGGTAGAAAAAAGTCATTAATGTAATAGTTTACAAAGATGTATTCTTCTCTGTGTTAGGAAAACAGCCATTCTTTCTCCCCTTTGTAGTGTTTTGTGTTAAAATAACATGGTGAAATGACAAGACAGCAGTGATGAGCATAATAGATGGCTGCTTTAAGCATTATTTTCAATTGCCTAGTTTCCTCTGGAAATTAAGTTCTAAGAAAATATATATGTAGAATCTATGGCATTATTATTATTATGTTTTTAGAAACATTTTGTAATTTGTTTCAATTTTCTAAGTATTGGAATAAGAAACTTTATCAGAAAGATGTCATTTATTACCTAAACAAAGTCCCATTTATTCCTATCTTTTCTAATGTTCTTTATAACAAATGGAAATTATATTAGTTTTTTCTTTATTTATTTATTGAGATATTTATATGATTTTTATTGGCTTTCTTATTGATATGGTTAATTATGTTGATAATTTTCCTAATATTGAGTTATCCCTGCACTTCAGGTATAAAACCCATCTGGTCTTGGTGAATGATCCTTGTGATATAATGCGTTAATCTTTTTGCTTAAAATATTTGCAGCAGCAGCAGCTAGGTAGCTCAGTTATTCAGAGCCAGGCCCAGAGACAAGAGGTCCAAGTTAAATCTGACCTGAGATACTTCCTATCTGTGCGACCCTCCAGCAATTCATTTAATCTCCATTGTCTAGCCCTTACCACTCTTCTGCTTGAGGGAAGAGTTTAAAATAAAATTTAAAAATTTGCACCAATATTCATTATGAAGATTTATTGAATATCATATTTATATCATTATGGTCTTAAAAGTATTCAATTAATGTTTCTGTTTTTCTCTATTTGATTTTGAAGTTTTTATATGCTTTGCTATGTAGTCAATTTTTTTGTGAACATGCAATATACTAGTGAGAAAAGGTATATTCATTCTCATTACTGTTTAGTTTTCTCCAGAGGTTTATCAAATTAGAGTTTATGAAGTTTTATTTGCTTCCTAAACTTTGATTTATCAATTTATGAGAGGAAAAGGTCTCCATGTAGTAGTTTTCATATCTACTTCCTCCTATAACCTGCATAACTTCTTTAGGAATTTGGATACTGCAGTTTTCTGCCAGTATGTTAGTATTGATATTGTCTCATTGTCTAAGGTGCCTTTTATCAAGGTGTTATTTTCTTTCTTTACCTCTTTTTCTTAGATTGATTTTTACTTTTGTTTTATCTAAGATCATGATTGTTGCCTGTACTTTTTAAAAGAAATTTAGTTGAGACATAAAAGATTATGATCCACACTCTTACATTGACTGTATGTATGTCTCCCTGCTTTAAATGTTTCTTAGAGAAAGCATATTATGAGTTTCTAGTTTTTAATCCAGTCTGCTTTTCTTTTCCATTTTTTGACCTGGTTTTTCTCTTTATTTTTTATGCATTTATTAATATTTATTTTTTTGAAAAGTTAAATGGTTACATAATTCATGCCTTATTTTCCTCTTCACCCCTGACTTCCCCTCCCCCCCAGGGCAGATGTGTATTTACACTGGTTTTATCATGTGTCATTGATCAAGACCTATTTCCAAATTGTTGATAGTTGCATTGGTATGGTAGTCTCAAGTCTACCACCCCAATCATGTCCACCTCAATCCATGTGTTCAAGCTGTTGTTTTTCTTCTATTTCCACTCCTGTAGTTCTTCCTCTGAATGTGAGTAGTGTTCTTTTCTAAAAATCCCTTAGAATTGTCCTGGGTCATTGCATTGCTGCTAGTACAGAAGTCTATTACATTCTATTTTACCACACTGCATTGGTCTCTGTGTACAATGTTCTTCTGGCTCTGCTCCTTTCACTCTGCATCAATTCCTGGAGGTCTTCCCAGTTCACATGGAATTCCTCCAGTTTATTATTCCTTTGAGAACAATAGTATTCCATCACCAGCATATACCACAATTTGTTCAGCCATTCCCCAATTGAAGGATATACACTCATTTTCCAGATTTTTTCCACCACAAAAAGCATGGCTATAAATATTTTCATACAAGTCTGTTTATCTATTATCTCTTTGGGGTACAAGCCCAACAATGATATGGCTGGATCAAAGGGCAGGCATTCTTTTATAGCCCTTTGAGAATGATTCTAAATTGCAAGCCAGAATGGCTGGATCAGTTCACAACTCCACGAACAATGCATTAATGTCCCAGTTTTGCCACATCCCCTCCAACATTCATTACTTTCCTTTTCTTTCATTTTAGCCAGTCTGATAGGTGTGAGGTGATACCTCAGAGTTGTTTTGATTTGCATTTCTCTATTTATTAGAGATTTAGAACTATTTCTCATGTGCTTATTGATACTTTTGATTTCTTTATCTGAAAATTGTCCATTCATCTCTCTTGCCCATTTATCAATTGGAGAATGGCTTGATTTTTTACACAATTGGGTTAACTCCTTGTATATTTGAGTAATTAGACCCCTGTCAGAGTTTTTTGTTATAAAGATTTTTCCCAATTTGTTGTTTCCCTTCTCATTTTGGCTACATTGTTTTTGTTTGTACAAAAGCTTTTTAGTTAAATGTAATTGAAATCATTTATTTTACATTTTATAATTTTCTCTAACTCTTGCTTGGTTTTAAAATCTTTCCTTTCCCAGAGATCTGACAAGTAAACTACTCTATGTTCACTTAACTTATTTATAATTTCCTTCTTTATATTCAAGTCATTCACCCATTCTGAATTTATCTTGGTGTAGGGAGTGAGATGTTGATCTAAACTTATTCTCTCCCATGTTGTTTTCCAAATTTCCCAGCAGTTTTTGTCAAATAATGGATTATTGTCCCAAAAGTTGGGCTCTTTGGGTTTATCATACACTGTCTTGCTGATGTCATTTACCCCAATTCTATTTCACTGATCCTCCCTTCTGTCTCTTAGCCAGTACCATACCATTTTGATGACTGTTGCTTTATAGTACAGTTTAATATCTGGTACTGCTAGGCCCCCTTCCTTCACATTTTTTTTTCATTATTTCCCTTGGTATTTTTAATCTTTTGTTATTCCAAAAGAACTTAGGTATAGTTTTTCCTAATGTAGTAAAATAGTTTTTGGTAGTTTGATAGTTATGGAGCTAAATAGGTAAATTAATTTGGGTAGAATGGTCATTTTTATTATGTTAGCTCATCTTACCCATGAGCAATCAATACTTTAATAATTGTTTAGATCTAGTTTTAATTGTTTGGAAAGTGTTTTGTAGTTGTTTTCATATAGTTCCTGTGTTTGTTTTGGTAGATAGATTGCTAAGTATTTTATACTGTCTAGGGTGATTTTAAATGGTGTTTCTCTTTCTACCTCTTGCTGCTCTAATGTGTTGGAAATATATAGAAATGCTGATGATTTATGTGCATTTATTTTGTATCCTGCCACTTTGCTAAACTTGTTGATTATTTCTACAAGCTTCTTAGTTGATTGTTTAGGATTTTTTAAGTAGACAATCATATCATCTGCAAAGAGTGATAGCTTAGTCTCCTCATTGCCTATTTTGATACCTTCAATTTCTTTTTCTTCTCTAATTGCTACTGCTAATGTTTCTAGTACAATGTTCAGTAATAGAGGAGATAATGGGCATCCTTGTTTCACTCCTGATCTTTTTGGGAAGGATTCTAATTTATCCCCATTTCATATGATGCTTATTGATGGTTGTAGGTATATACTCTTTATTATTTTTAGGAAAGCTCCTTCTATTCTTAAACTTTCCAGCATTTTCAATAGGAATGGGTGCTGTATTTTGTCAAATGTTTTTTCAGCATCTATTGAGATAGTCATGTGATTTTTGTTTATTAGATTGTTGATATGGTCAATTATGTGAATGGTTTTCCTAATGTTGAACTATCCTTGCATTCCTGGTATAAATCCCACCTGATCATGGTGGATGATCCTCTTGATCACTTGCTGGAGATCCGAGTCCTCACCTGTACTCAGGGTTTGTGTCTGGGCTTGAGTCTACTCCCTCACTTGTGCCTGAGCTCAGGGTCTACGCTCAAAGTCTGTGCATGTTCTTTAGCTTCTTGGCATCTCAAGTCTTGCTGCTCTCAGGAGCAGGCCCTGGTTACCCCAGAAAGCTGCCAAGGACTTAATGCGTGCCCCAAACTCGCTCTAACTCTTGTGCACTGGCTTTGGCACTGTAGGTGGTGTGGGGTGGGGAGGGGGTTGCTCAGCTCACGTTTTAGTGAGAGCTGTTTCTCCCCTTTATAGCCTGGAAATGCCCCGATTCCACGTACCTCCAATGCTTCACCCTGTCGTGGGGTCCCTTTGTTCCTCTGGATTTGTTTTTATGTCTTCTTGTGGAGTCCTGTATGTTTCAGTTAGGAGAGGTTAAGCAGCTGCTTTTTACTCTGCCTCCATCTTAACCACTTCTTTTCCATTTTTGAGGATAATACCATTTACATCTATAATTATGTATACTAATTGTGTTTTTTCTTCTATCTTATTTTCCTTTTTTGCCCTTATCTTTTTTTGCCTTTTAATCTTTCCCTGTTCAGAAGTGTTTTGTTTTCAATCACTACTTCCCTCAATTTATCTTCTTTTTGTATATCCACCCACCATTCTCTTATTCCCTCTACTCTCCTATTTCCCTTTAGAGTAAAGTAGGTTTTTATAGCTGACTGAATGTGTGGGTTATTCACTTTGAGCTAATTCCATTGAGACTAAGTTTCATGCCTTGTATGCTTCCCCACTCCTTCTCTTCCACTGTATTGACTCTTTTATTATGCCCTTTTATCTTTCCTTTTGTCTTCTTCCCATGTGCTCTTCCTACCCCTTGAATTTTTTAGGTTATCAATCATCTAACTTCTCAGTTTTTGGTAGAACATGATGAATTTGATTTTAAACTTGATACATATCAAATGTTTGTCAAAAGATTCAGTTGAATATATCTGATAGGTAGTTGAAAATAAAGAACTATAATTCAGGGTAGATATTCATGCTAATTACAGTGTAGATTTAGAATTTGCCTCTTAGAAATAAAAACTGTAGCCACAGGAATGGATGACAATTAAAAATGGGGAAAGTATAAAGACAATGTAGAAATCTAAGGGCAGAGACATGTGGGATGTTGGTATTTAAGTGTCAGATGAAAAATGATGAATTAGCTGAGGACAATGAGACAGAGTTGATTGCCAGGAAAGAAGACATCCTAGATGATTTTCTTTTTCTGAAATGCATTGAAGTAGGGAGGGAATACATCCCTCCATAACATATCACATCATAGAATAAAAGGTCCAACATACCTTCATGTGGATACTGTCTATATACTGTATGGGAACAGCATAAGAACATTAGGGGCTTCCATTCCAGCAAGGCTGTAGAATGCCCAGTGCATCTCAGTTTTCAAGGTCTCTGGAAAATCATAACATAGAAATCACAAAGCAGGTGGTCTGCTCCCCACCATGAAAAAAGCAAACTTTCCCCCCTGCCCAAATACTAGATGTGTCATTGAAATTGCAGAGTGGAATTCCAGTTGCAAGAAAGTGGGTCAAGCCTCAGCTGAGAATTCCAGTGCCTGGCCCACCCCTGAGAACTCTGGGTCAGGGGGCAGTTTAAGGTATTTAGGGGCAATTGATTCCTGGGGGTTGAAGTGAGCAGGTCACTCTGTTTGCTGATCCCAGATCTTGGGGCTCTTGAGAGCTGTCAACCTTGCTTTGGCCTAAATAGGCCTTCAATCAACCTCATTATTACCTAAAATTATTTAGATCTTAGGAGAAGGTTATCTATTAGGTTAGAGAGCTAAATAGATAATATAGTTACCTTTCCCCTCTGAGGTGAGGGGCTGCTTGGACCTAACAGTTTAGGACTTCCCTGACCTTATTTTATCCATCAAATCTCCCTTTCTTCCCTTCCCCAAATATCATTAAACCCTTCATCTTTTGGAAACTGTGCCTGGCTAATACTTAGGGATATACTTACCTCCTGAAACTGAGTTTCTCCAGCTGTGTGGCCCAAAGCCTGACCCTTTGTCTGTCTCTGAAAGCCTCAAGACATCAAGCTTTTACTATGTTCTCCTTACTCAAACCTGTTGGGGAAATAGTTTAGATAGAGTTAATATCTTTTCTGAGACCAGCCTTACCTAGTTTCCTGACTGTGATTTGAAGATAACAGTTCAACCACCATTAGTAACTGATCCCTAACTGCTTGGTGGGAGGGGGGAAGTAAAGGAATGCTTCCAAGATTGTGCCCCTCCCTTTCACTGAAGCCTACTGAGAGCCTATGTGTGTGCTCTCCATATACTAAGGGACAACTAAGTCCTGATTGATAAAGACCGCTGGCATTTTGCAGCTACCCACAAATATGACTGTTAAAACCAACAAAACATAGATGATCTGCCAAAAAAATTACTGATGCAGGTGTTATGTGAGAAGCACATACAGTACTGGGTCATATACTGATATGCTGACATGTTGAAGCACCTATGATTTATTATTCTATAGAAAAAACTGCTTAGAGCCACTAAGGCACTAACCATTGTTCTCATCTTGTAAATCATTACTAACCATTGTCCCTGCAAAAGGCTTACTTGATTCCTTAGCCTACATAATTTTCCCTATAAAATATGTACCCCAAAATTATTAAACTTTGTCACCGCCCAGCAAGAGGATGTCTGCATGTCTGATCTGTCAGTCTGGTGGCTCAGCCCTCTTCTAAGCCCAGCTTTATTTTTCTCATGCCATTTTGATGACTCATGAATATTTTGTCATCATCATCCTGACAACACTAAGCACAGAGCACTCTTTAGCCAACTACCTATAACACATGCATATACACACATACACACACCTTTATATGTAAATTATAAGGTTATGGGTATATATAACATGTGTATTTCACATGTAGGCTTGGTGAGCTAGCTTCTGGAATTGTTCAAAATATTCTCTATCAGATCTGTGTTAGCTTACCGCATAATGATGGAAAGCTATTTCATTGGCTATGTGTACCAATAGATTAATTCTTTCTTCCTGGAATGCTTTGAAGTAGGGAGGCAAAAGGATCTTCCTCTACATATTTCCTGAAAAAAATATTAGGTTGATGGTTAAATCTCAATGTGGGTATTATCTACACTCTAAACCCCTGCCACTCCTTGGGTAGCTACTCATTATATGTATGTATACACACATACCCTCACATATATGTAAGTGTGGGCACATATTTGTTATAGTTTGGGTTTATAGCCACAAATATGTGTGTGTGTGTGTGTGTGTGTGTGTGTGTGTGTGTGTGTATGACAATGGGTCTGTAACTAACTTTTGTCTTCACTGAATGTTCATGATGCTTTTTTGGTAGGAAAAATTTGAAGTGGCTTTAACCATTGCTGCTCCTTTCATTAACTTTTTAAAATGACTTTTCTAATTTTGGACATTGGACTGAGTTGCCTCCAATGTGAATGGAACATTTTAAATAAAAATTTTATAAAGTAAATACAATATTAAAATATGGGAAATTTGGATGGCGGCAGAGTAAAAAGCAGCACTTAACTTCTCCTAACCAAAACATACAGGACTCCTCAAGGGGACATAAAAACAAATCCAGACGAATGGAGGGACCCCACAACAGGGCGCAGCATGGAAGGTACATGGAATTAGGGCATTCCCATGTTATAAAGGGGTGAAACAGCTCTCACTAAATCTCGGGCTGAGCAACACCCCCCCAAACACACACACCACCTAAAACTCCAAAGCCAGCTCAAAAGAAATAGAGCAAGTAAGGGCACCCATAGAATCATTGGCAGCTCCAGGGACTGTTTCTGAGAGCAGCAAGACTTAGGACCACAAAAGGCTAAAGAATGCACATGGACTTTGAACACGGACACGGAGTGCAGGCTCGGGCTGAGGTGGACACAGGAGCAAGAGAAGGCTCTGAAACACTGAGTGGGGAACCAGTGCAGATGGGTATGTGACTGTGGAAGCAGCACCCTGAGACCTGTAAAGGAACCTCCATCAGAGGATCAAGCAAGGGGGTGCACCAGGGGGTTTGACCTTGAGAACAACAAAACTTGAAACTTCAGGAGCCTAAAGAGAGGAGATAGACCCTGAGCATGAGCATAAAGCTAAGAAGGGGTTGGGCTAACAATGGCAACCCAGAATGAGGAAGGCCAAAAAAGAAAGATTAACAACAAGAAGAAGAAATCTTTAACACTCAACAACATTTACACAGAGAAAATCCAGACAACAGAGCAACCAGAAGAGGAGAACAAACAAGCAATCACATCCGGACCCTCCCAAAATAATGAAAACTGGTCACAAGCTCTTGAAGAGTTCAAATCTGAGATGAAGAGAAAATTGGAAAAGATATGGCTAGAGAAATGGGAAATAGCTCAAAAGGAAATCAGGCAAGAAAATAATAGTTTAAAAGGCAGAATTTTGCAATTGGAAAGTGAGGCTCAGAAATCAAATGAATTGATAAGCAAATTGAACACGAGAAATGACAAGATTGAAAAGGAAAACCAGTCCCTAAATGCTAGAATTGAGCAATTAGAAGCTAATGATCTCTCAATACAGCAAGAACAAGTAAAACAAAGTCAAAAGACAGAAAAAATATAAGGATACCTGAAATATATCAATGAGAAAGTGACAGACTAAGTAAACCAGTCTAGAAGAGACAATTTGAAAATCAATGGTCTCCCTGAAAAAGCAGAAATTAAAAGAAATTTGGACTCCATACTAAAAGAAATTATTCAGCAAAATTTCCATGAAGTTCTACAAGAGGGCAATATAGACATTGAAAGGATCCATAGACCACCCTCTACACCAGACCCAGAAAAGTAAACGCCCAGTAATATAATAGCCAAATTCAAGAGCTTCCAAGTAAAAGAAAAAAATCTTACAAGAAGCCAGAGACAATTCAAATATCAAGGAGCACCAATCAGGATCACACAGGATCTGACAGCCTCCACACTAAAAGACCACAGGGCTTGGAATATGATATTCAGAAAGGCAAGAGAGCTGGGCCTTCAACCATGGATCAACTACCCATCAAAATTGACTATATACTTCCACTGGAAAGTATGGGCATTCAACAAAATTGAAGATTTCTAAGTATTTGCAAAGAAAAGACCAGGATTAAATGGAAAGTTTGATATCCAACCACAGAAATCAAGAGAAAAATGAAAAGGTAAATAAGAAACAGAGGGGAAAGAAAGAAAACTCATTATTTTTAAATTAGCCTCTTTAAGGGCCTCAGTAAGATCTAATTATCTGTATTCCTATGTGGAGAAATGCTATGTATTATTCTCTGTAGTGAACTCTATTCACTATTATAGTATTCACTATTATAGTAATCAGAAGAATAATTCATAGGGAGAGGGTAGAATACTAAATGATCTAAGATGATATGGGGAATGGGAAAGAGGGGGGTGAATAGCAGGGGACACCAAGATAAATTTAAGAGAATAAGAAAAATAGGATATTCTATTACACACAAAGAGGGCATGGGAAGGGGAGGGGACAAATACTATTATAAGAAGGAGAGGAAGAGAGCATTAAGAGGTAATATTTTAACCTCACTCTCAGTGTATTCAACCCGGAGAGGGAAGAGTAGTTTTTTATCGATTGGGATATAAAACTTTATCTAACCCTACTGAGAAAGTCAGAAGGGAAAAACCAAGGGGAATAGAAGAGTGGGGAGTTCAAAAAAGGGAGGGGAGAAGAAGGGAGAGGGAATCTATTAGGCTTTTAAAAATAAAAAGAGGGGAATAATAAGGGAGGAGGTAGAAAGGAAAGTTAATCAAGGGAGGGTATAAGGGATACCAGCTTAATGCAAAACACTGGTTTAAAAGGAAATAGTTTAAGAAGAAGGGGTAGGAATAGGGGAGGATTTGAAAATGTCAGCAAATGCACAACTGATAATTATAACTCTGAATGTGAATGGGATGAACTCACTCATAAAACAGAAGCAAATAGCAGAGTGGATTAGAAACAAAAATCCTACCATATGTTGTCTACAAGAAACACATATGAGGCAGGTAGACATACACAAGTTTAAGGTTAAGGGCTTGAGCAAAATCTTTTGGGCATCAAATGAGAAAAAGAAGGCAGGAGTGGCAATTGTGATTTCTGACAAAGCCAAAGTAAAAATAGATATGATTAAAAAAGACAGGGAAGGTCATTACATCCTGATTAAAGGCAGTATAAACAATGAGGAAATAACACTGCTCAATATGTATGCACCAAGTGGTATAGCATCCAAATTCATAAAAGAGAAACTGGCAGAGCTCAAGAAGGAAATAGATAGTAAAACCATAATAGTGGGAGATCTAAATATTCCTCTTTCAGATCTAGATAAATCAAACCAAAAAATAAATAAGAAAGAGGTAAGAGAGGTGAATGAAGTCCTAGAAAAATTAGATTTAATTGATATGTGGAGAAAAATAAAATAGGGAGAAAAAGGAATACACCTTCTTTTCAGCTGCACATGGTACATTCACAAAGATTGACCATGTTATAGGGCATAGAAACATTGCAAACAAAAGCAAAAGAGCAGAAATAATAAATGTAACCTTCTCAGATCATAATGGAATAAAAATAATAATTAGTAAGGGCACCTGGGCAGGCAAATCAAAAACTAATTGGAAATTAAATAATATTATGTTATTATGTTAGCTCATCCTACCTAAGAGCAATCAATGGCTTTCCAATTGTTTAGATCCAGTTTTATTTGTTTGGAAAGTGTTTTGTAGTTGTACTGCCTTGTCTGCATCCCACAGAGTTTGGTAGGATGTCTCATCATTATCATTCTCTTCAATGAAATTGTTGATTGTTTCTATGATTTCTTCTTTGACTTACTGGTTTTGGAGAATCATATTGTTTAATTTCCAATTGGTTTTTTATTTGCCTGTCTAATATATAGAGCTTGATTTTGTTTTGTCAAAATATGTGGCCACTCAAAACAATATTTTTTATCATGTTATTAACTGAAATCCAAATTCATAGCAATCCAGTCCTGAAGGCTTCCTGAGGATCTTTCTTTGGACACTGAAATCCTGATTCCCTGGTCAAAGATTCCATTCCATCTCACCCAGCAAGACTTCAACCACAGAATCAACTAAGTGTTTGGACTCCATTTTGGGAGCAATTTCTTTGGCTCCTTCTCCCATTACCCACCCTTTCTGAGAAACCCTTTCCAGTTTGACTTACAATTATAGAAAAGGATAGAAATAGAAATAGAAACTGAAGAAGAAGGGGCAAGAGGAGACACTTAGGAGTGAGAACCCCAAAGGTTTCCATCCAAGTGATGGACCCCATAGAAATAGAGAAGATGGTACCCCCAAATCCACCTGCCCTTCACTCCTTTCCCCAATCCCTGAATTGTGATTAATAAAAGCCATTCATTAGTCAGATAGTGTTCCAGAGTTCCTGAGAGACAACAAGGGAAAGAGGAATCATCAACTTGGTCTGGCTGCCTCCATCTTGGAGCCAGACCACCTGCTGTGATGTTGACTGACTTCAGGGAGGCTTGTGTGAACCCTGCCCTCATTCAGAATTAGATAGGGGTACCACATACCTCATTTTATAGGAAAGCCTCAACTCCAAATTCTGTGGGGCAGCAAATCATCAAGGTCACCCAGTTTCAGGGTGTCACCCCCTTGAAATCTCCCAATGTATATTGCTCTGAGGGGAGAGCTAGAAGAGAGTCTCACCCCAACATAGACTCTCTCTCTCTCTTTCCTCTCTATCATAACATTGGTGGCTGGCTCTTTTTATTATTACATCACATCCCTCACTTTTCACCAGGGTTGTAGGTAATGATATTGGTTATAAATTATTATACAATATATCTTTTCATGTTTGAAAGACTTAAGTTACATACATTAGAGAAAAATTAATAGAGTGAATAAAGTGAAAAATATCATCTTTTAACTTGAAATCAGATTTTATCAGTGCCTTCCATAGAAGTGGATATTATTTTTTATCCTGAATCTTTTGGTATTGTTCTGGATTCCTGAATTATTGTTAATAATTAAATCATCCACAATTCATCATTGTTCTTTTATTTTACATTTTTGACTTATTTCAAAATTATGATGTGGAAGAACAATTTTCAATAATTGTTTTCTGACATTTTGAGATCCATGTTCTCTCCCTCACTTGTACCCCTTCCTAAAGACAGTAAATATTATGATATTATGAGGTTGTACATATCTTAAACATGATAGGTATTTTCATGTTCACCATGCTGTGAAAGAAGACATATATGTTCTATACTTGAGAAAAATTAATGAGGGAAATTAAATGTGGAAGGGCATCCTTCAATCTTTATTCAGACTCCATCAGTAATTTCTATAGCAGTTGATTATTTTTTTATCATGAATTCTTTTGAGCTGTCATTTATCCTTTTATTCCTGACAATAGTGAAGGCATTCATGATTCATCACTGTACTTTATTATTGTTACTGTGTATAATGTTTTCCTGGTTCTGCTCATTTCACTTTGTATCATTACATAAAAGTCTTTCCCAGTTTCTTGT
The DNA here is from genome assembly GCF_016433145.1 of Gracilinanus agilis. Lineage (NCBI taxonomy): Eukaryota > Metazoa > Chordata > Mammalia > Didelphimorphia > Didelphidae > Gracilinanus > Gracilinanus agilis. Next base: position 184,052,015 of record NC_058135.1, on the reverse strand, counting down.
GTTCATCTTTTCTTTTTCTCTTATATCAAACAATTTATCATTAAAGTGACAAGGTCACATAAAATAAATATAGTAGCATAAAATATTGATAGTAAAATGTTTTTGGAGCTACAAAAATGAAGACTCAAATGCCTTCATTGCAAAATTACAAATTAATATTTTGTCAGCATCGCCAGACATGTTACTTAAAAGTGACAAAGATTTATGTGAAATTAATATAAAAATGTAACCCCTTACCTGCACATGTGAAATAAATCAGGATGTCAACAAGTCATGTAATTAAAGGGGTACAATGGGCACCTGGAGTCCTGATTTCCTAAATGGGCTGGCAGAAGCCCAGCATGACAGGTGACATATCTGGAAATTTGGACTCAGGACACAAACTGTCCAATTAGAGAGCCCCAGTAAGAATGATGTTATTGGCCTTATGAAGAAGTTGCTGGGCTGGAGCTCAACCTCTTTCCCTTCTATGTGGAGCTTAATGCTCAATTTATTTTTTTAAGATTTAAATATTTTATTTTTTTAGAAAAAATTTACATAGTTACATGATTCATGTTTTTACTTTCCCCTTCACCCCCCTTTACCCCATCCCATATCCAATGCACATTTCCACTGGTTTTAACATATGACATGAATCAAGACTTATTTACATATTATTGATGCTAATGCTCAATTAAAATCTTGGCTGGGTACTGACTCCCAGAAGAATGATCATGGATGTATGTTCTTGTTTGTCTTTCAGTAAGTAAAGTAAGGAAATGTATGATTATAAATATTATTTTAAATAACACTAGAAAAGTTAACTTTAGCAATATAACAGGACAAATAAAATGAGGAAACAAGAAAAGACAAAAAGAAAACAAAATCATTGTTTTTTTGTGAATGACATGATAGCTTTATTAGAGAATCATAGAAAGTCAACTAAAATTAATTGGAACTTTAGCAGAGTTATAGGATTTAAAACAAATTCACATAAATCAACATTTCTGTATATTATTGCAATACCTAGCAAGAAAAAGTTGAATGAGAAATTCTGTTTAAAATAATTGTGGAATGTATAAAATACTTGGGAGTCTACCTATCAAGATACATAAGAACCATATGAATACAATTATAAAACACTGTCTATAGAAATATAGAACTAAGTAACTGGACAAATATTAATTGTTTATAGTTAGGCTGAGACAATAGAATAAAAATGACAATAAAAACTACCTAAATTCATTTACTTATTTGGTAACAAAGAATTACTTTATAGAACTAGTAAAAGTAACAATTTTTCTAGACAAAGAAAAGGTCGAGAACCTCCAGGAAAAGCATAGGAAAAAATAATTTAAAAGAAGAGGGATTCATAGTATCAGATATTAAAAGTATATTACTAACAAATAATCATCAAAACAACATGAGTCTGGTAAAGAAATAGAAGAAGAAAAAAGAAAAAGAAATAGGTTAACCAGGAATAGGTTAAAGACAAAAGCAAAAGAACATAGTACCCTATTATTTGAAAACCTCAAATATGCCAGGTATTGGAATAAGAATTCATTATTTAACAAAAATTGTTTGGAACACTGGAAAGTAGTATGGCAGAAAATAGGTCTACAGTCATATCTCATACTGTTTACCTAGATAAGTTCTCAACAGGTACATGACTTACATGTAAAAGTAGACATAAACAAATTGTAGTAGCAATAAAGAAATTACCTGACAGGTCTATAGATAGGGGAAGAGTTCAGGACCAAATAAGGGATAGAAAAGATAAGAGTGACAAAAGATAATTTTAATCATATAAAATTTAAGGTTTTTCAGAAATAAATTCAATGTAGCTAAAATTATGAGGGAAAAAGTCATTGGGGTGGGGTAGGGGAGACCAGAAGTCTGCAATGTGTTTCATGTAATTTGGTACCAATAACAACATACTATTCTAGTTGTCAACTCTCTAGAACAGAGTGAGGTTCAATGATAATATATCTTTCTTTGAACATAATAGTAACATTAATTCATTTTAAGCTTGAATAATTACCTGTCTGCAATAACATATTGTTAATAAACATTGGGATGCACTATTGACAATTCTTTTTTTAAACATTTATTAATATTCATTTTTAACATGGTTACATGATTCATGCTCCTACTTTACCCTTCACCCCCGCACTCCCCCCACCCGTGACCGATGCACATTTCCACTAGTTTTGTCGTGTGTCCTTGATCAAGACCTATTTCCAAATTGTTGGTAGTTGCATTGGTGTGGTAGTTTCGAGTCCACACCCTCAATCATGTCCACCCCGACCCATGCATTCAAGCAGTTGTTTTTCCTAAATGTTTCCTCTCCTGCAGTCCTTCCACTGAATGTGGGCAGCGTTCTTTACCATAAATCCCTCAGAATTGTCCTGTGTCATTGTATTGCTGCTGGTACAGAGGTCCATTACATTCAATTTTATCATAGTATATCACTCTCTGTGTACAATGTTATTCTGGCTCTGCTCCTTTCGCTCTGCATCAGTTCCCGGAGGTCTCTCCAGTTCGCCTGGAAATTCTCCAGTTTGTTATTCCTTTTAGCATAATAGTATTCCATCACCCGCATATACCACAGTTTGTTCAGGCATCCCCCAGTTGAAGGACATACCCTCATTTCCAGTTTGTTGCCACCACAAAAAGCACAACTATAAATATTTTCGTACAAGTCTGTTTATCTATGATCTCTTTGGGGTACAAACCAAACAATGGTATGGCTAGATCAAAGGGAAGGCATTCTTTTATAGCCCATTGAGCATGATTTCAAATTGCCAGCCAGAATGGTTGGAACAGTTCACAGCTCCACCAGCAAAGCATTAATGTCCCAATTTTGCCACATCTCCTCCAACATTCATTACTCTCCCCTTCTTTCATTTTAGCCAATCTGCTAGGTGTGGGGTGATACCTCAGAGTTGTTTTGATTTGCATTTCTCTAATTATTAGAGATTTGGAACACTTTCTCATGTGCTTATTGAAACTTTTGATTTCTTTACCTGAAAATTGCCTATTCATGTCTCTTGCCCATTTATCAATTGGGGAATGGCTTGATTTTTTATACAATTGCTTTAACTCCTTGTATATTTGAGTGATTAGACCCCTGTCAGAGTTTTTCGTTATAAAGATTTTTTTCCCAATTTGTTGTTTCCCTTCTGATTTTGACTACATTATTTTTGTTTGTACAAAAACTTTTTAGTTTAATATAATCAAAACCATTTAATTTTCATTTTGTAATTTTCTCTAACTCTTACTTGGTTTTAAAGTCTTTACTTTCCCACAGATCTGACAAGTATATCATTCTGTGTTCACTTAACTTGTTTTTAGCTTTCCTCTATATTCAAGTTGTTCACCCATTCTGAATTTATCTTGGTGAAGGCTGTGAGATGTTGATCTAGACCTAATCTCTCCCATATTGTTTTCCAAATTTTCCAGCAGTTTTTGTCAAATAGTGGATTCATGTCCCAAAAGTTGGGCTCTTTGGGTTTATCATACACTGTCTTGCTGATGTCAATTACCCCAAGTCTATTCCATTGATCCTCCTCTCTGTCTCTTAGCCAG
>NC_058135.1:184035738-184048352 GCF_016433145.1 Gracilinanus agilis | reverse complement strand
GATGACTGCTGCTTTATAGTATAGTTTAATAACTGGTACTGCTAGGCCCCCTTCCTTCACATTTTTTTTTCATTATCTCCCTTGAAATTCTTGATCTTTTGTTATTCCAAATGAAATTTGTCATAGTTTTTTTCTAATTCAGTAAATAAGTTTTTTGGTAGTTTCATAGGTATGGCGCTAAATAGGTAAATTAATCTGGGTAGAATGGTCATTTTTATTATGTTAGCTCATCCTACCCATGAGCAATCAATGGCTTTCCAATTGTTTAGATCCAGCTTTATTTGTTTGGAAAGTGTTTTGTAGTTGTTTTCATATAATTGCTGTGTTTGTTTTGGTAGGTATATTCCTAAGTATTTTATATTGTCTAGGGTGATTTTAAATGGTGTTTCTCTTTCTACTTCTTGCTGCTCTAGTGTGTTGGAAATGTATAGAAATGCTGATGATTTATGTGCATTTATTTTGTATCCTGCAACTTTGCTAAAGTTGTTGATTATTTCTACAAGCTTCTTAGTTGATTCTCTAGGATTTTTTAAGTAGACCATCATATCATCTGCAAAGAGTGATAGCTTAGTCTCCTCCTTGCCCACTTTGATACCTTCAATTTCTTTTTCTTCTCTAATTGCAACTGCTAGTGTTTCTAGTACAATGTTAAATAATAGAGGTGACAATGGGCATCCTTGTTTCACTCCTGATCTTATTGGGAAGGCTTCTAATTTAGCCCCATTGCATATGATGTTTGTTGATGGTTTTAGGTATATACTGTTTATTATTCTTAGGAAAGTTCCTTCTATTCCTATACTTTTCAGTGTTTTCAATAGGAATGGATGCTGTATTTTGTCAAAGGCTTTTTCAGCATCTATTGAGATGATCATGTGATTTTTGTTTGTTAGACTGTTGATATGGTCAATTATGTGGATGGTTTTCCTAATGCTGAACCAACCTTGCATTCCTGGTATTACATATTGAGCAGTGTTATTTCCTCATTGTTTATACTGCCTTTAATCAGGATGTAATGACCTTCCCTGTCTTTTTTAATCATATCTATTTTTACTTTGGCTTTGTCAGAAATCATAATAGCCACTCCTGCCTTCTTTTTCTCATTTGATGCCCAAAAGATTTTGCTCATACCATTAACCTTGAACTTGTATGTGTCTACCCGCCTCATATGTGTTTCTTGTAGATAACATATGGTGGGATTTTGGTTTCTAATCCACTCTGCTATTTGCTTCCATTTTATGAGCGAGTTCATCCCATTCACATTCAGAGTTATAATCATCAGTTGTGCATTTGCTGACATTTTCAAATCCTCCCCTATTCCTTCCCCCTTTTTCCTTATACTTTTTCCTTTTAAATCAGTGGTTTGCTATTGAGCCGCTATCCCTTATCCCCTCCCTTGATTAACTTCCCTTTCTACCCCCTCCCTTATTTTTCCCCCTCTTTTTGTTTTTAAAGGCCTTATGAATTCCTTCCCTCTTCATCCCTCCCTTTTTTTGACCTCCCCACTCCCCTGCTCCCCTTGGTTTATCCCTTCTAACTTTCTCAGAAGGGTTAGATAAGAGTTTTATGTCCCAATGGATAGTATAGCTACTCTTCCCTCTCCAGGTTGATTACACTGAGTGTAATGTTTGATTATTACCTCTTAATGCTCTCTTCCTCTCCTTCTCATAATAGTATTTGTCCCCTCTCCTTCCCATGCCCTCTTTGTGTGTAATAGAATATCCTATTTTTCTTATTCACTCAAGTTTCTCTTGGTGTCCCCTGCTATTCACCCCCTATTTCCCACCCCCCATGTCATCTTAGATTATTTAGTGTTCTACCCTCACCCTGTGAATTATTCTTCTGATTACTATAATAGTGAATACTATAATAGTGAATAGAGTTCATTACAGAGAATTATACATAACATTTCTCTACATAGGAATACAGATAATTAGATCTCACTGAGGCACTTAAAAAGGCAAATTTAAAAATTATAAGTTTTCTTTCTTTCCCCTCTGTATCTTATTTACCTTTTCATTTTTCTCTCGATTTTTGTGGTTGGATATCAAACTTTCCATTTATTCCTGGTCTTTTCTATGCAAATACCTGGAATTCTTCAATTTTGTTGAATGCCCATACTTTCCCCTGGAAATATATAGTCAATTTTGATGGGTAGTTGATCCGTGGTTGCAGGCCCAACTCTCTTGCCTTTCTGAATATCGTATTCCAAGCCTTGCGATCTTTTAGCGTGGAGGCTGCCAGATCCTGTGTGATCCTGATTGGTGCTCCTTGATATTTGAATTGTCTCTTTCTGGCTTCTTGTAAGATTTTTTCTTTTGCTTGGAAACTCTTGAATTTGGCTATTATATTCCTGGACATTTTCTTATCTGGATCAAATGTCTCAGATGTTCTATGGATCCTTTCAATGTCTATATCGCCCTCTTGTTCTAGGACTTCAGGGCAATTTTGCTGAATAATTTCTTTTAGTATGGAGTCCAGGTTTCTATTAATTTCTGGTTTTTCTGGAAGACCAATTATTCTCAAATTGTCTCTTCTAGACAGGTTTTCTTGGTCTGTCACTCTCTCATTGATATATTTTATGTTTCCTTCTATTTTTTCTGTCTTTTGACTTTGTTTTATTTGTTCTTGTTGTCTTTAGAGATCATTAGCTTCTAATTGCTCAATTCTATCCTTTAGGGATTGATTTTCGGCTATAATCTTTCGGTTTTCGGCCATAATCTTCTGGTTTTCAGCTATAATCTTCTGGTTTTCGGCCATAATCTTCTGGTATTCCTTTTCAATCTGGTCATTTCTGGTGTTCAATTTGCTTATCGGTTCATTTGGTTTCTGAGCCTCACTTTCCAATTGCAAGATTCTACCTTTTAAACTGTTATTTTCTTGCCAGATCTCTTCCATTTTCCTCAAAATCTCAGTTTTGAACTCTTCCATAGCTTGTGAGGAGTTTTCCTTATTTGAGGAGGGTCCGGATGCTTGTTTGTTCTCTTCCTCTGTTTGCTCGGTTGTCTGGATTTTCTCTGTGTAAAAGTTGTCGAGTGTTAAAGACTTCTTTTTCTTGTTGTTTATCTTTCTCTTCTGAACTTCCTGAGACTGGGTAGCCATTGTTAGCCCAGCAGCTTCTCAGGTTTATCCTCGCGCTCAGGTTCTGTCTGCGGTCTTTTGGCTCCTGAGGTCTGAGTTCTGTCTTTTTTCCAAGGTCAAGCCCCCTGGTGGACCCCCTTGCTTGATCCTCTGCCAGAGGTTCCTTTACAAGTATCAGGGCCCTGCTTCCACACTTGTATACCCATCTGCACTGGTTCCCCACTCAGGGTTTCAGAGCTTTAGCTTGTGGCTGTGTCTGCCTCCACCCACACCTCCTCCCGCGCCTGCTCTCTGAGCCCGCACTCTGCGCCCTGCGTCTGCTCTCGGCGTCCTGCTCCTGTGCTCAAATTTTGTGTGCTTTCTTTTGCTTTTTGGGGTCCTAAATCTTGCTGCTCTCAGGAACAGGCCCCGGAGCTGTCAATGACTCGATGGGTGCCCCAAACTTGCTCTATTTCTTTTTAGCTAGCTTCGGCACTATAGGTGTTGTGTGTGGAGGGGATAGGGGTGGGGTGGTTGCTCAGCCCGCGATTTAGTGAGAACTGTTTCACCCCTTTATAGCATGGAAATGCCTCGATTCCACGTACCGTCCATGTTGCACCCTGTTGTGGGGTTCCTCCGTTTGTCTGGACTTGTTTTTATGTCCCCTTGAGGAGTTTTGTGTGTTTAGGTAAGGAGAGGTTAAGAGCTGCTTCTTACTCTGCTGCCATCTTAACCTGGAACCTATTGACAATTCTTTTTTAAATGTTATGACTTACTTTTCTACATCATTGATTTTATTATCCACTAATATTGCTGAAGCATCTCAGGTCAGAATGACAATGAGGATATTTCATTTCTACTAATCAGAGACCTGAAAATATCATGTCACTTTAGGTATCACCTAAGATATTGAGTTATTAATTATATACAAAGTTTAGAATAATCAAAAATGTACATGAGGCAAAAACAATTCTAGGCTTTATTGAGCAGTAAAATAAATATTACACAGGGATCCAGAATCCAAAGAAAACCTAACAATTTAGTTGTTATAAGTTAGTGCATAATATTCATTAAATGCACACATAAAAATATTCATCAAAGGTATACATACAATACATATATTCTTATAGATTTGTTATTGAAAGAAAATATTTTTGTAAGAATTTTCTTTTTATTTTTGCTTAGGTTTATTTAAAAAATTAATCAATATAGGATATTTTTCCATATTTACATGATTCATGTTTTTTCTATCCCCTCCTCCTGCCTCCCTCCCATAAACAACAAGCAATTCCACTGGGTTTTACATGTGTCATTGATCTAGACTTATTTCCACATTGTTAATATTTATACTAGGGTGATTGTTAGAGTCTATATCCCCTATCATATCCCCATCGAACAGTTGTTTTTCTTCAGTGTTTCTACTCTCAAAGTTCTTTCTCTGGATGTGGATAGTGTTCTTTCTCATAAGACCCTCAGAATTGTCCTGGATCATTACATTGCTCCTAGTAGAGAAGTCCAGTATATTCAATTGTTCCAGTGTATCTTTCTCTGTGTACAATTTTCTCCTGGTTCTGATCCTTTTGCTCTGTATATGTTCTTTGAGATCATTCCAGTTCACATGGAATTCCTCCAATTCATTATTCCTTTGAGCACAATAGTATTCCATCAACAAGAGATACTGCGATTTGTTTAGCCATTCCCCAATAGAAGGGAATACCCTCATTTTCCAGTTTTTTGCTACCACAAAAAGCATGGCTATAAATATTTTTGTAAAAGTCTTTTTATCTATGATCTCTTTGGGTTACAAACCCAGGAATGCTATGGCTGGATCAAAAGGCAGGCAGTCTTTTAGAGCTCTTTGGGTATAGTTCCAAATTGACATCCATAATGGTTGGATCAGTTCTGTTATCAAGAAGTAAATAAATAACCTGAGTAGGGTCAATGAAATGCAATTTGGGTGTGAGGAAGGATAAGGGGATATCAGGAGATTATAAGGTGATTGGAGGAATGAAGATAAGGGAAGGTATATAGGAGATAAAGGAAATGGAGTATGTAGGAGAGGGCAGCTCAAACAGATTTATTCCCAGAGGCTTGAGACAGAGAATACAGGGAGGAAACTAGGGCCAGTAAGAAATGTTTAGGTTTGGCTGGAGGGTTTCTCTTGTTAGTTTCTAAAGTCTCTTGAAGGAGGAGTCGAGAGGGCCCCTCCCTGCCAGTGAAACTGATAGAAGCTGAAGGAAGTCTTGAGGTAGGTACTTCCTGCCAAGATGGATGCCCCAGTTCCTTCAAGAAATAAAAGAAAAATTATTCCTTCCCCTTGAGCCCTTGTCTTAATTTTTCAACACAATGAATTCACCAGAGGGTTTATATAGGTAACAAGGGAATTTATTAATACCAGGGTCAGTCAGAAGAGGAGAGGGGTACAGGGTTTTCTAATTACTGCTAGGCAGAGTGGCGAGGGTGGGGAATGGTTTGTAGAGATGTTTAGACAGAAAGAGTCCGGCTTTCCCAGTCAGGAAGATTTGACTGCCTTTTAAGAAAGTCTCTATCAAATTATTAAAACTAAGGGTAACTTATTTGAGGATACTCTACTAGCCTATAGAAACTAAAGCCACAATAGCTAATCACCAAGCCCTCCCTTCCACCAGGACCCAAAAGAAATTTAGGGAAGGGGAGGGATGGAGATGGGAGATCAGAGTGAGATCCAGAGAAATGAGATAGGCCCAAATTTCCCAAGACAAAATAAGCACAGGCCAAGGCTGAAGCAAAGCCAAGCCAAAAGGCCAAAGCAAAAGCCTCCAGCCACAGTGAAAGCCAGAATGCAAAAGCCTCGTCATTTGGAACTTCACCTCTATTTATAGCTTTAAGTTCTAACTGACTTTCTGAAGATTCTAAGATGTTTAACTGACTTTTTGTGACTGTTAGAAATTACAGAAGCAAAAAGTTTCCATTAACCACCTTGAATTATAGTTCACAACTCCACCAGCAATGCATTAATGATCCAATTTTGCCACATCCCCTACAACATTCATTACTCTCCCCTGCTATCATTTTAGCCAATCTGCTAGGTGCAAGGTGGAACCTCAGAGTTCTTTTGCTTTGCATTTCTCATATTATAGGAGATTTACAAAAGTTTTTTTTAATGTGCATATTGATAGTTTTTATTTTATCTGAAAATTGCCTATTCATATCCCTTGCCCATTCATCAATTAGGGAATGACTTGATTTTTTGTACAATTGATTTAGCTCCCTATAAATTTGAGTAATTAGAACTTTGTCAGAGGTTTTTATTATGAAGATTGTTTCCCAATTCATTACTTCCCTTCTAATTTTGGTTGCATTGGTTTTGCTTGTACAAAACTTTTTAAATATAATTTAATCAAAATTGTTATTTTTACATTTTGTAATATACTCTATCTCTTGCTTGGTCTTAAAATCTTTCCTTTCCCATAGATCTGAAAAGTATACTATTCTATGTTCACTAATTTACTTATAGTTTCCTTCTTTATATTTAAGTCATTCACCCATTCTGAATTTATCTTAGTGTGGGGTGTGAGATGTTGATTTAAACCTAATCTCTCCCACACTGTTTTCCAATTTTCCACATTGTTTTCCAATTTTCCAAGCAGTATTTGTCAAATAGAGCATTTTTGTCCCAAAAGCTGGGCTCTTTGTGTTTATCATAGACTGTCTTGCTTACGTAATTGTTGTGTTCAGATGCAAAGCATGGAATCCCTGCAAAAGTACAGGGAGAGCCTCACCCAGAATTCCAGGGGACCCCCCTGGAGAACTTTGGGTGAAGGGCAGTTGAGAAGGGTTGAAGACAGTTAATTTGTGGGAGTGGATGTGAGCAGACACTCTGCTTGATTCTCCTGAGTTGGGGTTTCTCCTGAGGTGGCCATTGTAGCTTAAGTCAGTGGTTTCTACCCATAGAGTTAGCCTATTTGTTATTACTATTCTTCATTAATACAATTATATAATTATTTAGTGATTAGAGAGTAAGATATTTATCTATAGCAAGAGAGCCAATTTTAGTTAAGTGCTTCATCCCCTCCAGTGAGGAGGGGGAAAGGGGCATCAATTTAACAGTCTGTACTTTTGGGTTGAATCCTGTTGGCTGCCAGTTTAAGATCTCCTCTGTCCTCAACAGTTAGATAAATAATTTCTATATATTCATCATACTGACCTGTGAGGAATATAAATTTAAGAAAAGGAACATCAGTTGGGGTTTCAGCGATAACTGAAACTTACCAGAGGAATCTTATTCCTGTCTTCATTACCAACTGAAGCAGAAGCAGTTAGAGGGGGAGGGGTTTGAGAATCAGGAGTGTTTTATCCCCTCCTTTCCTCACTGTAGCCTGTCAATCTCTGGCTCTTGACTTAAAGCTCTATTTGGCCCTGACACATTTATCTGCTTCTCCAAACTATCTGTTATTATCATCATAACAGTAATTTACCCCAAGTCTATTCCACTGATCCTCCCTTCTGTCTCTTAGCCAGCACCATATTGTTTTGATGACCACAGCTTTATTATATAATTTAAGATCTGATACTGGTAGGCCCTCATCCTTCACTTTTTTTTTTCCAATTTTTCCCTTAATAATCTTGATCTTTTCGGAGTTGTCAGTCTAGCACAGTTGGCTCTCCCAGGGGTCAGTGACCAGAGAAAACAGAATCTTGGGAGTCTGCATGGGTGTGTAGCTCGCAGCTCTGCATGGAGGCCTTGAGGAAAGCACTGAACCCCTTTCCTTAATTAAAGAGTGTTTAATAATAATAATAATAATAATAATAATAATAATAGTAATCTTGATCTTTTGTTATTCCAAATGAACCTCATTATGTTTTTTCTAATTCAGTAAAATAGTTTCTTGGTAATTTGATAGGTATGGCACTGAAAATGTATATTAATTTTGGAACTATTTTCACTTTTATGGTTAGCTCATCCAGCTCATCCTACTCATGAGTAATTAATATTTTTGTAATTGATTAGATTTACTTTTAATTGTGTAGAAAATGTTTTGTAGTTGAGTTCATATAATTCCTGTATTTGCCATGGCAAATAGATCCTTAAATATTTTATATGATCTAGGGGGATTTTAATTGGAATTTCTCTTTCTAACTCTTGCTGCTGAGACGTATTGGAAATATATAGAAATGTTGATGATTTATGTGGGTTTATTTTTGTTTCCTGGAAGTTTGCTAAAGTTGTTGATTATTTCCTCTAGCTTTTTTGTTGATTCTCTAAGATTCTTTAAAAAGACCGCTATATCATCTAAAAGGAATGATAGTTTATTATACTCATTGCCTACTTTAATACCTTCAATTTCTTTTTCTTCTCTAATTGCTATTGCTAGTGTTTATAGAACAATGTTAAATAATAGAGGTGTTAATGGGTGTTATTGGTTTCACTCCTAATCTCATTGGAAAGGCTGCTAATTTTTCTCCATTGCAGATGATGCTTACTTATGGTTTTTAATATATACTCTTTTTTATTTTAAGGAAAGGCCATTCTATTCCTATACTTTGTAGTGTTTTTGATAGGAATGGGTGTTCTATTTTGTCAAAGGCTTTTTCTGCATCTATTGAGATAATCATGTGATTTCTGTTGGTTTGGTTGTTGATATGGTCAGTTATGTGGATGGTTTTCCTAATATTAAACCATCCTTGCATTCCTGATACAAATCCTACCTGATCATAGGGAATAATCCTTGTGATCAGTTCCTGGAGTCTTTTTACTACTATTCTATGTAGGATTTTTGCATCTATGTTCATTAAGAAGATTGTTCTGTAGTTTTCTTTTTCTGTTTTTGATCTGGCTGACTTTGGAATCAGTACTTTATTTGTGTCTTAAAAGGAATTTGGTAGAACTCCTTCTTTGCTTATTTTGTCAAATAGTTTGTATAGTATTGGGATAAGTTTTTCATTAAATGGTTGATAGAATTCATTTGTGAATCCATCTGGCCCTGGATATTTTTGTTTGGGAGTTCTTTGATGGGTTGTTGGATTTCTTTTTCTGATATGATATTATTTAAGTATTCTATTTCTTTTTCTGTTAATCTTGGCAATTTATATTTTTGTAAATAATCATTCATATTACCTCAATTGCTGTACTTATTACCTTGTAATTGGGCAAAATAGTTTTAAATGACTGCCTTAATTTCCTCTTCATTAGAGTTGAGGTCTCACTTTTCATCTTTGATACTGATAATTTGATTTTATTGTTTCTTTTTCAAAATTAGATTAACCAGTAATTTATTTAATTTAATTGTTTTTTTCAAAGTACCAGCTTCTGGTCTTATTTATTAATTCAATAGTTCTTATGCTTCAATTTTATTAATTTCTCTTTAATTTTCAAGGTTTCTAAATTAGTTTTTATCTGAAGATTTTTAATTTGCTCCGTCTCTAGTTTCTTTTTAATTTTCATGCCCAGTTCATTAACCTTTTCCCTCTATTATTTGTTAATATATGCACTCAGAGATATGCATTTTCCCTTGAATACTGTTTTGCCTGCATACCACATATTTTGATATGATGTCTCATCTTCATCATTCTCTTCAATTAAATTTTTAATTGTTTCTATGACTTGTTCTTCAACCAATTTTGGAAATCATATTATTTCATTTCCAGTTAATTTTTGATTTGTTTCCCCATGTACCAATAATAATTATTATTTGTAATTGCATTATGATTTGAAAAGGTTGCATTTATTATTTTAGCTCTTTTTCCTTTGTTTACCATATTTCTTTGCCCTAGTACATGGTCAATCTTTGTGAATGTACCATGTGTTTCTGAAAAGAAAATGTATTCCTTTTTGTCCCTATTTATTTTTCTCCATATATCTATTAACTCATATTTTTCTAAGATTCCATTCACATCTCTTACTTTTTATTATTTATTTTTTGATTGGATTTATCTTCCTCTGATAGAGGAAGGTCCAGGTGTCTCACTAGTATAGTTTTACTATTTATTTTCTCTTTAAATTCCAATTATTTTTCCTTTAAAAATTTGGATGCTATACCATTTGGTACATATATGTTGAGTACTGCTATTTCCTCATTGTTTACACTGCCTTTTAACAGTATGTAATTGCCTTCCCCACTCCCCACCTTGGTTTTTCCCTCTCAACTTCCCTGTAGTGTAAGATAGAATTCAATACTCCAATGGATATAGATGCATTTTGGTAGAAGTAATTTTACCCCCTTATAGCATGGAAATGGCCAAATCCTGCCTACCTTCAAGGCTGCACCCTAAAATAGAGCCCCTTCGCTCATATGATTTTGCTTTTTATCCTTTTGAGGCTCTTTATATCAGTTGGTGGTGAGGAGGAGAAGACCCTTGCTTCTACTCTGTGGCCTCCTTAGCCAGGAAGTCTCTCTCAGCTAATAAAAAAATAAATAAATAAACCATTACCTTTTGTCCTAGTATTAATTATAAGATAGAAGCGTGGCAGAGGTTAGACAAACAATGTTAAGTGACACCCAGGATCATACATCTAGGAAGTCTGAGACCAGACTTAAATCCAGGTCCTCCCAATTCCATGGCTGCCATTTTATCCACTGTCCCAGCTCTCCTCAATTCTACTCCTTTACTATTTTCCTGAAATCTACAAAGCATTCCTTCTAAAGGAAACACATACACACACAGAGGGAAAATAAAATTTCTGACTCTACATACCCACGCTATTTTAAGAAGCTATATCAAAATTGGTTTCTAGATTCAGTGCTTAAGTAACCCATTTATAATTGAACTGAAATATTTTTATTGAGATTTTTAAATTGACCTTTGACATGCATAAATTTAAAAAAAATAATTATTTGATTATTTTAGCCACACAATGATTACTTTATCAGTTATTAAAATAACTTGAATCCTAGTAGCAATCAGAGCCTTTTGCAGGATGTAAGGATTAAATAAACAAACAACAAAATCCAAACATTATTAATCATATATTATGTGGCAGGCTACTAAGGAAGGGAGTAATTCATTTGGACATATGTGAAATCATTTCTATAACATTAGTTGCCTTAAGGAAACCATACATATCCCTACATGGGAAAATTGATAATTTATTGAACAGTTTTATAAATTCATATGTGAACAAAAGTATCTCCATTCATACTTAAATTGCATTATTAAATACAGCTATTTTCCCTAATCCTAATTATTTGTCTGTCTAGTAGTTCTAAAGTGGGATGCAAACTCAATATGTTTCATTTTTTCAAAAATAAATAAAAGGAGAGGTATAAGTTATAAGATTAAAGAAGAAACAACATAACTGGATGTCAAATAGTTTAATACCTACATTGCATATATTTTTTATTTCAGTGTTAGGAAATGTGGTACTTTTATGACCACATAAAAAGGTAACTATGTAGCATCTTTTTATGTTATGATGTTGAAATTTTATTGTAGGGCCATTATACAAACATCTAAATTCAAATTTATTGCCAAAATTTGGATATAAGCCAGAACAATTATATTCTTTGAATCTATATTACTAACATCATTTCTCCAAATATTTTATTTAGATTTTAAGTCCAATGGAAAGAAGTCAGCTCCATTAAAAAAAACTGGTCATATCAATATTTACCTTTGAACTCATACTTATTATACCTCCCTGTAGTATCATAGATGGATTATAAAATCGAATCTATTCATTTTAACATGATGAATTCCCTACTGCCAAGTGTCTTCTAGACTTTCTTCTGTAACTTCTGTCCCAATATTCAATAGTATGTGACACCCTACTAAATGGTGGAGATGAATGCCCCATATGAAAGATGAGTCAGAATTGGTGAGAATTAGAGGGGTCCAGTTTATTTTTTTTTTGTAGTCTTTAATCTGAAGTCTTTGTCTTGAGTGGAGTAATTTTGAACACTTTTGGCTTCCAGTTTTGAGAAGTTAAACAGGAAGAGGCCTATACCACTTCATGTAGCTAAAGAAAAAGATGATAGAAGCTGGCAATATTCATCATGTCCCTATGCTTTGCTTGGACCTTTAAAGATTTTTGGTAGTTTTTTCTTGGGTGAGATCTGGAATACCCTCTTTTTTGAGCTGATTTGTCTCACTCCCAATATATCTCTTTTAATCTATAATGTTTGATATATATTCTTCTAAGTATATGCCTGACTTATTTTTTGCAACTGTTTTTGATAAATTAATTTTATTTCAAATAAACTAAATTTATTTGAAACTGATATTAAGTGGAAAAGGGGAAAAACATTAAATACAGACCTTCAGGTCCCCTTTTCCTCCAATAATAATGAAATGTTGTTCAGAAGTCAGATTGAATTTGATCATGTCCTAAGCAGATAGCTAAATATCTAACCTAGTAGCTGCTCTCTCTGAGGAGAGTGGAATGGTTTCTGGCTCCAGACTCCAGGTGAAAGAAAGCAAGAATGGAAGGAAGGAAGGAAGGAAAAGAAAGAAAGAAAATAAAGAAGGAAGGAAGGTAGAAAGGAAAAGAAAGGAAGGAAGGAAGGAAGGAAGGAAGGAAGGAAGGAAGGAAGGAAGGAAGGAAGGAAGGAAGGAAGGAAGGGAGGAAGGAAGGAAGGAAG
>NC_058135.1:184015620-184031921 GCF_016433145.1 Gracilinanus agilis | reverse complement strand
CAAATATGGATAATTTTTAAATTAACTACTTATATCATATTTAAATCAGCTAATTTTAAAATTCATTATTAGTATAACATTTCATAATATATTTCATTTGTTTTATACCTTTTCATTAATTTCTAGATAGTAACTCATTTCTAGACCATCATTGTCTGTGACTAGCTTACAAACTGGCTCCTCTTTACTGTATGATGTTGAACCAAAAGTTAATTTCTTTTGTCTAGGCCTGATGTGATATCTTAAAAAGAATTCCTTGCAAATATCGAATTATATTTCATGTAAATTGACAAACTAATCTTAAGAAAACTAAAACATTTATCTGACACCAAAAATAAATTTTAAAAAGTTTTCTTATGAAAATAAATCCATCATTCTGATATTTGTTTTGTATCACATTTAATTCCAGAATATTTGAAAATGTTTTAATCATTCTGGCTTTTTTGATATTTCAATATACTTGAATCTCTATTAATTGTTAAAATTTTACTGTGTATTTTATAATAAGTAGAAACTATTTTGATTATCACAGTTGAATATTTTGCTGTTGTTAAGGCTAATAGGTGTTCCCTTTCAATACAAAAGTGTGCTATTTCCTTATTGGCACCTGGATTATGTAATAAAAAATCCTGAAATTATAAAATTGATAAGTAAACAAAGTTGAATGGAATTTCATGCCATAATAGCCACAACATATCCCTGGAAAGTTCTCTAAATTTTTAAACACAAAGACATCTATAATTGAATCCATGTGGATTATTTCTCCACTAGTAAATCATATAAACCCTCCACAAATATTCATATTGTCTGTAATTTGTGTCAATATGCATCAGTGGAGATACAAGTTCTCTTACAGACAGGACTTCTACCTTAAAATATATGGAATCTGGGGCACCTTGGAGACTGTGTTTGAAAATACAAGAAATGCAAGTTTATGTTCCATTTTAAGAAATGGAGGAAGAAAATAATGTATAGGAGAATGAGAAGAAAAGAATAGGGATGGTATAATTTTTCATTAGTAGTAAAATAGGGATTATAATAGCAGCTATTCTCCAGATGTCTGTAAGATTCACATGAGATAATATTTTAAAGCACTTAGCATAGTGCCTAGAATGTAGCAGATACTTAATACAAGTGTTTTCCCCCTGTGTTTCCCTCCTAATCAAATTATATACTTCCATTAAAAGCTGAATTTAGTAGTTATCTTCACATAGTTCTACCACATAATTTGATAGTTAAAGAAACTATTCCAAATGGACGGAAATGGCTCGAGTTCACACAAACAGTTGAGAGGAGTCAATCTGAGAATTAATCACAGAATGTGAAGGTGTAAAAATGAATTACTTGCTAGAAATTAATGAACACACTAACAATTTGAAAAAAGTTAAATGTTTTTAAAAATCTCTATTCTTCCTTCCATTCTGTTAACTATTCCTGCCAGCCCTGTGCAACCTACAAAATGTGATTAAAAATATTAACTCTTTTCTTCTAAACCACTGAGAAAAATGTTTAGTGGAACAAAGCCAAAGATAAAGCACCGTGATGTTTCACAAAATACCTCTCACCAGGCTGATATAGATCCATTAATCAACACTTTTTGGGTCCATTCAGCCAGTACCAAACCCTCCTAAATATATTACTATTTTCTCTACATGGCTCCATCTTGTGACGGTTTTTTTTACTCAAATCCCTTGTAGAAAGCTAGATATACTATAATCATGGAACCCCTCTGATCTAACTAATAATCCTGTCAGAAAAGGAAATAAGATTGGTGTAGCATTACTTGTTCTTAATGAACCCAAATTGTTCCTTTGTGAGCTAAGTGTTCACTAACCATCATTTTATAATAATGAATTGAATAATTTTATGCAGAAATTAATATCAGGCTTGCTTTCCAATGTGTTTGAAGAGCTTGAATTTATTCTTCAACTATTTGAAATTTAGGATATATGTGTCTGCATTGCTGAAGTATTTTATAACTTTTCTATTGTTGTTCAAAGGTCACTAAAAGTAGTCCAGAAAACAAATCTACAAGTAGTTTCAGACACCTGGTATATATCTCATCTGAGACTAGGTAATTATTCTACTACCATTCCTTTTATCTAGTGTTATGTTATGAAAGTTAAGTTTCTGTTCCATTGATACAAAAAAAGAGGATTTGAGCAATTCTTCTTTCCTTCTCATGTTCCAGTTTTTCTCCGATTTCAATGAGATGCTCAAGAGATCATCAAACATTCAAAAAATGAGGTTTAATTAATTAGTAATGGGATTCAAACTAAGGAAACGATACCAATTGTAGACTTTTTAAAAATTTTTCTATAGCAACTTCCTTTTGTTAGTGCTGGTCTATGGTCAAAGTATGAGGGAGGAGCTAAAGCTCCTTGGGTCATGTATGTTTATGTAGCTAATCAATCAAGAGACTACCTCAATGACCAGAGTCTTAGTCTTCTGATACTGGGAAATTTCAAGAAAGTTTCAATAACTTTTACAGAAAACAAAAACAAAAAAAAATGGGAACGAAATTCTAAACTACACAGGCTAAGACCTAAGGACATTAAAATATTTTCTCTCTTTCTTTCTCTCTATCTCTTTCTATCATCTTTCCTTTACTCTTGTTTTATTCTTCCTTCTTCATCTTCCCCATTTTATACACACTATATATAAAGTATTTGTTTTGTTCTACTTGAAGGCTATAATTTGTACTTGCCTTTTATCAATATATTTCAACAACCTAGCTTAACAAGTTTAACATGTCCTTGCAGAAGTCCATAATCTAATTTTTGCATGTCTCCATAAGGTTGTAGTATCTTCTAGAACAAATTAGCATAAAATAACCTCTTCCCCATTTGAAGTTACATTACACAAGAAATCAAATTATACAGGGGCATAGTTCATCTCAATCCCACTCCTAAAATATAGCTGCCCATATTAGAATTATGTTGTAGTTATATGTAGTTATAGATATCTGAGCAAAGAGGTCAATCCCACTTGAGATATAATTTGCTCTCAATTTAAAAAATTGATATAACATGAGTATAAATATATAATAATGTACTGATTTAAGTCATAAAATATGCCTCCTCAATGAAGGAAAGCATCTGGAACATATGTCAACCTGTGGTATAGTGATGAGTGAAGAAGTATTTTACTTGCAATAAAATGAAGAGGTAACTCTCACAAACATTTCTTCCATTCTTCCTATTTGTAGGTATTTGATTATTGTGTTCTTTATGATGAGAAGGTCTTCTCCCTCAACATCTTTTTGCTTACTCATTCTCCTATCTACAATTGAAAGCTCAACCAAAATCTCCATGGAGATTTTCTATTGTCCTTTCCTGCCATCTTCATAAAATCATTGACATTCTACTGACTACTATTGACAGCTACTCTGTAGCTCCCTAACATATTTATTAATTTTCATTTCATATTATTAATAACTACCTGTATTAGTTTATATCCTTCATTTTAGAAAATCAATGACATCACATAATAAAGTTGGACTTTTTGTGAATTGTATTTATGAGGCAGAGCTATACAAAGTCAGTGTCACTCCCTTTAAGTCATAGAAGTCCACTGAGGAGACAAAAATCTTAATGACTGGCTATGGCACAGGATGCAGTGGATGACCATATCTTTGTTGTCTAGCAAACCACTGAGGGATCCATCATGCCTTCTTCAGTTAATTTCATAGCCATTGTAACAAATTATTCTCATTCACCTCATCTTCCAAGGCAAGTTTTCACATGCTTTCCATAGACATCCCTCTAAATTATCAACAGGTTTGAAGCCCAGCAGTGATTCTCAACCTGTGCTAATTTCTGAGAGTCACAGAAAGAAATGACAATTCTTGCTCTTAAGGAGCTCACAGTCTAATGATGGAGGATACTACTGGAGTTTATTGTGTGAAAGTAGCATAATCATTAAGATCACTTTGATGTCTGAGTGAACAAGAGCCTGGAATAATAAGATTCTTATGGCAGAGCATCCAACTAACAAGTTTTTGTTGTTGTTTTCCAAGAGAGATATGATGAGGGAGTGAAGTAGTGAGAGAGGAAGAGATGCTCTGAAAGAAAAATATAGAGGTGCTGCCAACTAAATGTATATTAGGGAGATGAGTGAAATATAAGTCTGAAGGATACAAACATTTATTAAGCACATACAATATATCAGCATATTAAATTCCTGAAGATCAGAAAGGACCATTTATGTTAGTCTTCAATAGTGAATTAGCTTTGATGAACATAAGTTAATGGTCACTATAATTATAACCATATATTAACAAATAAGAGTTCTAGGAAATGGTCAGTTAAATTGGAACTCTTTGATACAAATTACATTATTTGTTATGATAGAAGTGGGTTACCAGCATCACTCCAACCCATACGTTAAGGAAAAGAGGTGAATTAGGCACTATTTTAATGACTTAGGGTAAGGCTTAACCTGTACCTGCCTTGATATAGCTGCCTATTTGAATAGGTTGTGGTGATGGAATTTCCTCGTCACATAAGGTCATAAAAGAAAACCACTTACTTGAGAGATTAGTGAATACCTGAAGACCAAAGAAATTACCACATCATGACCTGCTAAACTAAACCATTTTCATATAAAAAGTAGGAATATCATAGTTATAGAAGATAAAGGCTATTTTATCTTTCTTTTATATCCCTGCTACATTAGAGATAAATATATTTACTTTTAATAAGTGTTCAGTGATTAAAGGTTATTTCATTTTGGCCCAACATTTTGCAGTTGATCAGTCACTCAGTCCTTCTTGACACTTCATACCCCAAGTGCCATAGCACACCAGGCCTTCTTATCATCCAGTATCTCTCAAAGTCTGTTCAAGTTTTGTTTGTTGTTTCAATGACATCTATCAATCTTATCCTCTCCTATCCTGTTTTTTCTTTCTTTTTTCTTCTTTTCCAATGGGTTTTGCCTTATTATGTGGCCAAAGTATTCAAGCTCAGCTTCAGTTTTGGACTTTCCAGTATACTGTCTGAATTCATTTCTTTAAATATTGTCTGATTTTATCTTCTTGATGTCAAAGGGATTCTCAAAAGTATTCTCTAGCACCACAATCCAAAAGTGTTGATTGTGTGGCTCTGTTTTCCTCATAGTTCAATTCTCACAGTCATACATTATTGATGGAAAAACAAGCAAATAAACAAATAAAAAAATACTTGACTTTGACTGTATGGACTTTTGTAAGTAAGGTGATGCCTGTACTTTTTAATGTACTATTAGGGTTTGGCAAAGCATTATTTCCAAGGAAAAAGTCTTTTGATTTTATGGCTCTAGTCACTGTCTAGAGTGATCTCTAAGTGCAAGAATATACAACAACACTGCTTTCATTTTTCTCCAAATATTTTCCAGGAAGTAAAGGAACAAGAGGTCAACTGTATTTTTTCCCCTTCAAGCCAACTTTTACACTCTTTACTTCCACCCTCATCAAGACACTTCTTAATTATTCTTCACTTTATGCCATCAGAGTTTTATTCTCAGCTTATCTGAGATCATGAATATTTCTCCAATAAATAAATAATCTTAGTTGTGACTTTTGATTCATCTGGCTTGGCATTTTGAAAAATGTATGAGGCATCCAAATTAAATAAATAAGGTGACAACACATGGTCTTTTTTTTTACCTTGTTATATACTTTTATTTTATTTTGTTTTTTTAAGATTTAAATATTTTATTTTATAGAAAAATTTTCCATGCTTCCATGATTCATGTTTTTAGTTTCCCTATAACCCCCTTTGCCCCCCCATATCCAACAAAATTTCCATTGGTTTTACCATGTGTCATCAATCAAGACTTATTTTCATATTATTGATAGTTGCATTGGTGTGGTTGTTTTAAGTCTACAACCCCAATCATGTCCGCATCAACCCATGTGCTCAAGCGGTTGTTTTTCTTTTCTGTTTCCACTTCTGTAGCTCTTCCTCTTAATGAAGGTAGTGTTCTTTTCCATAAATCCCTCAGAATTGTCCTGGGTCATTGTATTACTGTACTGAAGTTCATTACATTTGATTTTACCACAGTGTATCAGTCTCTTTATACAATGTTATTCTGCCACTGCTCCTTTCACTTTGCATCAATTCTTGGACGTCTTTCCAGTTCACATGGAATTCCTCCATTTTATTATTCCTTTGAACACAATAATATTCCATCACCAGCATATACCACAATTTCTTCAGCCATTCCCCAGTTGAATGTCATACCCTTGTTTTCCAGGTTTTTACTACCACAAAGAGCGCAGCTATAAATATTTTTGCACAAGTCTTTATTATCTATTATCTCTTTGGGGTACAAACCCAGCAATGCTATGGCTGGATTGAAGGGCAGGAAATCTTTTAGAGCTCTTTGGGTATAGTTCCAAATTGATATCCAGAATGATTGGATCAGTTCACAAATCTACAAGTATTGCATTAATGTCCCAATTTTGCCACATCTCCTCCAACATTCATTACTCTCCCCTGCTATCATTTTAGCCAATCTGCTAGGTATGAGTTGGTAACTCAGAGTTGTTTTGATTTGCATTCATCTAATTATGACATATTTAGAACACTTTCTCATGTGCTTATTGATAGTTTTGATTTCTTTATCTGAAAACTGTCTATTCATGTCCTTTGCCCAATTATGAATTGGGGAACAGCTTGATTTTTTTATACAATTGATTTAGCTCCTTGTATATTTGAATAATTAAACCTCTGCCAGAGCTTTTTGTTAAAAATATTTTTTCCCAGTTTCTTGTTTCTCTTCTGATTTTGGTTGCATTATTTTGGTTCGTACAAAAACTTTTAAATTTAATATAATCAGAATTATTTATTTTACATTTTGTAATTTTTTTCTAACACTTGCTTGGTTTTAAAATTTTCACATTCCCATAGATCTGACAAGTATACTATTCTGTGTTCACTTAATTTACTTATAGTTTACGTCTTTATATTCAAATCATTCACCCATTCTGAATTTATCTTGGTGTAGGGTGTGAGATGTTGATCTAAACCTAATCTCTCCCATATTGTTTTCTAATTTTCCCAACAGTTTTTGTCAAATGGCGGATTTTTGTCCCAAAAGTTCTGCTCTTTGGGTTTATCATAGACTATCTTGCTGATGTCACTTACCCCAAGTCTATTCCACTGATCCTTCCTTCTGTCTCTTAGCCAGTACCATATCATTTTTATGACTCCTGCTTTATAGTATAGTTTAATATCTGGTACTGCTAGGCCACCTTCCTTCACATTTTTTCATCATTTTCCTTGATATTCTTGATCTTTTGTTCTTCCAAATCAACTTTGTTATAGTTTTATCTAATTCAGTAAAAAAAAGTGTTTTGGTAATTTGATAGGTATGGCACTAAGTAGGTAAATTAATTTGGGTAGAATGATCATTTTTATTATGTTAGCTCATCCTACTCATGAGCAATCAATGTTTTTCCAATTGTTTGGATCTAGTTTTAATTGTCTGGAAAATATTTTGTAGTTGTGTTCGTATAATTCCTGTTTTTGTTTTGGTAGATAGATTCCTAAGTATTTTATATTTTCTAGGGTGATTTTAAATGATGTTTCTCTTTCTACCTCTTGCTGCTGTGATATGTTGGAAAAATTTAGAAATGCTGATGATTTATGTGCATTTATTTTGTAGCCTGAAACTTTGCTAAAGTTGTTGATTAAGTATACTAACTTTTTAGTTGATTCTGTAGGATTTTTTAATTAGACCATCATATCATCTGCAAAGAGTGATAGCTTAGTCTCCTCATTGCCTATTTTAATGTCTTCAATTTCTTTTTCTTCTCTAAATGCTACTGCTAGATTTCTAGTACTATGTTGAATAATAGAGGTGATAATGGGCATCCTTGTTTCACACCTGATCTTATTGGAAAGGCTTCTAATTTATCCCCATTGCATATGATGCTCGTTGATGGTTTAAGATATATACTGTTTATGATTTTTAGGAAAGGTCCTTCTATTCCTATACTTTCTATTATTTTCAGTAGGAATGGGTGTTGTATTTTGTCAAAGGCTTTTCAGCATCTATTGAGATAATCATGTGCTTTTTGTTGGTTTGCTTGTTGATATTGTCAATTATGTGAATGGTTTTCCTTATGTTGAGACATCCTTGCATTCCTGGTATAAATCCCACCTGATGATAATGAATGACCCTCGTGATCACTTGCTGGAGTTTTTTTTTTGCTTGTATTCTGTTTAAGATTTTTGCATCTATGTTCATTAAGGAGATTGGTCTGTAATTTTCTTTCTCTGTTTTTGATCTTCCTGGCTTTTGGATCAGTACCATATTTGTATCATAAAAGGAGTTTGGTAAAACTCCTTCTTTGCATATTATATCAAATAGTTCATATAGTATTGGAATTAGTTGTTCTTTGAAGGTTTGATAGAATTCACTTGTGAATCCATCTGGTCCTGGGGATTTTTTCTTAGGGAGTTCTTTGATGGCTTGTTCAATTTCTTTTTCTGATATGGGATTATTGAACTATTCTATTTCTTCTACTGTTAATCTAGGTAATTTATATTTTTGTATATATTCATACATCTCACCTAAGTTGTTATATTTACTGACATATATTTGGGCAAAATAGTTTATAATGATTGCCTTGATTTCCTCTTCATTAGAGGTGAGGTCTCCCTTTTCATCTTTGATACTGATGATTTGGTTTTATTCTTTCCTTTTTTTAATTAGATTGACCAGTACTTTGTCATTTTTGTTTGTTTTTCGAAGTACCAGCTTCTATTTTTATTTATTAATTCAATACTTCTTTTACTTTCAATTTTATTGATTTCTCCTTTAATTTTTATAATCTCTAATTTGGTCTTTAGCTGGGGCTTTTTAATTTGTTCCCTTTCTAGTTTTTTAATTTGCATGCCCAGTTCATTGATCTTTGCCCTCTCTATTTTGTTAATACATACACTCTAGGATATAAACTTTCCCCTGAGTACTGCCTTAGCTGAATCCCACAGAGTTTGGTAGGATGTCTCATCATTGTCATTCTCTTCAATGAAATTATTGTTTCTATGATTTGTTCTTTAGCTACCTGATTTTGGAGAATCATATTATTTAATGTCTAATTATTTTTTGATTTGCCTGTACATGTGCCCTTACTAATTATTTTCTTAATTGAATTATGATCTGAAAAGTTTACATTTATTATTTCTGCTCTTTTGCTTTTGTATGCAATGTTTCTATGCCCTATTACATGGTCAATCTTTGTGAATGTACCATATGCAGCTGAAAAGTAGGTGTATTTCTTTTTGTCCCTATTTATTTTTCTCCACATATCTATTAAATCTAATTTTTCTAGGAATTCATTCACCTCTCTTACCTCTTTCTTATTTATTTTTTGGTTTGATTTATCTAGATATGAAATAGGAATATTTAGATCTCCCACTAGTATAGTTTTACTATCTATTTCCTTCTTGAGCTCTGCCAGTTGCTCCTTTAGGAATTTGGATACTATATCATTTAGTGCATACATGTTAAGGACAATTATTTCCTCATTGTCTATACTGCCTTTTATCAGGATGTAATTACCTTCCCTGTCTCTTTTAATCTGATTTATTTTTACTTTGGCTTTGTCAGAAATCATGATCACTACTCCTGCCTTCTTTTTCTTAGTTGAAGCTCAAAACATTCTGCTCCAGTCCTTGACCTTAAATCTGTATATGTCCACCTGCCTCATATGTGTCTCTTGTAGACAACATATGGAAGGATTTGTGTTTCTAATACACTCTGCTATTTGCTTCCATTTTATGGGGTAGTTCATCCCATTTGCATTCAGAGTTAAATTTGTCAGTTGTGTATTCCCCAACATTTTGGTATCCTCTCCTAGTTCTACCCCCTTCTTCTTATGCTATTTCCTTTTAAAAGAGTGGTTTGCTGTAAACCAGTCTCCCTTTCCCCCTCCCTTGATTTATTTTCCTTTCCACCTCCTCCCTATTATTCTTCTCTTTTTTATTTTGTAAGTCTAATAAATTCCTTCCCCCCTCTCCTTCTCTCCCTTTTTTGACGTCCTCACTCCTCTTCTCCCCTTTGTTTATCCCTTCTGACTTTCTCAGTAGGGTTAGATAGAGTTCTATATCCAAATGGATATAGGTACTCTTCCCTCTCAGGGTGAATTCCACTGAGCATAAGGTTTAAATATTATCTTTTAATGCTCTCTTCCTCTCCTTCTTATAATAGTATTCTTCCCCTCTCCTTCCCATGCCCTCTTTGTGTTGTATAGAATATTCTAATTTTCTTATTCATTCAAGTTTCTCTTGGTTGTTCTCCTCTGCTCTTTGCTCTGTTGTCTGGATTTTTTTTTTCTGTGTAAAAGTTGTTGAGTGTTAAAGATTTCTTCTTGATCTTTCTCTTTTGAGGTTCTTGTACCTGAATTTCCATTATTATTATTTCTTTGTCAGTCAGAAATCTGGGCAAGGCAGACAGACTCTCTGACTATCCTATCGCACTATGGAGAAGCTTTTCTCTGAGTCACAGTGCCATGGGCCCTCTCGGCTTTATCCTCATGCCCAGGGTTGGTCTGTGCTCTTTAGTCTCCTGAGGTTTCAAGTCTAGTTGTTCTCAGGGTCAAGTCTCCTGGTGGTTCCCTTGCTTGCTCCTCTGCCTGAAGCTTCTTTAACAATCTCAGGGTGCTACTTCCACAGTCATGCACCACTCTGCACTAGGTCCCCACGCAAGGTCCATGCCTGCACTTAAGGTCTGACTCCTCTCTTGCTTTCAATGTCAGAGCCTGTGCTCAATGTCCACGCCTGACCTCAAAGTCTGTGTTCAAAGTTTGGTTCTTTAGCCTCTTGGGGTCTTAAGTCTTGCTGCTCTCAGGAGCAGGCCCTGGTGAACCCAGGTAGCTACCAAGATCTTAATAAATGCCCCAAACTTCCTCTAACTCTTGTGTGCTGGCTTTGTCATTGTAGGTGGTGTGTATGTAGGGCGGTTGCTCAGCTCACGTTTTAGTGAGAGCTATTTCACCACCTCAGAGCATGGAAATGCCCCGATCCCACTTACCTTCAATGCTGTGATCTGTTGTGGGGTCCCTTTGTTCATCTGGATTTGTTTTTATGTCCTCTTGAGGAGTCCTATATGTGTGGGTTAGGTGAGGTTAAGCAGCTACTTCTACTCTGCCCACCAACATACAATCTTGATGTACTCTTTTTCTGGTCTTAAATCTAAGAGGTATAACATGTTTGGTTCTTTTAAAAACATAATTAATTTTTTTCAGTTACATGTAGAAAAAATTTTTAGTAATTTTCATTATATTTTAGGATTTATAATTTTCCCTCCCCCTGACTTCCTCTATACAAAGTGGTAAACAATCAGATATAGGTCATATAGGTACTTTTGATCAATGCAAATTTACATATTGCTTATGTTGTGATAGAAGACATATATCACACATGCAATAATAATTTCACATAGGAAATAAGGTGGAAGATGGCATGCTTTGGTTTTCCTCAGACTCCAAAAGTTCCTACTTTGTTTATGGAGGGCACTTTCATAAGAAGATCCATGTGTTTATCTTGGAAACTTTCTTAGCTTTTAATGGTTTAGACTTTCATAGTTTATCAGCTTATGATATTTCTGTCACTATTGTTCTCCTGGTTCTGCTCATTTAATTTGCATCATTTCATATGAGTCTTCCCAATGTTTTCTCAACTAATCCTTCTCTTCATTTCTTATTTCACAATATTATTTCATTACAATCATATGCCAGAATTTGTTTAACTATTCACCAAATAATGGACCCTTTAGGTTACAGGTTTTTGCCACTACAAAAAGAGGTTCTAAACATATTTTGGTACAAATAGGCCCATTTTCCTTATAGATATGTATAGATTAAATTTCTTAAAGTGAGAAATGCCTGTTCATATCCTTTGAACTATTCTTCAATTGGGGAATGTTAGTATTTTACATATATAATACATTTAGTAACCCAAATCACCAGGATAAAAAAAACTTAACAAAAGCATTAAAATTTTGAAAAACCACAAACTCTATATTTTCTATAATTTTTCAAAAATATTCAGAGTATATGTTTATATTCCAATATATATCTGCTTTTGAGTTTCCTTTAGATTTGTTTTAGCAGAATACTTTTTTCTCTTGGTTTTCCATCTTGGAATCAATACTGTATATGGTTCTAAGGCAGAAGAGCAGTAAGGAGTAGGTAATGGGGGTTAAGTGACTTGCCCAGGGTCACACAGGTAGGAAGTATCTAAGGCTAGATTTAAACCTAGGTCCTCCCGTCTCTAGACCTGACTCTCACTTCATTAAGCTACTTAGCTGCCTCCAAAGTTGTTATTTTTTAAAATGTAATCATAATGTGTTTCATTATTATTTTTTCTCCTGTTTTTATAAATTCATATTTTTCCTTTCTTTTCTTTTTATTTCTAATATTTGTCATTTTAATAATACCATAAAATCCATTACATGAAAATATCACACTCTACTCAGTTATTTCTGCCACTCATTGCATTTGGGTTTTTTCCAGTTATTTTGCTATAACAGACAAATCTTCCAGGAATGTTTTTATAGAATGATTTATATACTTATATATTTTACTCAGTTCTTTATAAATTTGAGAAATGAAGCTTTTTTTCCAGACATTTACCATAAAACATTTTCCCAAAATGTGTTGTTTGCCTTCTAATCCTAGTTTTGTTTGTACAACAAAATTATATTTAATGTATTCAAAACTATCATTGTCAATATCTTATTTGATCATAGATTCCCTTATAATTAATTCTAATAGTGACAAATAATGAACTAGTGAGGTTTTTTGCAAAAGCTTGGATCTATGGGTTTATTAAACAATAAATTACTATGAAGATTAACTACTACAGTGTTGATTACCTAACCTATTCCATTAATCCACCACTCTATTTTTTAGCCAGTTCCAGACTGTTTTGATGATTTTCACTTTGTAGTATGATTTTGAGAACTGTTACAGCTGGAACTTACTCTTTCATATTTTTTCCATTAACTCCTGTGATATTCTTGGGCTCTTGTTTTTCTAGATGAATCTTCTTGTTATTTTTTCTAGTTTTATGAAGTAATTTTGGGCAATTAGATTGGTATGGCACTGAATAGTTAAATAATTTAGTCAGGATTGTCCTTTTTTTAAATATTGTATTGGCCTGTCCATGAGCAATTGTTATTTTTTACAGTCATTTAAATCTGATCTTTTTTTTGTGTGAAGAATGTTTTGTAATTGGATTCATATGGTTTCTTTCGGTAGGTATACCCCATGATATTTTATATTGTTTAGAGTTATTTTGAATGGAATTTCATTTTCTATCTCTTGCTGTGGACTTTTTCGTAGTAAATAAAAATGGTGATAGTTTATATGGCTTTAATTTGTATCTTGCAACTTTGCTGAAGTTTTTAATTATTTCTAATAGCTTTTGATGGATTATCCAGATTCCCTAGGTATACCAGTTTACCATCTGCAAAAGGTGATACATTTGTTTCTTCTTTGCCTTTTCCAATTCCTTTGATTTCTTGTTTCTGCTTTATTTCTAAAGCTAGAATTTCTAGTACTATATTAAATAATCGTGGTCATAATGGGCATCTTTGCTTTACCCCTGATCTTATTGGGAAGTGTTTTAATTCATACCAGTTATAGAAAATGCTTGCTGATGCTTTTAGATGAAGGCCACTTATTACTTTAAGGATGGTTCCATTTATTCCATTGTTTTTGAATGTCTTTTATAAGGAATGGGTGTTTTATTTGGTCAATTTTTTTGCATCTATTGAAATAACTATTTGTTTTCTGTTGATTTTGTTATTGATATGGTCAGTCATGCTGATGGTTTTCCTAATATTGAATCAATCCTATA
The DNA here is from genome assembly GCF_016433145.1 of Gracilinanus agilis. Taxonomy (NCBI): domain Eukaryota; kingdom Metazoa; phylum Chordata; class Mammalia; order Didelphimorphia; family Didelphidae; genus Gracilinanus; species Gracilinanus agilis. The sequence continues at coordinate 184,018,071 of NC_058135.1, read as the reverse complement.
TTCCTATTATAAAATCCACCTGATCATGTCACATGATTCTTGTGATATGATGTTGTTATCTCCTTGCTAATATTTTATTCAAAACTTTTGCAACAATGTTCATTAGGGAGACTTGTCTACAATTTTTCCCCTCTGTTTTAGCTTTTCTCAATTTAGGTATCACTAACATGTTTGTATCATAAAAAGAGTTTGAAAGGATTCTTTCTGCTCCTATTGTGTCCAAAGAGTTGTTATTTGAATGTTTGGTAGAATTCACTTGTGAATCCATCTGGCTCTGCCTTTTTTCTTATGCAGTTTTTTGATACTTTTTCTGATTTCTTTTCCTGTGATATAATTATTTAAATATTATATTTCCTCTTTTTAAAATAAGGATAATTTTTATTTTTGTAACTATTTATCTATCTTACTTAGACTGTCAGATTTATTGGGATATAGTTAAACAAAATAACTTCTAATAGTTGTATAATTTCTGCTTTATTGGTTGTGATTTCAGCTTTTTATATTTTTTGTTGCTGATAATTTGGTTTTCTTCTTTCTTTCTTAAATAAATTTTACCATTGGTTGTATTTAAACCCAGGACCTCCCATCTCTGGGCCTGGCTCTCAATTCACTGAGTCACCTGGCTGTCCCAGGTCCTCATTTTTATGAGCCTAACCAAATAATTCTGTTGAAGAATTTTTTACCATAAAATAAATTTTCCTAAGCTGTTGAGGTTTTTCCCCCATAAATTCTCTTGCTATTATTTTATTTTCAAGTTTGTTCAGGGTTTCTTTTGGGGCCTGACATCCTTTCACATTTTGAGAATTCATATGTCTCCTTTTTGATATTATTTTCTGCAGTTTTGTTGTCCCTGGCTGAGTCTTGGGATCTTTGACTGGTCTGATTTCTCATGACTCTGACAGACATTTTGCTTCCTGGGCCATTCTTTCTTATTACCTTACTAAGACATGTTAGTTCCTTTCCTTTGTTTTGAAAATATTTAATTATTTTTTTTTAATTTCAGAGAGATTGGGGGAACAGTGTTTCTTATTTTGCCTTCTTAGCTCCCTGCATGCTACTATTAGGGGTAAAATAAGATTTGGATTTGATAAGATAGTGACAGAAGTGAATCCTGACAGGCTGTCAGACTACCTTGGTTGGAATTTTGAGCCCAGTTCCTGATGGAATTCTGTGGGGTGCTGGGGGATGGAAGGGGGATTACCAGAAGTCCAGTTCCCCTTAGGGGCAGGACAATTGAACAAAAACGGAGTGAGAAGAGCCAGAGACCCAGTAGGTTTGGAGTGGCTGATCTAAAGTGCCATCAGCTGATTTTAATTTTTATATCATTTTTCTCAAGATTACATCAATGTTGGTATGAATTCCATTCCCACTATACATCTTATCTTTGGAGATAATGTGTTAGGTGAGTTTGATGTATCTCTTGGGCTACAGTGGTGAGAATGTACAGGCTTTTTCAAGGAGATAATTTCTTTATATTTCATTCATTGTTCTTTTATATTAAATTACTGTAGCGAATCGGATCTGGGGGGTGGGGACTTAGAGACTGTTCTGGCCTGTTCTTTCGGGCACCTGTGTATGGGAATCTGAGTTAGAGATTTAAAATCTTTAACACTAACTCACTATATGCTGGTTTGTTGTGAAGCAACTTCTAGGGAAAGTTTCTGTATTATAGGGGTTTGTTTAGGGGTTTATTTTGGGATAGTGCATAGTCTGTGACTGTGGTTGTTCTTGTCCTGAACCTGCATTGTTTTCCTATGTTTCGCTGGAACTGAATAAGGATACTGATTGCAATAGTTTCAGCAAAAAGTGAATGCTAGTAAGAAAAGAGTCACGTAGGGGAAACTGAGGGAGAATCTCCATCCTCCTGACAACCTGCTTGGCTGGTGATGAGCTGGTGATGAGCTGTGCTAAACGTCAAGGGCTTTGATGGCTTCCTGCATTGGGGCTGTTAACAGTTGGAGTTTTTCAACTGTTACTCTATCTCAGGGTCTAAGCAAGGTCCTGGAGGCTGCTTTTCCTGATTCTCTCTGTCTATTGCCTGTAAAAACCTTGGGAATATCAGATTTATAGTTTTGGAAGAAAGAAGTGGCAGTTTGGCAGTGGTTGGAGTAAAGAAGACTGACAGAAAAGAAGCAAGAAGATTTTTTGTCTTTATCTCTGTATGACAGCAGAGTGGAAACTATGCTTTGGCCTTGTAGTACTGCAAACCATTTCTGGTTGACCTGGCTCACCTTTGGTTAGGCTGACAGTACAATATTGACTGAAGAACTTTTGGGAGACAGTATTTTTAAGAAATATATATTCATATACATATGAAAAAATATATATATATATATTTTATATATATGTTTATAAGGATATTAGAAATATATATTTATATTTATATAGATATATATTTACATCTATCTATTTTATATATTTATATATTTATATTTATATAGATATATTTCT
>NC_058135.1:184002780-184012895 GCF_016433145.1 Gracilinanus agilis | reverse complement strand
TATATATATGTTTATAAGGATATTAGAAATATATATTTATATTTATATAGATATATATTTACATCTATCTATTTTATATATTTATATATTTATATTTATATAGATATATTTCTATATATATTACCCTAGATGTATATATCTATATATAATATATATATATATCAAATGTAAGGATATTAGAAATATATTCATATATATATGTTAATAAGGATATTAGAAATAGGTTATTTAGTTAGTATTTGGGAAATTATATAGATTAAGGAAAGTGAGAGCACATTTGGTTTTTACCAGACAGAAGAGGACCTCATGAGGGGCCTTAAGTTGGGTGTAGTAGAGTTAGTTCTGTTCTTTTTAGACTTGGGGAACCCATTATATTTGAACCTCATCAACTATCCTTTAATTCCTTTTATCTTTAAAATATTAAATAGAGGTTTTTTAATTCGAACTGTGTCTCCTAGACACTTACTGTGAGCCAGTTTTTACTAGGCCCTAACATTTATCAACTGCTCATCTCCACTCACAAGACCCAAGTTCAATAGACAACCAGTTGGCCTTTTTACCAACAATGAAGAAGCAACTTTTAGATACAATTTTCCAAATTATCATAACACTAGTTGCTCCATGTTTGTTTTTTTTTGTTTTTGTTTTTTAAATTTTGTAAACATTTATTAATATTCATTTTTAACATGGTTACATGATTCATGCTCCTACTTTCCCCTTCACCCCGCTGTTCTCCTCCCACCCATGGCCGCTGAACATTTCCATTGGTTTTAACGTGTGTCATTGATCAAGACCTATTTCCAAATTGTTGATAGTTGCATTGGTGTGGTAGTTTCAAGCCTACATCCCCAATCATATCCACCTCAACCCATGCGTTCAAGCAGTTATTTTTAATATGTGTTTCTTCTCCTGCAGTTCTTCCTCTGAATGTGGGTAGCTTTCTTTACCATAAATCCCTCAGAAATGTCCTGTGTCATTGCATTGCTGCGGGTACAGAAGTCCATTACATTCGATTTTAAAATAGTATATCAGTCTCTGTGTACAATTTTCCTTTGGCTCTGCTCCTTTCGCTCTGCATCAGTTCCTGTAGGTCTTTTCAGTTCACCTGGAACTCCTCTAGTTTATTATTCCTTTGAGCACAATAGTATTCCATCACCAGCATATACCACAGTTTGTTCAGCCATTCCCCAATAGAAGGGCATAACCTCCTTTTCCAGTTCTTTGCCACCAAAAGAAGTGCAGCTATAAATATTTTCGTACAAGTCTGTTTACCTATGATCTCTTTGGGATACAAACCCAACAATGGTATAGCTGGATCAAAGGGCACACATTCTTTTATAGGCCTTTGAGCATATTTCCAAATTGCCAGCGAGAATGGTTGGATCAGTTCACAACTCCACCAGCAATGCATCAATGGCCCAATTTTTCCGCATCCCCTCCATCATTCATTCCTCTCCCCTTCTTTCATTTTAGCCAATCTGCTAGGTGTGAGGTGATACCTCAGAGTTGTTTTGATTTGCATTTCTCTAATTATTAGAGATTTGGAACACTTTCTCATGTGCTTATTGATACGTTTGATTTCCTTACCTGAAAACTGCCTATTCATGTCTCTTGCCCATTTATCAATTGGGGAATGGCTTGATTTTTATACAATTGCTTTAACTCCTTGTATATTTGAGTAATTAGACACTTGTCAGAGTTTTTCATTATAAAGATTTTTTCCCAATTTGTTGTTTCCCTTCTGATTTTTGACTACATTATTTTTGTTTGTACAAAAACTTTTCAGCTTAATATAATCAAAACCATTTAACATTTTGTAATTTTCTCTAACTCTTACTTGGTTTTAAAGTCTTTCCTTTCCCAGAGATCTGACAAGTATACCATTCTGTGTTCACTTAACTTATTTATAGTTTTCTTCTTTATATTCAAGTCATTCACCCATTCTGAATTTATCTTGGTGTAGGTAGTGATCTAAACCTAATCTCTCCCATGTTGTTTTCCAAATTTCCCAGCAGTTTTTGTCAAATAGTGGATTCATGTCCCAAAAGTTGGGCTCTTTGGGTTTTTCGTACACTGTCTTGCTGATGTCATTAGCCCCAAGTCTATTCCACTGATCCTCTCCTCTGTCCCTTAGCCAGTACCATATTGTTTTGATGACTGCTGTTTTATAGTACAGTTTAATATCTGGTACTGCTAGGCCCCCTTCCTTCACATTTTTTTTTCATTATTTCCCTTGATATTCTTGATCTTTTGTTATTCCAAATGAAATTTTTTATAGTTTTTTTCTAATTCAGTTAAGAAGTTTTTTTGGTAATTTGATAGGTATGGTGCTAAATGGGTAAATTAATTTGGGTAGAATGGTCATTTTTATTATGTTAGCTCCTTCTACCCATGAACAATAATAGATTATCAAATGGGCATCCTTGTTTTACTCCTGATCTTATTGCAAAGGCTTCTAACTTATCTCCATTGCATATACTGCTTGTTGATGGTTTTAAGTTTATACTGTTTATTATTTTTAGGAAAGGTTCTTCTATTCCTATACTTTTCAGTGTTTTCAAAAGGAATGGATGCTGTATTTTGTCAAAGGCTTTTTCAGCAACTATTGAGATAATCATGTGATTTTTGTTTGTTAGACTTTTCATATGGTCAATTATGTGGATGATTTTCCTAATGTTGAACCATCCTTGCATTCCTCGTATAAATCCCACCTGATCATGGTGGATGATCTTCTTAATTACTTCCTGGAGTCTCTTTGCTAATATTCTATTTAAAATTTTTGCATCTATGTTCATTAGGGAGATTGGTCTATAGTTTTCTTTCTCTATTTTTGATCTACCTGTCTTTAGAATCAGTTCCATATTTGTGTCATAAAAGGAATTTGGTAGGATTCCTTCTTTGCTTATCATATCAAATAATTTGTATAGTATTGGGATTAGTTGCTCTTTGAGTGTCTGATAGAATTCACTTGTGAATCCATCAGGTCCTGGTGATTTTTTTCATAGGGAGTTCTTTGATGGCTTGTTCAATTTCTTTTTCTGATATGGGATTATTTAGGTATTCTATTTTTCTGCTGTTAATCTAGGCAATATTTATTGTCATATAATTGGGCAAAATAGTTTTTAATGATTGCCTTAATTTCCCCTTCATTAGAGGTGAGATCTCCCTTTTCATCTTTGATACTGTCAATTTGGTTTTCTCTTTTCCTTTTTTTTTATTAAATTGACCAGTACTTTGTCTATTTTATCTGTTTTTTTTCAAAATACCACTTCTAGTCTTATTTAGTAATTCAATATTTCTTTTACTTTCAATTTTATTAATTTCTCCCTTGATGTTTAATATTTCTAATTTAGTTTTCATCTGGGGATTTTTAATTTGCTCGCTTTCTAATTTTTTAAGTTGCATGCCCAATTCATTAATCTCTGTCCCCCCTTAATTTGTCTATATATACACTCAAGGATATAAACTTCCCCCTGAGTACTGCCTTGGCTGCATCCCACAGAGTTTGGTCGGATGTCTCTTTGTTGTCATTCTCTTCATTGAAATTGTTGATTGTTTCTATGATTTCTTCTTTGACTAGCTGGTTTTGGAGAATCATATTATTTAATTTCCAATTAGTTTTTGATTTGCCTGTCCAGGTGCCCTTACTCATTATTATTTTATTGCATTATGATCTGAGAAGTTTAAATTTATTACTTCTGCTCTTTTGCATTTGTTTGCAATGTTTCTATGCCCTATTACATGGTCAGTCTTTGTGAATGTACCATGTGCAGCTGAAAAGAAGGTGTATTCCTTTTTGTCCCTATTTATTTTTCTCCACATATCTATTAAATCTAATTTTTCTAGGGCATCATTCACCTCTCTTACCTCTTTCTTATTTATTTTTTGGTTTGATTTATCTAGATCTGAAAGAAGGATATTTAGATCACCCACTAGTATGGTTTTACTATCTATTTCCTTCTTGAGATCTGCCAGTTTCTCCTTTATGAATCTAGTTGCTATGCCATTTGGTGCATACATATTGAGCAATGTAATTTCCTCATTGTTTATATTGCTTTTAATCAGGATGTCATGAACTTCCCTATCTTTTTTAATCATATCTATTTTTACTTTGGCTTTGTCAGAAATCATAATTGCCACTCCTGCCTTCTTTTCCTCATTTGAAGCCCAAAGGATTTTACTCAAGCCCTTTACCTTAAACTTGTGTATGTCCACCCTCCACATATGTATTTCTTATAGACAACATATGGTAGGATTTTGGTTTCTAATCCACTCTGCTATTTGCTTCCTTTCTATGGGAGAGTTCATCCCATTCACATTCAAAGTTATAATTATCAGTTGTGTATTCGCCAACATTTCGGTATCCTCTTGTAGTTCTGCCCCTTCTTCTTACACTATTTCCTTTGGAACCAGTGGTTTGCTTTATGCCAGTAACCCTTGTCCCCTCCCTTGATTTACTTCCCTTTCTACCCCCTCCCTTATTATTCCCCTCTTTTTATTTTTAAGGCCTAATGAATTCCCTCCCCCTTCTTCTCCCTTCCCTTTTTTGACCTCCCCATTCCCCTCTTCCCCTTGGTTTATCCCTTCTGCCTTTCTCAATAGGGTTAGATAAATTTTCATATCCCAATGGATAAAGCTACTCTTCCCTCTCAGGGTTAATTACACTGAGTAAGGTTTAAATATTACCTCTTAATGCTCTCTTCCTCACCTTCTAATAATGGTATTCATCCCTTCCCCTACCCATGCCCTCTAGGGGTGTAGTAGAATATCCTATTTTTCTTATTTATTCGAGTTTCTCTTGGTGTCCTCTACTATTCACCTCCCTCTTTCCCACCCCCATATCATCTTAGACCATTTAGTATTCCAACCTCTCTCTATGAATAATTCTTCTAATTACTATAATAGTGAATACTATAATAGTGAATAGAGTTCCTTACAGAGAATTATACATAACTTTTATCCACATAGGAAAACCAATAATTAGATCTTATTGAAGCCCTTAAAGAGGAAAATTTAAAAAATATGAGTTTTCTTTCTTTCCCCTCTGTTTCTTATTTACCTTTTCATGTTTCTCTTGATTTTTCTGGTTGGATATCAATAAAAATCTCAAGCCATTTGAAAGATTCTTGTCCTCGAACTCCTGACCCTTGTGTCCTGGATTCCATGGATTTGTCAGGCCCTACATATCTGATTCTGTTGACTATAGCTGATAGGAGGGAATGACCTTAGTCATGGCACTTGCCAGTGTAATTAGAAACTGCTATAGGTGCAAGTGCCTTTCACAAATGGCCCTACTTATTGCTAAAGCTGGTGGTTCTATTGCTAATCTATTGCCCCAGGCTGACAACTATCTTAATATCCTTTTCTATGGGACTTTTGACCAGAAAATTAAATCTGCTAGATCCTGTCAACTTGCTCTTGTTAGGTGCCCAGCACTAACTAGTCTGAAGTTTTGTATAATTCTGCAAATGTACATGTCCCAATGGATTCCCTTAAGAGAGCTCCATACCCAAGGGAAGAGCTGATATGACAAATACTCTACTGAGCCAATGAATAATTACCATCTGCCCTTTTTCCAAACATCTCACTCCAATGAGTTTTCTGTCCTCATATTACTTTTACTAATACTAATCTGATACTAATCCATGGATTTTACCTGAAGTGGAATACTTAACTAGAATCAAAGTTCTTAATTAGAGAAATTTCTTGACCAAAGAATAAAATACGTACCATTGCTATCCATTCCTTTAAGTCACTTATTTAGTCCCTGAACTCTTTTCACTCTGTTAGGTGGAATAGTGACTAGATTACTGGACCTAGAGTCAGGCAGACTTGAGTTTGAATCGTGCTTTCAGATACTTACTACATGTATGACCCAAGGAAAATTTCTCTACTTTGTTCACTGTCAATTCCACATCTATAAAATAACAGAAAAATATTAATTTCTATTTCAGAAGGTTTTTGTGAAGATCAAATATAATAAATGTAAATAACTTTGTAAACCTTAAAATACTATATAAATGTTAACTATTATCATTATTCTCATGAATTTTCACAATTGAGCCATTCGACATGTTAGATAAAAGCCTCCCTCCAGTGTTATGGACAATTCTTTCCAGCATAGTATCATAGATTTAGAAGAGGTAATTAGTCCAGTCATTTTGTAGATGGGGAATATGAAGCTTATTATGGTTATGTTCATTTTCCAATTATTTCATTTTACAAAGAAGGAAACTAAGGCAGTATGTAATGAAGTTTACTGCCATGCAACTCTAATGGTGAATTTATAATAAAAAAATCTTTTTCTAAATTCAATGCTCTTTCTCCTGTAACACAATTATTCCTCCTCTTTACCACAACTATGCTCACCTTGGACATAATCATTGGGGTCAATTGATTCCATTTATTCCCATAATGCTTTTTCCTGTACTTTTCTTTCCCTATGGGGACAATTTTATTACCTTGAAGAACTATACACATTTTCTTCCTTTATCTTTAGTTTTCTTTTTGGCTCCTGAACACTTTTCATTTTACACTGCAAGTTTGTTTTTCATTTTTCAAAGTCACTTCAGGTTCCTGCAGTCCCCTAAGATTACCATTCGTTTATGAGAAAATAGGGAATAAGAAAGATAAATGGAAATAGGCTAGAAAAAGCTCCACCCTACATAATACTCAAAGCTCATTGGGACCTATTAAATGTAACCACAAATTTATATCTAGATGTATTTTCTCTTAATTTCAGATCCATTTTTAAGCCTCTGCTACTGGCACTTGTTCATTTAGAAAAAAAAAAGTTAAATATTCCTATCATGAAACATTGATCATTCTTCTGATATTTCACTAATTAAGTTTAGATTTGGGGTGAATGAATGCCATGGATCATGTTATCTAATGGGGGATCATTTTTTGTATTTGAAAATGCATATAAAATGCAGTTTTTTCAATTATTTCAATCAAATGCATAAAAAATCTTTGGTTCTATCATTTTTAATTGAACTGACTCTAGTTTTAAGGGAAAGACCAATTTATCTTAAATTACAGAGTGCCTTTGCTAAGCTTTCCATCTGCAAAAAGCCAAAAGATCAGGTAGATATTTGTTAGTTTCCAGAAAGAAATTGGATTTGGGGGGAGCAGTCTTGAAAGGTAAAAAGCAGTATAACTTTTATGAATTCTACATTTTAAAAGATATAAGACATAAGGAGCTTTGTTGTCATAGGTGGAAAGAAGAATTCTATTAGTGATAGATGGCAGATTTCACCTCTTTTACTTTAAAGTATACCCACCTCTCCTAAAATATGAATCAACCACATTAGGATTTTGTTTGATGGCTCTTAAAATTATTGTGTGTAATGCAGAGATGCAATCAAGGCATTTACCCTTGCAAAATCTAACTGTAGAAGTTCTGGCAGTTGGCCAGCCTTAGAACTCTGACAAAGGTCAGTTGGTCCCAGAAGCTTGTGAAGAGTGGAGGGGCGAACTGGGCTCTTCTTTCGAGCTGAAACCTTGCCTTGAATCTATGCTTTTGTCTTTGGATTTTTGGAGTTTAGCTAACTTCTCTGGACCTTCCCTGATCTTCCCTATATCATTCCCCTATTACCTTCCTGATTTCCTGTGTGCTTTGGGAGAAAGGTGGATTTTTGGGTTGTAGCAATTAGACTTTGGGGATTTAGTTCCCCATAGACAATTAGGGCTTACCCTTGAAACAAACTATCCTTTGTTCATTGTTTTAATACTCCCTAACCTCAAGGGCAGCCAAACTTCCCTGGCTGAGAGATAGCAAGCTCTCTCTCAGTCCAAGCCATTTCTGTGACCCTCCCCCTTCTTGAGCTTCTCCCTAACGGCTGTTAGAGAAACCCTGAACTCCTCTCTTTGATAATTAACCTTGAAACTTTAATAAAACCCATTATTACCAATTCAAACCCTTTGCTAAATCATTGGCTCAACAATAAGTGAGGGTTGAAGGAGAGAAGGAATTATTCCTGAGGGAAGCTGGAAGCATCCATCTTGGGAGGAAGTAGTTGTCTCTAAACTTCCTCCTGGAAACTCTTCAGTTTCATTGACAGGGAGGAGCCTTGGGAATCCTTCTTTGTGGACTTGAGAAACTGACTAGAAAGCCCTCTAGTCAGATTCAAACCACTTCTGACTAGCCCTAATCTTTGTGTCTGTATAAATACCATTTTGCCTGGAAGAGTCCATCCTTCCTCCCCAGTAACCTCTGTCTCTAGTCTGAATGTCTCCCTGTTACAGCTACCTCCCCTAAATACCTCATCATCTCCCTTACTTTTCATTATACTGCCTTGTCCTCTATTTCCCTAAACTCAGCCATTCCCTTATGACTCTCCTTACCACCTTAATCCACTATTGCACCCTCCTTTCCCACCAAAGGACCAAAACCCCCATTTACCTTCTCTTTATTTACTTTTTATTACATGTGACATAGTGAGAGAGGTGACATGCCTTGGCATTAGAAGACTTGAATTTATATATTAGCTCCAGTAATTATTAGGTGGGTGATCTTAGGAAAAATACTATTTTTCTATGCTCTAGTTTTTTTACAAAATGGATAATACTTTTCCTTTATGTATCAACTTATATGAATACCCAAGTCCTTTTCAAACATCAAAACACTATATAAATATGAATTATTACTTTGAAAAAACTGTGATTTCATTAATGTGTATGTTTTGTCTACTAATGGAGATTTTCAGCCTCTCATTATTTTCTAGGGTCAAATTAATTCAATATCTGTTATATAACTTTATGGTTATTCATTCATTCATTCAATAAGTATTTAAGTTTCTGCTATAAACCAAGAAACACAGGCAAAAGAGAAAAAGCTCCTGCCTTCCTGGAATTTACATTATATCGAGGGCACTACAAAATAAGCACATAGCATAGTATAAAGGGTTTTTAAATTAATCTATAATTTGGAAGACAATATTCACTGAGGAGCAATTAGAATAAGCACATTCTGTAGGAGATATGATTTAAGCTTTAAAGGAATCTGTGGATTCTTTTACATATAGACAAGTGTAAAGTTGGAAGGTCTGGAACCCCTGAAATTACATTACCCAAACTCCCTTTCTATATTACCCATAATTCCCTTTTCCTTGTGTATATGTGAGGGGTGACGCTGTCTGTATATAATTTGGGTTGGCTCCACCTCTTGCCTTATCTGGCACATGGATGGTCTGTTGAGCATTGCTGGTGGGGTGAGCCTCTTTGGGGTGAGTAGGAAAGGTTCCCTACATTTCTCTAGCTCTCTAATTTAATATTAATAAATTCTTCTAAATTATAATACTTTGGAGGCATTGAATATTAATTTTAAAATCTACAGTTGGCGACCTTTTGAAAGGATTTCAGAACCGAACATCAGATCCTCTGTGGAACTAGTTCCCAGCTTGCCCACTAAGCTTCCAGTGGGGCCTTTCTGGAGCTCCCTGCTTTTACTACTGGGCAGCCCACCCACATCCTGTCCCTCTCTGCATCCTACCTCTCTCTTAGCACAAACTTGGGTTTCAGAAAGCAAGGTAATTGCTTCAACTCCCAGTTTCCAGCTTTTAGACCAAAGCCCATCCTGTTTTGTAGCCATATCCTATTTTGGTTCCTTGAAAACACAATAATGCCCCTTACTCCCACTCCTTACCCTAATCATGCCTCTTACCCTTCTCTGTTGTAATGTGGCCACTTAGCCACCAGAGGACAGTAGTGAGCAGTCAAAAAACCCTTTTTTTCTTTTTTCTCCCCCTCCCCTTTTCCTGCTTAGCCATAGTAGGTGTTTTTCTGCCACCAGAGGGCAGCAACACCCAATAAATAAATAAATAAATGCATTAAATATGATAATAATTAAAAATAATAATAAACAATTATAAACTATAATATATTACTATAAAATACATCGTATAAAGGAATAAATAAATAAATTAAATTAAACAAATCAATATATAGATTGAAAATCATTCTCTTTTCTGCTTCCCTTTAATCTACCCTTTTGATTACAATGTTCAACAGTATAAATGCTACTTTACAAGAAACTCTTGTTGTTTTTGTCCAATTCAGAATTTATAGGTTTCCAGATTGCCTACTTCTTCCTGTATGGCTTTATAACAACAAGC
>NC_058135.1:183985735-184001474 GCF_016433145.1 Gracilinanus agilis | reverse complement strand
CATTTACCTTCTCTTTATTTACTTTTTATTACATGTGACATAGTGAGAGAGGTGACATGCCTTGGCATTAGAAGACTTGAATTTATATATTAGCTCCAGTAATTATTAGGTGGGTGATCTTAGGAAAAATACTATTTTTCTATGCTCTAGTTTTTTTACAAAATGGATAATACTTTTCCTTTATGTATCAACTTATATGAATACCCAAGTCCTTTTCAAACATCAAAACACTATATAAATATGAATTATTACTTTGAAAAAACTGTGATTTCATTAATGTGTATGTTTTGTCTACTAATGGAGATTTTCAGCCTCTCATTATTTTCTAGGGTCAAATTAATTCAATATCTGTTATATAACTTTATGGTTATTCATTCATTCATTCAATAAGTATTTAAGTTTCTGCTATAAACCAAGAAACACAGGCAAAAGAGAAAAAGCTCCTGCCTTCCTGGAATTTACATTATATCGAGGGCACTACAAAATAAGCACATAGCATAGTATAAAGGGTTTTTAAATTAATCTATAATTTGGAAGACAATATTCACTGAGGAGCAATTAGAATAAGCACATTCTGTAGGAGATATGATTTAAGCTTTAAAGGAATCTGTGGATTCTTTTACATATAGACAAGTGTAAAGTTGGAAGGTCTGGAACCCCTGAAATTACATTACCCAAACTCCCTTTCTATATTACCCATAATTCCCTTTTCCTTGTGTATATGTGAGGGGTGACGCTGTCTGTATATAATTTGGGTTGGCTCCACCTCTTGCCTTATCTGGCACATGGATGGTCTGTTGAGCATTGCTGGTGGGGTGAGCCTCTTTGGGGTGAGTAGGAAAGGTTCCCTACATTTCTCTAGCTCTCTAATTTAATATTAATAAATTCTTCTAAATTATAATACTTTGGAGGCATTGAATATTAATTTTAAAATCTACAGTTGGCGACCTTTTGAAAGGATTTCAGAACCGAACATCAGATCCTCTGTGGAACTAGTTCCCAGCTTGCCCACTAAGCTTCCAGTGGGGCCTTTCTGGAGCTCCCTGCTTTTACTACTGGGCAGCCCACCCACATCCTGTCCCTCTCTGCATCCTACCTCTCTCTTAGCACAAACTTGGGTTTCAGAAAGCAAGGTAATTGCTTCAACTCCCAGTTTCCAGCTTTTAGACCAAAGCCCATCCTGTTTTGTAGCCATATCCTATTTTGGTTCCTTGAAAACACAATAATGCCCCTTACTCCCACTCCTTACCCTAATCATGCCTCTTACCCTTCTCTGTTGTAATGTGGCCACTTAGCCACCAGAGGACAGTAGTGAGCAGTCAAAAAACCCTTTTTTTCTTTTTTCTCCCCCTCCCCTTTTCCTGCTTAGCCATAGTAGGTGTTTTTCTGCCACCAGAGGGCAGCAACACCCAATAAATAAATAAATAAATGCATTAAATATGATAATAATTAAAAATAATAATAAACAATTATAAACTATAATATATTACTATAAAATACATCGTATAAAGGAATAAATAAATAAATTAAATTAAACAAATCAATATATAGATTGAAAATCATTCTCTTTTCTGCTTCCCTTTAATCTACCCTTTTGATTACAATGTTCAACAGTATAAATGCTACTTTACAAGAAACTCTTGTTGTTTTTGTCCAATTCAGAATTTATAGGTTTCCAGATTGCCTACTTCTTCCTGTATGGCTTTATAACAACAAGCTTCCCAAAGGAGAATGCAGGCCAGCATCCAAATTCAATTGAACCAGTTCATACATTACTTACATGGTCAAATGACAAAGGAAGATTCTCCCCAACACGTGTCTGATTTTTGCAAACCTGTTACCTCTGAAATAGAGATGACAAGCCCCTCTACTATATCTCAGGTGCAGAACATCCTTTCTCATACTCTGAACCACCTCCCTCATGCTCTGCAACTCCTATCTAAACTTACCTCCCCACAGTCAACTTCTCAGAAACCACAACCATTAAATGATTCCTGTGAAGGCCATTTCCCCTTAAGGGAAGTGTCCACAATAGGACATGATGGGAATGCAGTTACATTGAAAAAACATAAGGCTTTCACAGCTGAGGATATAAAGAAATTAACACAAGATTGCCCCAGTTACAAGGAAAAGGCAATAGCAGTAATAAAAAGATGGATGATTTTTTTTCTTCACTATGACTTCTTATAAATATGTAGAAAAATTACTCCTGGCTTTCCTAATGGAACATGAGAGGAATAAAATTATCTCTCATGTTAACAAAGCCCAAGGACGCAATGCAGTACACTGGCCATCTGAAGATCCTCAATGGCAGTATAACAACCCCAAAGAATATTCAGACTTACCTTTTGCTAGGGAGGCCATTCTCAAAGCAATGTGAGATTGCACCAAGAAGCCATATGCTTGGACCAAATTTAAATGCCTTACACAATCCAATGATGAGACACCCTTCCACTTCATGGACCAGCTCATTGAGCTGGGAGGTGGATACATCGAACTTGTAAAAAGTGAAATTTGGGGAAATGTATCAAACTACATTTCCCGTGATCCAACATGGTCCAACTGGTTTCCGTTTCCGACGTCTTGACACAGGGGAGAGCTTAAATATCCTGGGTTAGGAGGGAGTGGTCTTTTTTGCCAGTAGGCTCTTTTTTGGAGTAGGCGTTTGGCTAGGAGGCAGTAAATGGAGGCGGCAGTTTTGAATGCTTACAAGCGCGTGGTCAAATGATTTCATCTATCAGCATGGCTTTAATTAAAATACTAATTTATATATTTATACCAGCCTTTATCATTTTTAATATTTATCAAACTTGACATTTCTATTGAAAAGGATATAAGGCAAATAATGGAACGATTTGTCAATAACTCTTGTAAAAAGGTCCAGGACTAATTTATAACACATTGCCCTAAGTGGCCTGAAATAGACCTTCATGAATTAAGGAGCACTTCTCTTTATGTCTCTAACAGCCATAAAGAAAAAGAGGAAGAGAATAATAGTTTAATGGATATGTTTCAAAAGAAACTAGACTCTTTAAGTGATAAAATTGATAAACAATTAAAAGGACATGATACTCAACTAATGGCACTTGCCCCTCTTCAAGAATCTATCAGTCCCTTATATGACACTTCTGTGCAAAAAGGCGTCATATAATGATGAACTGTAGGAATTGGAAACAAACAATTAGAAATAATAACTTCAGAAATTACAACTTTAGAAATAATAACAATTATAGCAATAATAACAATTATGGAAATAATAATTATAATAATGATTTCAGGAATCACAACTTTAGTACTGATAAATCTAGGAATATAGATTAGGCAATTGATAACTCATACCAGATGACTCCATAGCAGTATATCTTGAATGGAACTCATCCCCAAACCACACAGGGTGCTACTGTCCCTCAAGGAGGAGCCTAAGGAACTACCCAAAGTTTATGAAGGGGAATGGGGGGTGGAGGGGGCGGGGCACAAGAATTAAAGGATACAGTCTTTGATTTTCCAGACTCTGATGCCTTATTACCCATTGTCCCCATCCACTGCCCCTCCCATACTGATGAGCCCCATGTAACATTAAAGATTGGTAAAACCTATTATGGTTTTCTTCTATATGCTGGAGGTTCAAGGTCTGTATTGAAGAGTACACCTGACCCATATTGCAATTCCATAGGATCAATAAATGTGGTGGTAGTATTGGAGACACCCCTAACAGTTCAAAAACTTTCCTCTAGGATGGTGTTTTAGGACCCCTGAATGTGGGGCACTCTTTCCTCTTGGTGCATGGCTCCCCTATAAATTTGCTGGGGAGAGATCTTTTATGCAAGCTAAGAGCCAAAATCACTTGCTCTCCAGATGGCTCTATGTCACTGGAAGTGCCTGAGTAATCCTAAACTTTTCTCCCTGTACTTCTTTCAGATAGTCATGAGACGAAGAAGTCTCCCACTTTTGAAATTCCAACTGATATACCTGAGTCTTTCTGTGCTGCATCATCTTCTGATGTTGGCTTACTTAATTTGGCCATCCCTGCCCAAGTTAAAACTAAATATAGCCCACTTCCTTCCATTCCTCAGTATCCTCTGTCAAAGGAGGCAATAGAGGGCATTACCTCAGTGATAAATTCACTAATTGACCAAGGCATCAGAATTCCCTGTAAATCTGAATACAATGCATCCATCCTGCCTGTTAAAAAGACAAAATTGGGGCAAGATAGCAAGCATCTCTATTGAATTGTCCAGAATTTGAGGGCCATGAACAATTGTAGTATAAAGAGACACCCTGTAGTTTCCAACATAAATAGCATCATTTCTTCTATTCCTAGCACAGCTACATACTTTACAGTAGTAGAATTGTGCTCAGTGTTCTTTTTCATACTTATACCTGAGGATTCCAGTCATTTCTTTGCTTTCACCTGGAAAGGTTCCCAATGGACCTGGGCTCATTTGCCTCAAGGGTTTGTGGACAGTCGTACATTGTTCACACAACACTTAACTGCTGATTCAGATGCCATTAAATTGAAATACATCCATTTAATCCAATATACGGATGATTTGCTTTTGGACTCACCAAATGCTGAGGCATGCCAAGAAGATACCAAGCATCTCCTTTTGGAGCTACATAAGAGAGGTCACAAGGTGTTCAAAAATAAAATTCATTGGTATCTCCTCAAAGTGCAATATTTAGATTTTATTTTAACTGCTGGGTCCCATTTAATTTCTCCAAAACGTATTGAAAGCATCCAAAAATTTAAGTGCTCCTACCACTAAAAAACAATTGAGGGCGATTCTTGGAGCAGCAGGCTTTTGTTGGCAGTGGATCCCTTGCTATGGGGAAATCACTAAGCCCCTTGTAGTACTCACAAAAAACACAGTCCCTGAGCCACTTAAATTGGAAAATGAACACCAAACTTCTTTTTCAAATTTAAAACATGCTATCCTATCTGCCCCTGCTCTAGGCATCCCAAATTATGACAAACCATTTACTTTATATGTCTATGAAAGTAAAGGGGTAGCTTCAGGTGTTCTAACTCAACTTTTTGTACCTTCTCAATGCTCAATAGCCTATTTTTCAGCCCAGCTGGGTCCAGTAGCTTCAGGAGCACCATAATGCCTTAGAGGAATAGCTGTCACAGCTTTATTAGTAACTAAATCTGCTGATCTCGTACTAGGATGCCCTCTGACCATAATGTGCCTGCACAAGGTCAAGGCTTTGTTATTAAGACATAGGATTCAGGCATTTATTGATCAAAGGATTATGAGATATGAGATAACCCCATTGAATAATGAACATATCACATTAAAATGCTGTGGAGTTCTTAATCCTGCAACCTTGCTCCCTGATTTGCCAACTTCTGGAGAACCTTTACATGATTGTACATCTTTAGTGTCCACTGCTGATAAATGTAGTAATGATTTACTGGACACTCCTTTGGACAATCTGGACTTAATATTATTTACAGATGTTTCTTCTTTTATGAGAGATGGTGTGTACTATACAGGAGCTGTGGTAGTTACAGAATTGGACACTCTATGGTCAATTTCCTTACCATCACGTATAAGACCACAAGGTGTAGAACTCACAGCTTTGAAACATGCCTGTATCATTTCACAGAATAAAAGGGCCATAATTTACACAGACTTCCATTACTCATTTGGCATGTCTTGCTGTTGGCATGTTATGGCTTCAGAGGGGATTCTTAACATCAGCTGGAAAATGTATTTCCAATGCAAACCTTATTACTGAACTTCTTTCTACCATCCAGCTCTCTGAAACCATAGCTGTTGTTCACTGCTCTGCACACACAGGTGGCAGTGACCTTGTCTCCAGGGGAAACAATTGAGCAGACACTGTAGCCAAACTAGCAGCCTTAGAAGGACCTGAATTAATTATGCCTCTAACAATTGCTGATGATTTGGATCTATCCCTTTCCTATAATGACAAGGAAGTGGGAAAATGGAAGCAGAGATTTAAAGTGAAACAGATAAATCGAGTACAGTTGTCATCTGAAGGCAAAGCCTTGCTCCCTAAAGCTTTCTATAACCAAATTTGTCATTCCATCCATAAACATGGTCATTTTGGCACCCAAGGCATTGTAGACTCTGTTAAAAGAGTATGGAGAGCACTTGGAATAACTACAATTGCCTCCAAAATATGTACAGCTTGTCCTACCTGCCAGGCCTTTAATCAGCAAGCTTTTTGAGGAAAAGGCTTTGGTGGAAATCCTCTAGCTTACACACTGCTTGAACATTTGCAAAATGATTTAATCTCTATGCCAAAAGCTGGACAGTATAAATTTTGTCTGGTCATAGTCAATCAGCTGACCATCTGGCCTGAAGCATTCCCTACTTCTCAGACCACAGCAGCTTTTATTGCCAAAGTCCTTTTAGAAGAGATTATTCCTTGTTTTGGCCTGCCAGCACATATTGATTCTGATAAAGGAACTGATTTTACTGACTCAGTCTTATTGCAAATGTATTCATGTTTGGGGATAACTACTAAATTTCATACACCATATAATCTCCAGAGCTCCTGCCAAGTTGAAAGGATGAATAAAGAACTTAAAACTATGATTGGCAAATTGTGCACAGAGACTCATTTAAAATGGCCCAATATTCTACCTCTGGCCCTATTTTATCTCAGAAGCAGACCCAGAGGTGATTTACACATCTCACCATTTGAGATGCTATTTGGACATCCACCTATTCAGGCACAACCATTTACCCCTGCCTATATATACTTCATTGTTAGGAGGGGATACAACAATTGCCACTTATATTAGACAATTAAAAACAAAATTTCAAGAACTCCATGACTCTGGAGCAGTGGTTCAAGCCTTAGACTTCTTGTTTCATGATTTGAATGCAGGTGATAGTGTGTACATAAAGAATTTCAAATGTACTGGGTTGACTGAACCTGCTTATAATGAGCCATTCCAGGTCCTATTAACTACACCAACTGCCATTAAAATTGAGGAAAGGGACTCATGGATTCATTGCCATCATGTGAAACGAGTGCCCTCTATTGATAATGAATAATTCTCTGTACTAATTATAATTGCCTGTAGTTATTATATTTGATTGTATTTGACTATTATTATAAGAATGCCCTATTGCTGGATTTGCATTATTTTGTTGCACTTTATTTGATTGTTCCTTGTACTTGAATGATACATATTCTATCTCACAACAGAATATCTGTATTAGTGACCTATAGTGACCTGATGTGCCTTTCAAAGCATCTTGTGCCTTTTGTCATTCCTTTTGTATTTTCTTGAATGTATGATTGCTTTATATACCTCCTTTGCACTCACATCACTTTACCTCATTTGCACTCACACTGTGGATCATGGCAAGTTAAAGAGGAAAGGAATCTTATTGTTGGAAATTAACCTCTATACTTTACATCTGTGATTGTGAAACTACACAATTTTAATATTTTTGGTTTTTTTGTTTTTTCTTCCTACATGTACAACACAGTATTTGACTTTTTTTTCACATTTGAAACACTCCAACAGCATTAAATAGATTTTTGACTGTTTTGATTTTTACAGTAAAAATAAGATAAGGTGTCCATTTGCCTAGCATATAAATGCATATCCCAAAAGCTTTGGACTATAGAAACCTGCCACTACTTATTTAATTATTATGAGACTTTTGCTCGATGAATATGTTGAATCTAAGGAGAATCAGACCACAAAGGATCAGTTTGATCTGTGAAGTGCCAAATGAGCACAAAAAAGCAAAAAGAGACCAAATCAATTCTACAGGGATTGATGGCATTCTACACAAAGAGTCCAAAGACTTGATCATGTGTGAGATTCAAGCTTGCCACACTTAACATATTTTAAGACTTAGGACTTCCTTGTATCACACTCTATATCAGGTACTGAACATTGATTATTATGTCTCCATTATCTCTGAAAGTGAAGAAAAGGATAGAACCAGGAAATACTATTTCCCATTTGTTTCCAGATCTAGTCTCTTTTTCTATTTCTTTAGTGATGAGACAACTTACTGTAGTCCAGGCTGCTAAATTTGGTTAGTGAGTGATTTTTGTTGCAAAGATTATGGGACATGGATCGCTACAAGAACCTGTTGTGATTTGTGATTTTTTTTTCTTTTTCCTAGAATTTTTCTTTCTTCACATTTTTAATACCCTATATTTCCTTCAGAGGTTATTTTTCTTTTTTTATTTCTTTGGAATCTTTCATGTTTTTGATAATTGATTCATATACCTTATGACTTGACCATGTATTCCTGTGTGATTCCTGTGTGTAGTCCTGTATTTTCCTCTTCAGGGGGAATGTATAGTTATTCCCCTCATGGGGAACTATGCTATTGCTATGAATTTGGACTTGAATTTGACTCTAATTTAGAACAGAAGACTACCTCCCAGAATCCAGAATGTGCCATGAAGGTGCCTACAGAGACCACACACTGCACCAGGAGATCCAGAGTGAACTTTGAGACATGGCAAATTTGAACTTTGGGGGAATTGAATGCCTTTACTTTGAAAGGACACTGTTATGCCAAAAAGCAGACTGCCCCCTAAATGTCTTTTTGTCAAAACATTGGTTTTGTTCTTTCTCCCTTTTATTTCCCATTTATCTCCAAATTATTGTAAAGTTTAATTTGATCATGTTTTCATCATCCACTGGGGAGATTGCTCTCCCAAAGGATCACAAAGGGGAATGTAAAGTTGGAAGATCTGGAACCCTTGAAACTATATTACCCAAACTCCCTTTCTGTATTACCTATAATTGCCTTTTTCTTGAGTATATTTGAGGGATGACACTGTCTGTATTTAATTTTGGTTGACACCACCTCTTGTCTTCTCTGGCATGTGGATGGTGTGGTGAGCAGTGCTGGCAGGGTGAGCCTCTTTGGGGTGAGTGGGAAACGTTCCCTGCATTTCTCTAGCTCTCTAATATTAATAAATCCTTATAAAATATCATACCAGGGAGGCATTAAATATTAATTTTAAAATCTACATAAGGAAGGAGTTTCTTCCGTGTATACAATGGAGTATGTGCACTACTTGGTAGATAAAATGTGTAAAGGCATCATCAGGTAAGTCAGGATGTATGTAGCATAAAGTTATTAGAGGAGAGTTATATAGATTAATCCCAGAAATGTGAGTTAAGAAAAATTGTAGAGGATTTCAAAAAAACAAAATAGTTTGCATCATATCCTACTAGCAAGAAAGAACCATTAGAGATTATTAAGCTGAGAATGAATGACACAGTAATATCCATTTTTAAGTTGTGTCAATTAGGTAGAGAGGTTGAGCCATTGGCATCAATTAGGAGGCTGTAAAATAGTAAAGGTAAAAAGCAATAAGAATCTGAATTCATATAGCAATCATGTGTATAACAAGAAGATATTTGCAAGAGATACTTTTGGAGGTATAATTAGTAAGATTTCACACATTATTAGAAATGGAGGTAAGGAAGAGTGGGAAGTCAAGGAAAACTGGTGTGGCAACCTAAGGTGATCAGACTCTCATCTCTTTATTAGGTGGGTCCTCAAAAATATATTATATAATAATTGCTCTAATTTGAAGAATTTCTAACTTGATAAGACATTAATGTTTTTGTCTTATAAATGCTAGATATTAGTAGTAGTAGTAGTAGTATCATTATTGTTAATATCATTGTATTATTATTAACCTGAGTTCTATGAACTTTTTTTTTGATAACTGCATTTGAAAATATTTTTTCCTTTATAATCTTTTCATTTTATTTTATGGATTTAGAAACATTATTCTCAGATAAGGTCCATAGTTTTTACCAAAATAGTTTATGGCACCTTTCCTCTTCCCCACACTCCCAAAAGGCTAAGAACTCCTGATCTGGTTCAAACATGTTACTTTAAAATGGTGAAAAAATACTGGAAAAAATTGAGTGACTTATTCAAGATCATACAGCTAGAAAGTAGCAGATGACATATTTAAACCCAGTTTCTCTGGTTCTAAGGCTAGTAATCTTTCCCTTATTTCATATTCAATGCTTATATTTTAATGTGAAATGACACAGGTTCCTTAATTCCAGTTCTTTGATTCAGTTTATTAATGTCTCAATAGTTAACTTTTCCCCGAAAGATGACTATTATGTTCTGTTTCTAGAATGTTTCCCAGATATAATGTAGCAGTAAATGATGCTGTCCTTCAAACTCTTGACAAATAATTGTGGAGGATTTGCTTTTATCTAATATACTTCACATTGTTAAGCTATTGGACCAGGGTGATAAATGAGGATCTTTACTAAAGTATTTTGCTTTTCAGGAAATAATTTTGTAAATTACAATGTCACAGCACTTGGCAAATTCTTTGGACTCTAAAATTGAGTGATTGAAGTAAATGAGATCTGAGAGAGAATTGCAGGGCAAATAAAAATGTAAAAAAAAGTGTCCTTTCAACTTTGATGGAAGAACTCTTTTTGATGTTCTAAACTCTGAAATATTGTCCTTATCCCGTGACACCACATGACTTTTATCTCAAAGTACCATGAATGATAACTTAAAGTCTTAATGAACTTCAACTTTTTATCTTATTTAATCTATACATTTTGTAACTTAGTACTGAGTTTATTAATAAGGTCCTTTAATCTAAAGGGGAGGTGGATCTCCAAGCATTAGTCCAGAACTTTGTTTGAGGCAAAAAAAAATTAAAGCATACTTGAGCTGATAATTTGTAATCCTATGGAAACATATTATCCAGAAGTATTTTTCTAAAACAAAAAGAAAACTCCCCCTCTTCCATTTAATGAGTATCTGTAGATATTGGGTCCCAAAAACAAATGATCAACCACACCAAAATTCAAGCCAATGGTTTCAGTTTTGAAGATGACATAAGTGAGTGTTTGGTGTTTTAACAAATAGCTTTTGCTGCCTCTACTATTATTTTGAACAATTTCTTTGGAAATGCTTTAATCATTAAAAAAAACTTGTAGAAGAAAAAAATGATTTGTTATTGATTCATGGTTGTTGTTTTAAACATCTGCTTCTTTTGAAAAACAATCTGGAATGAGGCCATTGATCATAAGGGATTCATCAGATTTCATAAAGAGAGTATTGGTTGTGAGAGGGTAGAAACCAAGTTCAAATAGGATTCAGAAAAAAAGGAACAAGTTCAGATGTCTGTGGTACAAGGAATACTTCATAAGCATGATCCAGCTCATCTCCTAAGTCCTTAGAAACTTATTAATGGCACCAGGCAATTCAGATTAAAATCATTTAAGAAATGGCTTGTAAGTGCTAAAATCATGATTCAAATCTGATTTGACTACAAAGCTGTGGCTTTTATTTTTCAAGGACTAAGCAGGAATAAGTTTCATATTTTTGTCAAATATTCATAAATGTCACATCTGACTAAAAAGAAGTGCTGATATTGGAAGAGAGAGGCCAAGAAAGAGGTATTGTGCATGCCTCTTTGCATCTAATAAATTTACTTCTAACTGAAACATTATAAAAGAGAATATAGGTAATCATCGAAATTTCTAAGAGTGTATTTTAAATTTATTTTCTATTGCATGTCTAAAATAGTTTCAGTGTTATTTTGAAAATTGTGGCAAATTATTAATTTAATACTATAGAAACTGAGAAATTATTTGCAGGGATTTTTAAAAAATCCAAGTTGAATTTTTTTTAAAGCCTTGGAAGCAGTGTCATCAAGCTTGAGAAACACTGGCATAAGTGGAATTTCAAAGTCCTGGACAAAAGCTTTCCACCATAAAAAATAATTAAGTTCATTTCGAAAGTGCCCCAGTTGATACATAGTTTATTAAAACTATTTAACTCTTTGCAGATGTGGCCAGGTGAGAACACTGGCTTGTTTGGGTGCAAGATGGTTACCTGGAGATACCAAGCAATTCTCACCTGCCCCTCTCCATTTGTCAATGCTACTGGAATAGATAATGAGACCCATACAAATGTATCCATTCAAAAATGCTAAATATTTAAGAAAGGAATAAAGAGCAGTGAATATTTCATGGAAGTCAAAAAGAGAGATACTTAAGTATCTCTATTGAAATGTTTTAGATCTAGAATAAAATGTATTCTTTGAATATATGAACTACACAACAGGGAAGACAATCATTCTATTTTAAGTTAATACCATTAAAAATAGTAAAATATAGCATAACACATTTGAATTAAGCAGACAAAGAATTCCTAGACCCTCTAAATATCAAATGGCAAGACCTTGTTTTCCAAGTATGACATCACTTTCTCAATTTTCATTTACTTCCCCAATAGATTTTGATACAATATGTTTTTTTTTAAATTAACTGGAGAAAAGCCCAAAGAATGTCATCTCTTAAAACCAATACACTAAATAAGATGTAATACATATCAGAATACTATAGCAATTCAGAAACGTCATCCCAGGCATAAAATGAGACATAAACAAGATGATATAAAAAATGGCAAAGTAAATCCTAAAATATCACACTGTCACTAAAATGTCAGACAAGTTATTTTCATCGATTTGACTAACTTGATTGATAGCTTTGATATTATAAATATCTAAATATAAAATTGTGGTTGTACTTAGATATTTTAGTCTTAATAATAGCCTAGAATCAAAGTTTTAGATTTGGAAAGAATATATAGTTTATATAATTTATAATTATTGTCCAGAACAAACTCTAAAATCTGAAATAGTTTAAAAAGAAAAAAAAATCATTAGGTAGAAAAGAGTGGTCTGGAAAGATGGCTCTCAGTCTCCAGGTTTTTGGAAGATTTATATTATATAGGATTTAAAGAAGAGTATATGTATAGGAATCACAAGAACAGAGGACAGATAATATGTAAACAAGGTAGGTTGAGATTATTATCAGTGAATATCAACATTCAATAGAATTTGAGAGAAAATTAAACATAGGTTTGGGTGGACTGAAAAGGGGTCCTGGTAAGGAAACTGATATCATAAATATTTTGGGTGGTTCTAGGCCAGTGATGGTGAACCTATGGCATGTATGCCAAAAAGATCATCCGAACAGAGCCCTCTCTCCAGTCATGCCCACAGTCACCTGCCAAAGTTCATTACTAGAAATTCAGAGATTCTTGGAGTGGAGCTGTTCCACTCCCCTTCTCCCTGTGCCTGAGGACATTCTTCACTTAACCCTGATGTTTGACCCTGGGCAAGCCATTTAATCCCCATTGCCTAGCCCTTACCACTCTTCTGCTTTAGAAACAATTCACATTATTGGTTCTAAGACAGAAGGTAAGAGTTTAAAAAAAAAGAAAGAGAGAAAGAAAGAAAGGTAATCTCTATTCTGGAAATTTAACAAACTCTGTTTATTAAATATTCTTTCTATGTTGTAATAGAAAAACTCCTACCATTGCTAGATGTCTGACCAGACCCTGTCTTGTCTCCCTATTTCTTTGATTATAGCCTTCTGTGTACCCTGTCCTCATTGTTTCTGATCAATCAGAACTTCTGCAAAGATATAAAGAAAGGACCTACTTGCATGAAAATTTACAGCAGTTCTTTTTGTAGTGGTAAAGGACTGGAAACTGAAGGGATAGCCATCAATTGGAGATAGCTGAACAAGTTTGTGGTATATGACAGTAATGGAATACTATTGCTTCAGAAGAAATGATGAACAAGATGATCACAAAAAGCTGGAAAGAATTTTATGAAATCGTATGAATAGAGCCAGGAGAACATTGTTAACAGTTATAGTGATAAAATATCATGATGAATTGTGAATGACTAAATCATTATCATAGATGCAAGAATCCCAAATGTCTAGAAGACACTCATGATGAAAATAGCTATCCAGTGCTGTAGAAGATATGGATGATGTCTGAATATAGATTGAAGTATTCCAGTTTTCACTTTATTTCCCCTCAATTTTTTTTCTAGTGTAAACAATATAAGTCAACTTTCACAACATGATACACTTGGAAATATGTATTATTTAACAATATCTGTACAGGCTATATCATATTACCTGCTGTCCTTGAGAAGGTGAAAGGGAAGGAGAGAACAAGGATGAAAAATGTCAGAAAATTAATTGAAAATTGTACTGATATGTATCCTGGAAAAAAATAATAAAAAGAACCTCTCTTTAATTATGTTCTCTACCATGACTGGTATATGACCTAATATGGTCATAGAAAGCCTGAGAGACTGAGACATCCTCTAGGGAGTTGAAATTTCATGTTATTCTTAATACTCTTTTAGATAAATTTTAAATTAGAAAGAACTCACTCCCACAAGAGGAAATAGAGAATTCTAACTGACAACATTGTTTTATGAATCCCAAATTTACTCCTTTCCCTGATAATTTGCCTTCAAGAAGGCCCCTTGACTGACCCTTGTCTCAGACTAAACAATAAACTGTTAAGCACTCTATACAGGAATAAGTACAACTTTTTGCCTTTTTTGTTTCTCTTGTCCATGAGCCTCTCCCAGATAAGTAGTCCATGGCTGTATCTTGTTTCCCAAGTCTGTATGTAACCACTCAGTCATTCCTCCTTGGTTATACTCCTGAAGGTATAAATATAACCCCAAGTTTTTGCTTCCATATAAAATTCCATTATTACTTTCTATCCAGAGTCAGTGTTCACAGAGTGGTGGCTCTGAGTGGTGGCCAAGTGGACATTGTCTCCCCTGTCCTGATTAAAGGTGTTCTATTATAACTACTTTGGTAGTTCTGTGTTTTTTCAGGTTGACACTTCCAACCTTATGCTTATTATTTAGATTAAAGTATCAGAATCTCCCTCAGTTTGCTATTTCCCTTATTATCTACTACAGTCATCCCAGCCCAAACCCCATTCGAGGGTAGGGAGCAGGACACTTGACGTCTTCTACTCTCCTCCCCCTCTTTTCAGATCACTTTTTTGTGTTGTCTTCCCTCTGTAGAAGTTAAACTCCTTTAGGTCAAGGGCTATATTCATTTATTCTTCCATTTGTGTTTCCCTGCACTTAGTAGGGAATCTTGCAAGTTGTTGGTATTTAATAAAAAACTTTTTGGCTTTACTAGACCTCCTATATTGAAAGAAATCTGAAGATTTGATCCTAGTAGATTGGAGCATTTGTAAAAGATTCTTAACTACCTTTATTATTTTGTTTATAAAACAGTGCTAGCCCCAAGCACCATGGATCACTAAATCAATCTAAACTCCTAGGAAATGTTGATTTCCTTAGCCTACTGATTCTTATATATTATTTCAGAATCACTACTAGCATTGCCATTGATTTGTCAATGTATTCTTATAATCTTTTGTGTGTTTATGACAGATCAGTTTATACTATCAGTAAATCCTATGGTACAATCAAATAAGTTGGGCTCTTTACCCTTGAATTTCAGATTTAGAAGGGGGCCAAAACAATTTCATCTTTTTCAGGCCTTAACTATCCTTAAAGTTAGAACCTGTTTCATACAAATTAAAGACTTTAGACAAAATGAAAAGTCTTTGAAAACCATTAGATAACCTGTAGTGAATTTGCAAAATAAGTCTATTCTCATTGAGTGAGGGACTTTGTCACAGATTGAATAACTTGTTCAAAATGTTTGTCAGAGAACCAGAGAGAAATATTGAGATTCTGGCAACATGGAGGAAAAAAATGAAGACACTTAGGGTAGATCTAGAAACAATCAGCATCATACGGAAAAAAGTAAAAATCTTGGATGGCACCAGGAGTAGTTTTTCCACTACTCAGTAGAGGGAATTTTATATATATATATATATATATATATATATATATATATATATATATATATATATATATA
>NC_058135.1:183974076-183985539 GCF_016433145.1 Gracilinanus agilis | reverse complement strand
CAGAGAACCAGAGAGAAATATTGAGATTCTGGCAACATGGAGGAAAAAAATGAAGACACTTAGGGTAGATCTAGAAACAATCAGCATCATACGGAAAAAAGTAAAAATCTTGGATGGCACCAGGAGTAGTTTTTCCACTACTCAGTAGAGGGAATTTTATATATATATATATATATATAATTTCCTATAGACCTAGAGTTTATCTACTAACTCATATTATATTATTATCTGCCTTTTTCTTTATTCCAACCTACCCATTATATTGAAAATAGAATCTTTTCTCAACCACAAATGGGTTAATGATTAATTAGAGGTAAATATTAATGTAAATTAAGGTACAAAGCTAAACTTGGGCTTAAGTGTTAAGAGTCTCAGCATCCTCCCATGTTGAGAATTTACTGTTTAATAACTTGGATTCCTATTGTTAATTTTACAGGAGACTGAATATCAGTCTACCTGATCTTTAAACTTTACCAAACTTTATTTCCTTTCTTTAAAGACAATATTTCTGAAGCAGAAGTTCCCACTCCATCTACTATATTACCCTATTCATATTTTAATACTCTATTCATTATACATATTTTAACACATCCGAACAATGATACATGTAAAACTCAGTTGAATTGTTTGTTGGCTAGAGGAGGGGGGAGGGGAGAGAAAGAATACAAATTTTGTAACCATTGAAAAATATTCTAAATTAGTTGAATAAATAATTTTTTAAAAAATTTAAAAAAGGAAAAATTATGTCCTCCAATAAATGGAGCCATGGTGGAACTACTAAAAAGTCTGGATCTTGTCACCATTTCTTAGGAACAGTAAAGAAATGAAATAATTTATATGTTACTCTTTTCATTCACTACATGATCTACTCTTTTTTTTGACAACTGCACTTCTTTCCTATAATATCCCTTTTCCCATTTTTTCCTTAGGGTTTTTTGTTTGTTGGTTGGTTGATTTGGCTGTTTTTAATATTACATTTGGACTTATTGTAAAATGAAAACTCCTTTCTCCACCTCCAGCAGAATGTGGTAATAGCTAGCTCATTTTTCTCTTTGTGTCTCCATTTCTTGGTATAGTAGTTATAATTTGATTGTTTGTTAATATATTTTGAATGAATAAAATAATATAAGCTGCAGTCTACTTTTGTTCATCGTACATCTTTTAATTGTTTTTCCAGTCACCTGTTTAATTTTTTAAAAGCATATGATCCATTAATTCATTGAGGTCAAATTAATTCAAGATAGTTACTACTTTTATTTTAATGTGGAAATCTATTGAAATAATTAAAAATTCTATGTTGTTTCCCAAATGTAATATTTCAATCTTTAAAAACAAGAAACCTATCACATTTTAACTTTTAAACATAAAAACCCAGAAACCCATAAAGTGCTGAGCAAAATTGTTTATTACTTTTAAAAGAGACTTGTGACATGATTGTGATGTAATATTACTGTGTTTTAAGAAATGATGAATAAGCTAATTTGGGAAAAAATATACAAAGATAAACCTGAAATTATGAAGAATGAAATGAAAAGAACAAAGAAAACATTATATAAAGCAACAGAAATATTATTTGGAATGTATATATATATTAAATGCATATATATTTTATACATATAAATATATGAATACACACATATGTGTGCACACACGCATACTTTTTGGGGTCAAATGATACCTATTCTAATCCCCAGGGAAAAGGGAAGGGTTAAAAACAAATTGATGATGAGGTTACAGGTTTTATAGCATTCTAAGAAACAGAGGAGGGAGTTCCTGGAATTGGGAAAACTGGGAAAAACTTCTAACAGCAGGGGTTCAGCAGCAGCAGTTTAGTATGTTAGAGTATAGGTATTTGAATGTTCTGTTCATGATACCAATAAGAGTAAAACAGCCTTGAAATTATCTCACTCAACTCAGGGGCTGGTCTGATCCATTTTTATATAGGAACATCTGAAGGTCTACTTCCAGGGTTTCCATCATTATTTTATAAGATAATCCTAATGTCCCTCATCAAATTCTAGATATTAAAGCAATACTATTAACACAAAGCTGTTAGAGACCAACACACTAGAATTTGAATCATATCCAGAATCATAGTCATAAACTATACCTGTTTTCTTTCTCTTGTTCATTTCTTGGCCAAGCATATTATTCACCTACTTTGAGCTATAATTATAGCATGGAGAATATTGTAAAAGAATTAAAACAGCTACACCCATTTTTATACTAAGTTTGAAAGAGTTAAGTATAGTAACAGTAGCAAACTAAGATAGAATTGAAAAGCATTAAGCAGAGGGAAAGTAACAACAAATCTGAAATAGGAGCATTTAGATATGTATCCTGGAATGGCTCCTTTCCCCCTATGAAAGCATGGGCAGCTCATTTTTTGTAGGTCAAAGTTTCCGTACTGGTCAAATTGTGATATCACATTCTGTCTACTATGTTTATCATCCAAGTAATAATCTAGTTAAGCATCATCAATAATTTGTTGGCCATAATGACTAATTCACTGAAAATGTTCCCTTAATTATTTTATTCAACAATTCATTCAGCATAACATCAAATTTATTTATTAAGCATAAGATAACTTTCTAAAAGAACTATGCTATGTTCAAATCATGAAGTGCCTTCCCAGAGAAGAAATGCTGATGGAATCATATGTAAAATTTCACTAAAATTAAAAAAATAATATTTTTAACAGAGCTTTCTTTCCCAAGTAAAAACATTATGCCTTTTATTCCCTGTAATAGGAGGATTTCTTTCCCTTAAGTTAGAATCTCCATTTTAGTGTTCCTAACTTGAATTAGTGTAACATAAGTCCCTTTTCTCTTTCCACTTGTGATTATTGTAGCCTATTGTACCTTTGATGTTTCATTGTCCCATTTTATCTTCTACTAATAAACTCTTAATAATTAGTAGTACCTGGTACTGGTTTTCAAATGTCCTCAACATGTCCTGTTTTCACTAAGTATTATTTCTACCTACATGAAGAAAGTTTGGGAAAACACAGTCTTTCAATTTCTCCCTTATTTAGTTATACTAAACCAGTGCATAATGTTGCTTTTTAAATTGTTTTGAAAATTGTATGTTTTACTTTGTATAAAGACCTATTTTGTTAAATAATGCAGGGAAACTTTCAGGGCATTCACATAATGAAAAAGAGGGAGAATTTAGAAGTTTAAAAGAATCTTGTTTTATCAGCTGATCTTGATATTCTGTATAAAACACTAGGAAGTGATATTAATCATTTTTCATTAATCTTTTTAAAAATTTTTCCTTTCTTTGGCCATATCCCTTCTTGAAGAGAATAATCTATTTAAGCTAAGCAATCATTTTTACCCAACTTTTCTCAGATACTTGAATAGCAACCACTGGCAAGGAAACATATTAATCAACAAAAATAATAAATAAATAAAATGGTCAAAATCAATTTAGAGTCTTTCTCATGAACTTGAAGAAGGGAACCAAAGATGAAGCAAACTGTAGCTGCCACTAGGGTCTTTCTGCCATATCAATCACCTCTCTGTTCTTCCTTTATATTCCCTGAGAATTTCAAAACTGACTCTGTACCTTACATGAAAACAGAACAAAACAAAAACCCTCTGAACTTCCAGGGGTTTATCTCTTGTTAGTTTCTTCTCTTTCAAAACTGGGAAGGATTATGAAGTCCCTGTTTTTGTGGTTAGCTAACCCTTTGCAAGGGGTTGTTCAATTTGATCTTCCCCTTGCTAAAAACAAACAAATAAATAAACAACTATACTTCATGCAAAGCCTTAATTGCCTACTCCCTTTTGCTTTTCATAATAACAATCCTGATTCTAAGACCAGGCTTTTTATTTTTTTTAAATTGAGTTTTCACCTATATTGTCAAAATGCAAATTAAGTTTTTTCCCTTGCTTTAGTAACCAATGTCATCCTGTGTCATTTATTCACACCATGTAATAAAAAACTATATTTATCTTCTACAACTTTAACTTCAATTCCCTTCTTTTTATGTCTCATACCTTCTCCATATCCTTCAATTGTAGGTCCTGCCTTGTTCCTCCCAATTCCTCTTCTGATAGTTCTACTATATTTTATGTCCATATGCAATTTCCTGTAACCTTTGTTTTCCCTATTCATTTTCTATTTTTGGTTATACTTAGCAGTCCTCTCTCTATGCCTGAAATTGCCTTCTCTCTGTCAGTGAAATTACCCATAATTTTTCTTTCAGGTCATTTCTCAACACACATATCCATAAATCCTTTCCTTAACTTCACCCTACCAAATACAATTCACTGAAGTAAGTGTTAACCTCTAGAAGGAAAAAAAAAAACAAAACAAAACAAATGAAATCCAACTAATTCTCACAAATATAAGTTATCAATTTCATGATCATTGTGCTTTCTATTTCTTGCTGGTCCCTTGTTTGCTTATAAAAGGGAAAGGAAAAATGCAAAGACTATATCTATGTGTCTGATTTGGATACCAACTGCTCTAAGTTAGTTCTCACTTTTTAACCTTTCTGACTCCATTTTCTTATCTTCTAAATGAGAACAAGGGAATTGATTTGCTGCATGGAGTCAAATTCACCATATGACAACTTTTAATGTGTTACTTAAATACTGATTACTATTACTATTAGTGGCCTTCTTAAACCTTTTTTTTTGGTGAGGGGTGGAATAGAATTGCTCTACAAATGCAGTCAGAACTTGAATAACAGTAACAATACAGTCAGTGACTGGGTGAATTGAAATAAATTATTTCCAGCATACTTTACTCATCTGTACTAGTCTTATTAGTGTCTTACATTCAAAAGCACAAAATTAATACCATTTTGTTGAGAGAAAGGGTCTTGAGGAATATGCTCTGATGTGAGAAATTTGCTTAACTATATAACTTGAAGTCTGGGGTAACAAAGAGATAGTTTTATTATAAATTGTAATATTGAGCCCAATTTAGATCAGGTAAAATTTTCTTTGAGAATGTTTTTGCAAATTGGAAAATACTAATTATTCTGTTTCAGAATTGAAATACATGCATAATACATATCTACATACATATACATACAAACATATATTTTGATGAATGAATGCTTCTGTTTTGTCTTTCTGGTTGGCAAATGGGAATGTGTAATATTTCCTGCAAACAGCCTGGGCCCCATGATAGTGTTAGTTCAGGGTGTCTGGAGCACTTCGCATATGCCATCCCATATGTTCTTGGTGTGTTTTAAATTCTAAACACACTAGGATTCATTTTATTCTTCAAATAATGAGGCATCATTTGTGCATTTTCAGATAAACTGAATATCTAAAGGTACTCTGTGATTCTAGGCAGGGCATTATTTTGACTTTCTTCTTTCTTCTCTCATTTTAGTAAAGGGCACATACATAATCTGCAAAATGTATATGCACTATAATATGATAGAATAAAATATGAAATGGTAACATCTGTGCTTATTTTTGGTCATAAAGAAAAGTCATTTCCTCTAAATGAAACCCATTTTGGAATTCTATTGTAACTTTGAAAAAAAAAAAACCTCAAACAATTACAAAAGGAAAAGACAATTAACTTGGAATTATAATTCATGGCTAGGAATGAGTATATATATATACATATATATACATGTATATATTATATTTCATTTAAACATTGTCTTTTAATAAGGATATGAATAAAATATAGGATGTTTCCAAATATAAGCATTCTCCAGTTTTAAAAAATGTAAGTTTATAATGTAAATGATTTTTTACATAAAGGATATAATTGTTTTCTTTTTCTTTTTCCTTTCCTTTATTCTAGCTAACAGGCTCACTCTCTGTATAATAGGAAATCAGTGCTTATTATCTAACCCAGTTCTTCTGAATCTTCAGCTTGAGTAAAGCAATAACAGTGTATGCTTCATCCGGAAACAGAACTCTTTCCCTCTGTATGACACCAAAAAACCAGATGCTTGGAAACATCTGGATGACTGACTAAATTCTTGATATTTCTAAGGTTATTTTTGGAATTGGGTAAATTCAACCTTATACTCACAGGCTGTTTGTGATTGAATGAAATCATTCCCCTCCTGCTTTGCTTCCAGTGCAAAAGGCTTTGCCACCATAATTCAGCAATCTTCTCACCCTGGAACTTCCTTTAGTACCTAGGGTTTGCCTTCTCACCATGAAATAATGTTTTACCACACTGAGCCAAAGTCTTCCATTTGTGAATTTCTTTTATGGTCTCTATTTTTGGAAGTGGCACAAGCCAGCCACGTTACATTTCCCTTGTGGCTATGCTTGTTATTATAAAAATGTTGTTACAATATAGCATCCTCTACTAAACTCATATAGGAAGAGACTATCTTTTTAAAATTATTGTTTGCTTCTATTTGTATCCTCAAGACTTAACACAGTGCCTGGAACAAAGTAATAAGTTAACAAATTGTTTCCTCTTTGCCTATATACATTCTTGTGTTCTAGTTTGACAAATGTACTTTAAAATATATATATATATATATATATCCTATTTAACAGAACATAATTAATATTCTATTTTATTGAATAGATTTTGTCCCCCCAAATAATTCAGAATTGAAAGAATGGGCAATTGAAATTGATAAATTAATCAATTCTGATTGGAATTCATTAAAAAGATGAAACAAAATTGGAAAGAACAAAAAGAATAAAAATGTTCTGACCTCAGCAATTTTGCTCATCACTTCCCTTTTCCCTATGTGTCACCTTTAATCATTCTGCCTTGATTTTGCATATCAACTTTATGTTCTTCATCAACTAAAGACATATTTCTTTACTTTTGTCACCAAAATATGTGTTTGCATCATGAAATTGAAACTTTGAACACACTCATAAAATATCATTCAGATCTACTTTAAATTTTCTAAAACACCTACTTAAATGTTTAAAAAGCAGCAGTTATGGTATAGATGAATATTTTGATGTGTAATTATTCCCACAGTAGTGTCCTACTCTGATGCCTGCTCTATTTGTGGAAATAACCTTGGATTTATCAAACATATCACAAACTCTGTCAGGAACTACCTGAGACCTTACCTATGTATTGGTCCAGTGATAGACTGGATGCCTGTTGTCTGAAGACCAATATATTGAATATAATGATATAGTGAACATATCATTAGGTTTCACTCCCAAGGATACATTTTGGAAAACAAATTACCATTCAAAATAGTAGAATGGATAAAATCTAATTCATGGAAGAATTACTTCCAATTTTGGCATGAAATATCCCATACAAATTCAAATGTTTAGCTAAATAAGAATGGAAAATTTTTGACCCAATTATTTTTAATGTTTTCCGGAAAGTATTTAGTTAAAAATTAAACTGAGGGACTTCCGGTTAAGATGGCGGCAGAGTAAGGAGCAGCTGCTCGATCTCTCCTGACCGAACCACACAGGACCCCTCAAGGGGAAATAAAAACGAGTCCAGAGGAACGAAGGAACCCCACAACAGGGCGCAGCATTGAAGGTACGCAGAATCGGGGCATTTCCACACTTTAAAGGGGTGAAACAGTTCACACTAAAATACCAGAGGAAGAAGCCCCTCCCCCACCCCCCACACCGCACAAGGGGGTAAACAGGACTGGGGCAACCAGAAAATCACTGGCAGCCCCTGAGCCTGTACCTGTGCGCTGCAAGACGAGGGACCCCAGGTGGCTGGGACTTTCCCTGAGCACCCACGTGGGTGAAGGCACCGCCTCCAGCCAGGACAAAGGCCCCTAAAACACGGCCTTTCCCAAGCTCTGAAGGCATCTCCTCAGGGGCGAATAAAGATCTCCAGCCCACTGACTTTTACTACCTTCTGCGGGGGTGAAGGCAGGCCCTAAGAGCATCAGTGCAGGCAAAGGCAGTGCCCTAGGCTTGAATAACGATCTCCAGCCCAGGCTTGGACCTCCAGTGAGGACCCAGTGCAGACCTGAGCATGGCTGTGGAAGCAGCCCCAAAGACTGCTGAAGGAACCTCGGGCAGAGGGGCAGACCGGGAACTACCAGGAGGCCTGACCCCGAGGACAAGGAGACCGGAGCCCCCCCCCCCCCAAGCTTGCAAGGCCCAGGCAGACCCGGAGTGCAAAGACAAAGCGGAAAAGAGGCAGGGCTAACAATGGCCAGCAATAAGGAAATCCAGAAGAAAAAGACCATCAAGAGAAACTCTGGAACACTGGACAACTTCTACACAGAGAAAATCCAGACAACAGAGGAGGGAAAACAAAAATCCAAACCTCCCCAAAAAAATGAAAGCTGGTCACAAGTTATGGAAGAGTTTAAAAATGAAATGCTGAGGAAGATGGAAGAAATCTGGCAAGAAAATAACAGTTTAAAAGGCAGAATTTCGCAATTGGAAAGTGAGACAAGACAACTGAAGACCAAAAATGACCAGATTGAAAAGGAAAACCAAAACATTAGAGCCGAAAACCAGTCCTTAAAGGCTAGAATCGAACATTTAGAAACCAATGATCTCTCAAGACAACAAGAACAAATAAAACAAAGTCAAAAGACTGATAAAATAGAAGGAAACATGAAATATCTCAATGAGAGAGTGACAGACCAAGAAAACCGGTCTAGAAGAGATAACTTGAGAATCATTGGTATTCCAGAAAAGGCAGAAATTAATAAAAACATGGACTTCATACTCAAAGAAATTATTCAGCAAAATTGCCCTGAAGGTCTACAACAAGAGGGCAATATAGACATTGAAAGGATCCATAGAACACCCTCTAAACTGGACCCAGAAAAGTCAACACCCAGAAATATAATAGCGAAATTGAAGAGCTTTTGAGTCAAAGAAAAAATCTTACAAGAAGCCAGAAAGAGACAATTCAAATATCAAGGAGCACCAATAAGGATCACACAGGATCTGGCAGCCTCAACACTAAAAGAACGCAAGGCTTGGAATACAATATTCAGAAAGGCAAGAGAGCTGGGCCTTCAGCCACGAATCAACTACCCAGCGAAACTAACCATATACTTTCAGGGGAAAGTATGGGCATTCAACAAAATTGAAGAATTCCAAGTTTTTGCACAAAAGAGACCGGGACTAATTGGAAAGTTTGACACTCAACCACAGATATCAAGAGAAAGATGAAAAGGCAAATAAGAAACAGAGGGAAAAGAAAGAAAACTCATAGTCTTTTAAGCTTGACTCTTTAAGGGCATAAATAAGATCTAATTATCTGTATTACTAGGTGGAGAAATGCTAAGTATAATTCTCTGTAGTGAACTCTATACACTATTATAATATTCACTATTATAGCATCCAGAAGAATAATTCATAGGGAGAGGACAGGATACTAAATGGTCTAAGATGACATGGGGGGTGGGAAAGAGTGGAGGAATAGTAGGGGACACCAAGAAAAATCCGAGTAAATAAGAAAAATAAGATATTCTATTACACACAAAGAGGGCATGGGAAGGGGAGGGGATAAATACTACCATAAGAAGGAGAGGAAGAGAGCATTAAGAGGTAATAATCAAATCTTACTCTCAGTATAATCAACCCGGAGAAGGAAGAGTAGCTTTATTATCCATCTGGATAAAAAACTCCATCTAACCCTACTGAGAAAGTCAGAAGGGATAAACCAAAGGGAGCAGGAGAGTGGGGAGGCCAAAAAGGGAGGGAAGAAGAAGGGGGAGGGAATTCATTAGATCTTTTAAAAAAAAAACAAAAAGAAGGGAACAACAAGGAAGGGGACAGAAAGGGAAGTCAATCAAGGGAGGGGATAAGGGATACTGGCTGAAAGCAAACCACTGGTGTAAAAGAAAATAGTGCAATAAGAAGGAGTGGGCCTAGGGGAGGATACAAAAAATGTCAGGGAATACACAACTAACAATTGTAACTCTGAATGTGAACGGGATGAACTTACTCATAAAACGGAAGCAAATAGCAGAGTGGTTCAGAAACCAAAATCCTACCATAGGTTGTCTACAAGAAACACATATGAGGCGGGTAGACACACACAAGTTCAAGGTTAAGGGTATGAGCAA
This sequence comes from Gracilinanus agilis, assembly GCF_016433145.1. NCBI lineage: Eukaryota > Metazoa > Chordata > Mammalia > Didelphimorphia > Didelphidae > Gracilinanus > Gracilinanus agilis. Next base: position 183,975,560 of record NC_058135.1, on the reverse strand, counting down.
AATCTTTTGGGCATCAAATGAGAAAAAGAAGGCAGGAGTGGCTATCATGATCTCTGACAAAGCCAAAGTAAAAATAGATATGATTAAAAAGACAGGGAAGGTCATTACATACTGATTAAAGGCAGTATAAACAATGAGGAAATAACACTGCTCAATATATATGCACCAAGTGGTATAGCATCCAAATTCATAAAGGAGAAACTGGCAGAGCTCAAGAAGGAAATAGATAGTAAAACCATAATAGTGGGAGATCTAAATATTCCTCTTTCAGATCTAGATAAATCAAACCAAAAAATAAATAAGAAAGTGGTAAGAGAGATGAATGAAGTCCTAGAAAAATTAGATTTAATTGATATGTGGAGAAAAATAAATAGGGACAAAAAGGAATACACCTTCTTTTCAGCTGCACATGGTACATTTACAAAGATTGACCATGTAATAGGGCATAGAATCAGGGCAAACAAATGCAAAAGAGCAGATATAATAAATGTAACCTTCTCAGATCATAATGGGATAAAAATAATAATCAGCAAGGGCATCTGGACAGGCAAGTCAAAAACCAATTGGAAATTAAACAATATGATTCTTCAAAACCAAATTGTCAAAGAAGAAATCATAGAAACAATCAACAATTTCATTGAAGAGAATGACAATGATGAGACATCCTACCAAACTCTGTGGGATGCAGCCAAGGCAGTACTCAGGGGGAAATTTATATCCTTGAGTGCATATATTAACAAATTAAGGAGGGCAGAGATTAACGAATAGGGCATTCAACTCAAAAAATTAGAAAGCGAACAAATAAAAAACCCCCAGATGAAAACTAAATTGGAAATACTAAAAATTAAGGGAGAAATTAATAAAATCGAAAGTAAAAGAACTATTGAATTAATAAATAAGACTAGAAGCTGGTATTTTGAAAAAAACAGATAAAATAGACAAAGTACTAGTCAATCTAATAAGAAAAAGGAAAGAAGAAAACCAAATTGACAGTATAAGAGATGAAAAGGGAGCCCTCACCTCTAATGAAGGGGAAATTAAGGCAATCATTAAGAACTATTTCGCCCAATTATATGGCAACAAATATAACAATTTAGGAGATATGGATGAATATTTACAAAAATATAAACTGCCTAGATTAACAGCAGAAGAAATAGAATACCTAAATAATCCCATATCAGAAATAGAAATTGAACAAGCCATTAAAGAACTCCCTAAGAAAAAATCGCCAGGGCCTGATGGATTCACAAGTGAATTCTATCAGACATTCAAAGAGCAACTAATCCCAATACTATACAAATTATTTGATATGATAAGCAAAGAAGGAGTCCTACCAAACTCATTTTATGACACAAATATGGTACTGATTCCAAAGCCAGGTAGACCAAAAACAGAGAAAGAAAACTACAGACTAATCTCCCTAATGAACATAGATGCAAAAATCTTAAATAGAATATTAGCAAAGAGACTCCAGCAAGTAATTA
>NC_058135.1:183650239-183666408 GCF_016433145.1 Gracilinanus agilis | reverse complement strand
GGTAGAGAAGTAAGAAGATTTAGATTTAGCCTGATATAGTAGAAAGAGCCCTAACTCTGGATTTAGAAGGTTTAAGTAAATGTATTAAATGACCTTAAAAATCCCTACATCTCTGTCCCTATTTAACAAAAAATGGAAGGCTAGTTAAATATATATATATATATATATATATATATATATATATATAGACAAAGTTTTCTAGGATGTATATGAACAGGACAGAATACATTGGAAGCATTGCTTTCCTTCATCAGTATACTATATTTCTATTAATGCAGCCTCATTATTGATTAGCTACTTTGATATACCATCTCCTAGAGATGAATTACATTGTGTTTATGGTAAATAAGAAAATTTAGGTTCTCTCTCCATTGCTACTGGGATGTTTACAATTGATTTTTAGAATCTAAAGTTACATATAATTTTCTCTATAACACCTGTATTATTAGTAGTAGTAGTAGTAGTATCAGATTTGATCTATTATATCATATTTTATATTTTAAATTCATATATTATTATTATTCAATATTATCACTTGTTAAAATTATGTAATTTGGACTTTTACGTAAAGCCTTCCTTCACTTATATTAGGCATATTATATGGAATTCTCTTCTTAGGTCTTCTCCCAAGGTTAATTGCCTATTAAAATAACATCTTTGATCATAATTTTAGTTAACTAAAATGTTAAACTGCATTGTTAAAATAAATTGCAATCGATGCTCCAACCATAACTTATTGCTTGATCCAAAATCCCCAACTGGTTTTTCCTCTTATTTTCCCTGTTACTGTTACTGACATCCTTATTTTCTCATTCATTAAGTATACTGTAACCATTTGTATGGCTTAATATCACCATTCCAAATTTCTGGAATGGAAGCAAATCTGAATATGTTGCTTTACATGTAGTGGGTTATTAATAAGTATATTATTTGTCAGAAGTGTGAATCAACATCCTTATTCTCTTTGGATTTGATTATTTTAGCAGCTTCCCAATAGTATCATCTCTAGGATTTGCTGCACATACCAAATCCAGATTGATCATCTAAAATTATAACTTCACTCATTCTTATGCTTAATCATTATCAATGGCTATTAATTACCTACTAAATAAATTCTAATCTATTAAGCTTTACATTCAAAATCATTCAAAATAGAAACATTTATCTTTTTAGTCCTACCTCAATCTAGCATCCTAAAATATGATCCATAAAACTGAATTACTCTTGGAAGAGGTCTCATATCATCCTTATTCCATGTTTTTCTCATGAGATTTCCATTTTTGATCAGAGTACCCTTCCTCTAATTTATCCTCTAGCCAAAATGAATTTGCTATTTATGGATCAATTTAAATTCTTTATGAAATATCAGGTTTCCCAGAGAATGCAATCTCTTCCCTCTATGAGTTCTCACATTTCCCATACATTGCTTATACACCTTTTTTTTTTACTTTAGCTTGTCATTTATGATGTTGTTTCATGTAATCCAGTCAACATAGGGCAGCTAGGTGGCACAGGAGATAGACTGCCAGGCCTGGAGTCAGGAAGATTCATTTTTCAGAGTCACCTCAGACAATTAATAGTTGTATGACCCTGAGCAAGTCACTTAAGCCTGTTTGTCTCCATTTCCTCATCTATAAAATGAGTTGGAGAAAGAAGTGAAAAAGCATTCTAGTGTCTCTGCCAAGAAAATTTTCATGGCCTCATTTGGGGTTAGTGTCAACTAAAAAATGTCTGAACATTCAGTCAATAGAGTATAAACTCCTAAAGGGTAGGGATTCTGTCATATTCATTTTGTATCCCTCATTGTACCTAGTAGAATACTTGGCATGTAAAGTGACTCACAATACTTATTTTTTGCACTAAATTCCAGAAACATTTTAAATTCCCAAAATGTACATTTTATGTTATAGAAGCAGGTTTTAGCTTCATTATACAATTGTCTGTGGGTGTATATTGACATAAATATCTGCCTACACCACACAGAATAATGCAAAAGAAAATCATCAATACATAACACTCTTACTGCCTAAAGAATCACTACCAAAGAATTGTTATTATTCATATTAACACTACTTATGTTACAACATTACTCATTTTGTTTGATGAAAGCATTGTTTTCACCAGTCTCCAGAGTGCCATTTGATTATGATTATCATCACTCAAAACACTTAGATATTGACATCCACATAGGAGGAACATATAGTTCCCATTTACTGATGCATTCTTTCTAACTGTAACAGGAACTTAAGAGAGTAGATGATAGTATCTCAGTTATCTTTGACAAAAAGACAATATTTTCAGAAATAGATTTGTCATCTTCCTAAAATAATGCATTCCTTTATTCCATTTCAGAAAGTCATTTAGGCTTATGCAACACCAAATATCTTTTATAAATTATGTAATGTAGGAACAACAACAAAGAAAAGAGGCTTGCAGAACTGGCTAGAGCAAAATCATGAAAAGATTCCAATGGTCAAAATTAATTCTTTAAAAATGAAAAACCCATGTAATTAATAATAATGCATTAAAGAGTGTTGATATGTATACATATGAGAGAAAGAGAGGGGAAAGGGGCATGAAAGGGGAAAAGACAAATCCATAAATATAAATGAATATAGACATATTTCCAATAATGCCTTTCATCTGAAAATAAAAGAAAAGACATTGCTGGGAAACTATATGTTAAATGAGTTCTTATAATGAAGTTTTCTTTCAGCAAATAGGAGTAAAAACATTACAAAATGCTGTTATGAATCCTATAAGACAAATATAAAATAGAGTAGCTTTGGATGAAACATCAGATTGACATTACTGTTTATAAGCTTTAAGATCTTTTCTGAACTAAAGTTGTTGTTGCTTGCACAACTACCTTGATTATAATATCCTAATTATCAAACTACTCTCTTAGCTTAATAAACTCCAATCTATGCTGATTGTTTCAGGCAAACAAATTGCCTCTTATTTATGTTTTTCTATTTTCTGCTTTTTAATTCAATAATTAAAAATGATTTTTTCACATATAATACTTCTCATTCTATGAAGCATTTTTAAGATTTATATATGTCGTGCCTTGCTTTGCCTTGACTTTTTTTCCTTCTTTTCTTTTGTAAAATTGTATGTCTAAAAGTCTTAGAAAGATATATATGTATCTTTATACATATGTATATATATATACACACATGCATACAAGTGTATGTATATAAAATGTGTTTATATACACATATACATACATGTATACACATATACATGCATGAATCTATACATAAACAATCTCCTAAGTATCATGTTGATTACAAAGGATGTAGTGAATGAGACCTCTGCCCTTAGATTTAATAATGGGAAATGTACTAGAAATATGACTAAGGAAAGGACAGGTCATTGGTATTGCAGAAGTCTTTGTGCATTTTTTAACTGATAAAACTTAAAAATGCACTAAGATATTTGGGATACCCTATTGATATTCTTTGATGCTCTGGGAATGAAAGGCAATCCTTACTGAAATCCGTAAAACTCCATCTTTCTATGACTTATGATTATCACATTACAAGGAAAGCATTTTGATTGCTGGGAAACATTGAGAAGAGGGAACGACATAGATGAGGAATTACAATGGAGACATTTGGGATCTAAACAGTCATTTCTTGAGGTTCCACACAGTGAGAAGAGATGGATCCCCAAAATAAAAAGTCACACAGGGGCAACTTAATGCAAAATGGAGAAATATGAAGAAAAATAAAGAACAATGCAGTGGTAGAGGCACTTAAATCATTCTAGGGCCGTTTTCAGGGAAATTGTGAGAATTTTAAAAAGTCCTCCTTATAATGATTACATTTATTTTTTAAATAATTGATTTGTTTATTAGTTCTATTAAAATTTTCAGGTACCTCTCTCTCTAATCCCAATTCTAAAGAAGGTATCATTTAATTATATTGATAACTAGAATAGTTAGAAAAAATATATATATAGCCTGTTCTTTCTCTGGAGTTGTACATACACAAGTTATTCTTCAGGCATTATTTCTATAACTGCATATAATATTCTTTTGGTTATATTTCACTTTTCATAGGTCTTTCTATTTTTTTAATTAACTAGCTGATCATTTCTGAGAGCACAGTAGTATTCTATCACAATCATATACCATAACTTCTTCAGCTTCCCTCCCACCCCCAATTGATGGTCATCCCTTCCATTTCTATTATTTTGTCACCACAGATTTGTTATGAATATTTTAGAACAAAGAAGCTCTTTTCCTTTTTTTCTTATCTCTTTAGGTAATAGGCTTATTGGTGGTATATCTGGGTTCATGTTATGCACAGTTTTATAACTTTTTAGGTGTAATTACATATTACTCTTCAAAATGGTTGGTCCAGTTCACATTTCCCCATTTATTTGTGTCTCCATTTTGCCACATTCCCTTCAATACTTATGATTTTGCTCTTCTGTCATTTTAACAAATTCAACAAGTGTTGTTAAAATCATTATCTGGGACAAGATGGATGCCACCTTGAAAGACATGGCTGACAGTTGAGAATCTTGGAATGTTTCTGGGTGCTGTGAGCCAAGGGCAAAAATCGGTTGGCCCCACCCTATAAATACCACCAAGGAAAGCTCAGACTAAGCTCAGACTTAAGGAGGCTCTTTTGGAGCAAGGACTTGGGATGGAGGGAGGTGAAGGGTGGAAAGGGTAGCCCTGAAACATGCAACCTGTACCTGACTGAGAGAGAGCTAGTGATCAATCAGCACCATTGACATTAGAGCTGAGAGAGTATACTGATTCATCTATCACCATCAACATCAATAGCCTGTGCTAATATCTGGCTTGGCTGTGGCCAGGTCAGGTCAGAGTTAGTGAGAGAGTTAAGATCTCCAGTTTCTACAAGCCTAGCAATCTCTAGATTTGATCAACAATTAGATTTATAGGCAATCAACTAGCAATAGGGTTCCCAGATCCTCAATCCTGTTACCTTGTTTTCCTTACCCATTAATAGATGCAATATAGTGTTTTACCAACAAATACCATTCCTGAGAGGTTACTATACCAAGGCCCTTGGGAAAGGGAGATCAATATGCAGTTAGATAAAAACATTTGCAATAGCCAATCAATAGCCTTATCAACTACTAATCCAACCTCATTTTGGGACCTAGAGAGGTTAAGCATCCACCCAACCTCACAGGGGTTCCCAACCTGGGCAAACTGTTAGAAGGGAGCTACTGGCAGGCTTAATTAGTAAAGCCTGTCAGGGAGGAGAGGCATAATTACATCAGCAGCTATTGTGAGAGAAGTGTGTGTTTCCTCCCTCACCAACTATAGCCAGTTTGGTCCTGAGCATACAATCCCTCCTACATTCAAATTATCTCTGAGATTTATATACAATCAATCCTAAAGAAGATCCAGGAGACAAGGCAAAGAAAGAGAGATAAATAGAGAGATATATCCTATGTACAATCAACATCTCATTTCTTTTTAACAGTGTGAGATATCTGAGTTGCTTTGAATTGCATTTCCCTAATTAAGAATGATATAGAACATTTTATAAGACTGTATGGCTTTAATTTCTTCATCCAAAAATTTAATATCTTTTGACAATTTGTCAACTAGGAAATGATTTATATTCTTATAAATTTGAAAAAAAGTTATTTATGTACTTGAGATATGATACTTCTATCCCAGAAATTGTCCACAAATTTTTCCCTGTTTTCTCCTCTCCTTTTAGTCTTGGCTACATTAATTTTATTTGAACAACAAATTTTTCCTTAACTTCATGTTTCAAATGTATCCATTTTATTTCACACAATGCTGTCTCTGGTGCATTCATAAAATTCTTTTATCCATAAATCTGATAGGTAATATGCTCACTGTTCTTATAATTTGGTTATATTATTTCTCTTTATGTCTAGCTCATTTATACGTTTTTTATCTTTTCTTGGCAAAGGCTGTAAGATACTATACCTCGTTAGTCCATACCGAGTGTAACATCCATGATTCTGTGAGGGGTTCAAGCTGCATCACAGAATTTCATAGTGCCCCCCAGAACTCCAAGGGAGGGGGCAGTTAAGGGCAGTTGTAGACCTGGTATAAAAGCCATGTCACCGTTCTTGCAAGGGTCTTGACTCTTGACTCTTGGCACACACACTCTGTGTAGCTTCAGGGGCTGAGGCATTCAGTCTCTGACATCCAGGGGCTGATTTACTTTGATAGCTATCCTCAGGATAGACCTTCAAGCAAGATCACTATCCACCTTCAGTATAGCGGTTTAGGTTTTATAAGGAAGATTATTTAGGGGCTTAGATAGGAGTTCAGCCATTCAATACACATTCCCCTCCTTGGAGGAATGTGCTGCTAACCTGTATTTAGCAGTTTCAGCCAGTTTTCCCTCCCTCCTCTTTCCCTAAACTGATTCCCTTCTCCCTGTTCACTGTGATGATTAAATTATTTTTTTAAGATATAGCCTGTATCCAGTTAACTTGGGGTCATACTTACCACCTTTCTTTCACCAAGCCAAGTATTACATCCAAGTTGGTGCTGGAGCTGTCTCTGTCCTAGATCCTGTGGTCTGATCTGGAGAAGACCTTAACCTCATACACTCCTATCCTGTGGGAGAATAATGCATTCTAAAGTTATTATCTCAAAGGGTTTAGTTTCCATCCATTTAACATGTTGACCCAGAATTTACTAAGCCTGATTAGCCATCTTAGAAGGTGTTCTATTAACTGTTTCCAACTGCTAGAGGAGGTGGAGGAAAATAAGAATACTAATAAACTGTTGTTGGAGATATGAATTGGTCCTATCTTTCTGAATCATAATTATGCCTAAAGGACTATAATGCTTTCCATTCCCTTTTATCCAAAAATAATACTGCTAAATCTGAAACCCAAAGAGATCAAATAAAAAAGAAAAGGACTCATGAACAAAAAAAATGAGCTTTTTTTGTAATGATAAAGAATTAGAAATTGGGGAGATGCTGATGAATGTGGAAATGACTGATAAAGTTTTGGCATATGATTATGATGGAACATTGTTTCACTATAAGAAATGATAAAGGGTTGCGGTTTCAAAAAATATTAACTAGACCTATATGAACTGATAGAAAGTAAAGTTAGATCAAGATCATTGAGCACGAAAATAGCATTTTTGTAATGATCATCAAATGTAAAAACTTGAGTTCTCTGATGAGTACAATGATCCAAGATGATTCCATAGGATTCACAACTTAAAAAAAGCAATACCTTCCCAAGGAAAGTACTGATGAATTCTAAGCCCAAATTTAAGTATGATATCAATCATAAGGAAATAATTTATAATTAAACAAGAGATAGGTAGGATCAAAGGAAATAAAAATATTTTTTTATTATTTCAAGTTAATAAAAAAGGTTTTGCACAAACAAAAGCAATGTAGCCAAAATTGGAAGAAAAGAAGAAAATAGGGGGAGGAGGGGCTATTGGCAAGTTTCTCTGATAAAGGCCTCATTTAACAAATATACAAGGATCTTAGCCATTCATTGTTGTTGTTACTATGTTAATAGCTAATCCTCAATTGATAAATTGTCAAAGGATATAATAGGTTGTTTTTAGAAGAAAAAATCAAATGAATCAAAATTATCAATAGTCATAGCCACACAGAAATGTTCTAAATCATGATTGATTAGAGAAATGCAACTTAAAACGACAATGAGATTTGACTTCACACCTATCAAATTTACTAACATGAACAAAAAGGAAATGATAAATTCTGCAGGGATTGAGAAAAATAGTTACACTGATTTACTGCTGGAGAAGTTGCAAATTAATCCAACCATTCTGGAGAACAATTTGGACCAAAAGCCAAAAGGCTTTAAAACTGCATATATTCTTTGAATCAGCAATACCACTAGTAGGTCTGTATTCTAAAAGTTAAAAGAAAAGGACAAAATACCTACAGGTATAAAATATTTCTAGAGTCTCTTTTTTGCGAAGACAAAGCATTGAAAATTGAGAATATACCCATTAATTGGGGAATTGCTGCACAGGTTGTATCATATGATTACAATGCAGTACTGTTATGCAGAAATGAAAAGCAGGATGATTTCAGAAAAACCTAGGAAGACATATATACTGAAATGAAGTGAAGAGAGCAGAACCAAGAGAACACTGTATAGAGATATACCAACACTGATATCAATCAACTGTGAAAGACTTGGAAACTTTGATCAAGAAGAGCCAAGATAATTCCAAGGAACCCATGAGGGAAAATGTTCTCTTCCAGAGAGATAACGGATCAACTCTGAGTGAAGATTGAAACATAGTTTACTCCCTTTACTTTTTTTGCTCTTCTATTTTCCTTTATTTTTTCAACATGGTTAATATGGAAATATACTTAGCATGATGACATGTATAATTGACAATGTGTTGTTAGCCTTCTCAGTGCGTGGTCGAGGGGGCTAAAGCAAGGAAAAAATTTTGAATTAAAAATGTTAATATAGAAATGTGTAAAAAACATTAATTAAAGAAAGAAAATAAATATCCAGAACTTCAGAGACATTTTTGAATGTATAAAAATACTCTGTAATAAAAATAATTAATGCTTTAAAGTAGTGAAGGTCATTTTATATAATTGCTTCCTCTTTTTTGCTCAGTTAATATGAATTCTGTTCTACTTGTTCTATGCAAAAGGATAGATAATAGAAACAAGCACCTTTATAGTGAGGAACTGAGTGGTGAGGAGAAATAAGTATAAATTGATAAACTAGACAAATTAGTTTTATCTAGACTTATAGCAGTATACAATTTAGAAGTATACACCAGATTCTTTGAATGTACAAAGTAAAACAGGTAAAATAAATTTTAAAATAAAATTAGTACAAAATAAAATTATAAGTGAGGAGGAATGTGAACATCTTCTGAGGAAAAAAAATGAAGTTCTTGAGACCTGATCCTTACAGATATCCTTCAAATCAATCAATAAGGTAACAAAGCTCTTGCCTCTGTCAAACTTTCCATAACACACACACATACCATGTTTGAATAATGCAGACATTATGTATTTTGCTTAAGACAAATCAGCCTCTGGGTAGAGGGGCAGAGTGTAAATTCCCCAAACAATAAAAATAATTTCTCTTCAAGGGTTCTAAAAAACATATTTTTATTTTTTCACACTATATTCCCATTCTCTAGCATAGCTTATTGTTTACAATAAGCACTTGGTGCTTGTTGAATTTAGTTAATTTTAAATTTCATGATCATACTATTCATGACACTATTTTAAATACCTTGAATTTTAGCTGAACATATGGACGAGCACAAGTACAGAATTCCATTTGAGTGAATTAAAGCATTTTACTTCCTTTCTTCCCTTCCAAATATGTCTAGCATGATAATACTGAAATGCACAGACACTTTTTTTCATTAAAATGTTGCATCTTACTGAATTATGTTTACTCTGTTTCTAGTTGGGATTAAAACTCTTCATGTAGTTCATCACAAGTCTTGGAATGGAATACTAGACCAGTGATCAAAAGCCCTTATGTTCCAAAAAGCTAAAAATGTTTCCAGTGCATGCCAAGCAATGAACTGTCATCTGAGGACAAATCTAGCTAAATTTACACAGATTCCAGTTTCCAGTAGATAGTTTCATGAATTACTATGAGTGAAAAAAATTCATCTATAAACACACAAGACTTCTTGCTTAGATATTGAAAGAATTAAAAAGGACTTATCTGCCTCAAATGCTTAAGCCAAAGAATATCTCAAATAATGGGAAATCCAAAAAATAATTGAAGGGGATGTGGACTATATAGTAGGCTGCTGGAAGACTAAAATATCATGCTTGACTTTAAGTCAAATTGACACATTACATTTATATACATATTATTATAATGTACTAAAATATGCTAAGTTAAGAAAAATAATAATGCCATACTGGTACTCTTTATATCTATAAGATAATATACTCAGTCTAGCCTCCACCTTCATGGGACATTGTAATAGCACCAAGATAAAACAATATGCCATTTGTTGCTTCTGCTATAAGACCTGATTTCAAACCCATATTTCTTATTACTTGTGTGAAAATGGTCAATTCACTAGAATGTCTTGGTCCTTTGTTTCTTCATTTATAAAGTGAGAACAATGGATTAGATAACCAATATTGTTCCTGATACTTCTAAATCTGTGATTCTGTTTAAATTAATAATAGCTTTTTGATAGGAGAGACTAATTGATTTGTTTGTTATTTGGAGGTGAAGAGGCTTGATATTCTCAGCACATAGCATATTATCTGGTTCAAAACTGATGCTTAATAAAGTTTTTTTTGATGAAATAAATATAATTCCTCTTCACTAACATTTTTCCCCATATTCCTCATACTGGCAGAATGGTGACTATGGATTCTAGCAGCCTATGTCATTCTGATAACCTCCATCAAATTGGAAAATAAAACATGTGTACCTAGGCTTGAAGAGGAATTCAATACCAAAAGATGGTCTGTCAGTTTATATAGTATTTTTGTCCATAATATTCCATGAAGATAAGTTTTACATTAATGTATTTACTTAGAATATTTTCCATTGTTACACAATTCTTTTTCATTCCCTCCCCTCTTCCATCTCAGAGCTGACAAGGAATTCCACTGGGTTATACATGTGTCATTGTTCAAAACCTATTTCCATATTATTCATATTTGCAGTACAGTGATCTTTTAATGCTAAAACCTCAATCATATCCCTATTGAGTTTCTTCTGTGTTTCTACTCTCACAGTTCTTTATCTGGATGCAAATAGTGTTCCTTCTCAGAAGTTCCTCTGGATTGTCTTGGATCATTGCATTACTACTAGTAGAAAAGTGTTACGTTCAAATGTGCTACAATATGTCAGTTTCTGTGGACAATGTTCTCCTGGTTCTGCTCATTTCCCTCTTCATCGATTCTTGGAGGTCTTTCAGTTCATATGGAAATCCTTCAGTTCATTATTCCTTTCAGGACAATACTATCCCATCACCATAAGATAGCATATTTTTTTAGCCATTCCCCAGTCGATGGGCACCCCTTCATTTTTTCCAAATTTTTGCCACTACAAAGAGAGAGGTTTTAAATATTTTTGTACAAATGTTTTCTCTTAATAACTCTTGGGTCCAAGCCCAGCAGGGATATAGCTGGATCAAAGGGCAGGCATTCTTTTAAAGTTCTTTGTTCATAATTCTAAATTGCACTCCAGAATGGTTGATTAATTCACAACTCCACCAGCAGTGTATTAATGTTCCAATTTTTGCCACATCCCCTCCAATATTTATCACTTTTCTTTGCTTGTCATATTGGCCAATCTGCTAGGTGTGAGGTGGTACCTCAGCATTGTTTTGGTTTGCATTTCATTAATCAGGAAGGATTTGGAATACTTTTTCATGTGATTATTGATAATTTTGATTTCTCATGAAGATAATTAAAAAAATAAATCACTTATTAACTGCTACTTTGTACCAGACACTGTTCTAGAAGCTAACATATGGAGGATTTGTCATTCCCATTAGTGGAGGAAGAATCCACAATGACAGAGTCATAGGCATTTAAAGTATTTTTTCTTTTACTTTTTTGATTTAAATTTTTCATGAATTTGATAAACATATTCAAATGATAATATTTCCATATATAAGAAGAGGGAAAAGAAGATGTTACATGAAACATTGCATCTATTACATGAAACTTATTTTGGATTATATATTGAATTTAATATGATAGTCCCAACAATTCATATTTTTGTGTTCTCCTCTAAAATTTTTAAGCTGTTTCTTTTAAATTATTTTGAAGTATTATTGTTTCATAGCCCCTTCATTTTCTGTGTATTTACTAATTATGTGGTAAAGCTTGCCTTATCCTTCTAAAGTTTCTTTCTTTCCTTAGGTTATTAAAACAATCTTCTATCTTTTTTTAATTCCTTTATTGTAGTCTCTGAACTTCTTTAAAAGTCAAACTTCCTCTTAATTACTATCTATTTACTGCTTTCTTCATTACCCAAACTCTTAAGATATCTGATTGATAGATATATATGAGCCAAACTGATAAATACTGGGTCTAATTATCTGTAGCTCCTTGTATATTGTTTATGCTCAAGGCATTCTCAATAACAATTTAACTATGTAGTATAAGAGCATTTCACCTCCTTTGTATGTGACAGGGGATGTCAGTTAAATTCATACAATATATTTCCTAATGTGTCCATTCAAAATCTTTTGGAACATCATTCTTTGTTTTGGGTATTGTGTCATTATTTTCAACTTTAATTTGTTTCACAACAATCAATAAATAAACATTTGTTAAGCACCTACTATGTAAAGGCAGTATGATAAGTGCTGGGATTTCAAAGAGACAATAAAGACAATCTCTTCTCTCAAGGAGCTTACAATATAATGAGAAAGGTGACACGCAAACAAATATATACAAAGGAAACTATATACAGGATAAATAGAAAATAATAAGAAGAGAATATATTAGAGGTAAGAGGGGTTAGAAAAGGCTTCCCTTAGAAAGTGAGATTTTAGTTGGGATTTAACAGAAGCTTAGGAGATTATTAGTCAGAAAAAAGGAGGGAGAACATTCCATGCATGAAAAGTGATTTTAAAAAAAATGCTAGGAACCAAGAAAAGAACTGCTTTGCTCCCAGAATAGCCAGGGGAACAGCATAAGTTGATTGAAGACTATGTAAAGTACAAGAAGAGTAATAAGTGATAAGAAGATTGGAAAGGTAGAAGGGGTAATTTATTAAGGCATCAAAATACCCCCCCCAAAAAAAAGCATTTTGTATTTTTACAAAGATGTAATAGGAAGACACTGGGCTATATTAAGTAGGGGAGGGGACATGATGGGATCTATAATTTTAGGTAAGTCACATTAATAACCAAATAAAGAAAAGACTGAGAAATGAACCACCAGTAAACTATTGCAATAATCAAGGTATGAAGAGTTATTAGGTATTTGAGAGATGCTGCAAAGGTTGAATCAATAAACTTGGGCAACATCTTGGATATAAAGAGAGAGTGAAGAATCCTGTATGACTCCTAAGATGTCAGTCTGAGGGACTGAGAAGATAATGTTGCCTTTTACAGTAAAGAGAAGGTAGGGGGACAAAAGAATTTTAGGGAAAGATAATAAATTCTTTTTTGTAGATTTTATGTTTAAGGTATCTAATGGATATAAGTTTTGAAATGTCTAAAAGGCATTTGAAGATTCAAAAGTGCAAATGAACAGAGAAATCATGTCAAGAACATAGAATCTGCTTTTTGCATTGAGACTGCATTGTCTATAAGGTATTCTAAACTTCTAATGAATGCTTAAGTTTATTTGACTTCTCTGTAACCACACAAAAGTCCTTAACTTGATCGGTGTTAAGTAAAAATTTGAATTCTCTAAACAAATAATTAAATGATTAAATGAACAAAACTACAAAAATAAATGAATGGATAAACATGATAGTGTGATAGAATTATACATAGATAGATAGATAGATAGATAGATAGATAGATAACACTAAAAGAAACTGGAAAGCTTTTCTCTGCTCTAGCTCTGAAACATTTTATTTTGTTTCTGGACACAGTGTTATAAATCACAAAGACATTTATCTTTCCATTCCAATACATCAGCACAAAGGTGAATGGAAGCTTTTTTACACTATTGCATATTCCCAAAGCTGCAAGGTTATAAACATATTGCCTCTTAAGAATTTATTTTGATGTGTTGTAAAATTTCGATGGTCATTATGTTGCGTCAATTGGTCAGGATTCCTTTGAAACCCTAGGAGTTTTGGAGATTAGTTATTTTATTAGTTTACTAACAAAATAGGCCATTTTAATAGAAAATATTTAAAACTACATTACCTTCATTTTAGAAATGTGAAATAGCATCTATTTGCAAAAAAGACAAGTACACTTATATGACTGTGTATGTATGTATTTATACATATGTGTAGATGCATATTCTTCTTAGAACTTACAGTATTACCAATTTTTGCTTTGCATAATTTATTTTATATAGATTATAATTCTATCATTTCTCTTGCAAAATGTAAATAGAAAACACATAATAGAAAATTTAATAATATACAATGTTATTGACATCTTTCTTATACATAACTAAAACAGAAACAAAAACAAAATAAAGAAAAAAATAAGGTCAAGAAAACAAATGGAGATAGCTTTAATCCCCAGGTGGCACTGACAGTCACTTACAGTTCAGCAAAATGTATCTAGCTTTATGTAGTCCCACACCTCATTCTACATGTGTACTATATGGATTATTAAGGCTGAGGGAATCCCAAACCTCCCTTGTATTCCCAGAGAGAAAATTATTTTTCATCTCTCATCTCCGACTCTCCGTAAAAGGCAAAGGCCAACTCATAAACTATGTATTAGTCAATATGTATTTGTCCATATAGAAGAACTATGATCTTTTACATATTTGTCAAAACTTTTCTCCTTCTAGAAGCTGTTTTAATTTCCATTAAATATATTGCTTTGAACTTGACATATCAGAATTGTATTCCTATAAAAGGAAGTTTGCTTAACCATGCACAATGTTTTTATTTGTGGCATAGAATTCATAAACAATACACACTAATGAGAAAGCAATATACAACAATGCATCCATATATGGATAAATATATTAATAAATAGCAATAATAAGAATTATAGATTTCTTCAGGTACAAAAATAGTGAAATGAGGAGAGAACTTGCCCAATCCCTCCCAAATGTCCCTCCTAATCACTTTGTAACAAACCTCTTAGGGAATTTTAGAGCAGTGAAATCCAAGTTAGAAAAGCTTGGAGATTCAACAGGAAAATGTTTTTCTCACTGGAGTGGGAGGAGAGTGAAATCTGGATCAAGCAGCCAGAGCAAGAGCAGGCCCCATCCCAGTGGGGAAAGAGTAAGGACCCACAACAAAGCTCAAATCCAAAGTAAGCCAGGCACAGGCTTGAATCTAGTAAAGGTCAGAGGAGAGGTATCACCTGGATGTTAACCTACAAAGGGTACACCCCCAGTGTAGGCCACTAGCATGACTCCCCACTATTCAAGCCAGCAACTAAACCCCACTCCCAGGGCAAGCCAGCAGTGACCATTCCATGAAGTCACCCCCGCCCCCACCAGTAGCAGGGTCTGGACCCTGCACAAACTACACATGTTGGGCAAGACAGAAGTGAGGCTCCACCTCCAGGGCAATTTGGAGGTTTTCTCCTTCACTGTGCAAAGAAGCTGAATGTTCCCCAAAGTGGAACTGGCAACTGACGGCCCTCACTGTATGAGCCATCAAATAGGATCATAGAACTATTCTCTGGGTACATCACAAAGGTAGGAAAAAGTATTCTAGCTACTTTCAAATGAGGAAAAAAGATGTATTGTTCATAACATTATCTTTCTATGTTTTTTCTGACTTGTTTTACCCTAAATTTGTCAATTGACCCACCAGGAGTAACTAAAGTACAATGAATTTCACTTTAATTTCCCCCTGTTTAGGGAGGTCTTTCAATAGACAATTTTTTTTTTATCATTTTTGAAGAAGTTTATTCTCTCTCTCTCTCTCTCTCTCTATATATATATATATAGTATACTATATATATAGATAGATAGATATAGATATAGATATAGATAGATATGTAACATATATCATTCATTTCATTTCCTATTGTTTATTATAACTACTTATTAATTAACTATTTAGTCCAGTGATGGACAAACTTTTTAAAGAAGGGGAAAAGGAAAGGAAACGCTCATCTGTCAATCTGTTTCTAAGGCAACTCTTTCAAAGTTTCATTGTATTTAATACTACTCATTGTATTTGTCAGATTAGGAATAATGTTGCCCGGCTGGATAGAATATTTCAGGGGGCCACATCTGGCACACAGGCCGTAGTTTGTCCATCACTGATGTAGTTTAATTAGAAGCAGAGATCAAGACCAGAGCAAGGATTTTTGCCCTGTTCCCTTTAAGACAAGGCCAGGGGAAAAATCACTGTGGGCTCTTTAAGAAAATTTGCATATTGGGAAGGCAGTTACAGAACTCATAGACTGACTCTTAAACGCCCTCTCTTGAGCAGGTTGCTGGAGATTTTTCTCCAAGACTTTTCTGTGAATGATTTCTGTGAGAGTTAACTTTGAGAAGTTAGATGAACATCTGTTAAGCTCATGGAAGTTGATTGGAGTGAGAGCTTTTTTT
>NC_058135.1:183570725-183646186 GCF_016433145.1 Gracilinanus agilis | reverse complement strand
ATATATATATATATTAAGCCAGTGATGGGCAAACTTTTTAAAGAGGGGGGCCAAAGACGTAGAACGTCAGTGTTAGCATAATCTAAGTAACCAAAAATTAAGAAATGGTTAAACTATGGTATGCTAATGTATTAGAATTAAATTTAATGTATTAGAATCATCAATGTGCTGGTAAATATTTAATCATTTACATTTTTCTTTACTCTTACTCTTTAAACACTTTAAAGGTAAATCTACATTTTTAATATTTTCTGTCACATTTGTAAATGTAGACAATTAACAAAAATGTATACAATTGTGTGTGTGTGTGTATATATATATATATATATATATATATATATATATACTCTTGCTTTAGACTATAAATGATCACACTGAAAATACACTGGCTCTCATGAGGCAGTTTGAGTTGTCTCCAGCACATCTCTGTATGAAATACTATGAGGTAGAAAAATCTGAGAACTAAAAAGAAATCTAATACATCTGTGAAATTATATAAAATGAAAATGGAAGAATCAAAAGAACCAAGTATATCTTAATTACAAATACACGAGGATAAAATTTAACAAAGATGAATTAGGATGGAAATGACTTTTCCTTCCTTTTTTTATCCCCTTTGACTAGTAGAATGTGTTATATAAAATAAGTACTTAGTTAATTATTCATCTTTATTAATGCTTGTTAGATAGGAGTGGACAAAGCATCCTGATACAGTACTAGATAATTTAATTCAAAATTAAAATATTTGAGGGGCAGGTAGGTGGCTAAGTGGCTTGAGAGCCAGACCTCAGAATGTAAAATCCTTTCTTAAAATCTGGCCTCAGACACTACCTAGCAGTGTGACCCTGGGAAAGTCACTTAATTCCCACTGCGTAGGCCTTACTGCTCTTCTGTCTTATAACCAATACACAATATTGATTCTAAGACTTCAGAAGGTAACTGTTTTAAAAAAAGGTAAAGTATTTGCACATTTAGACTAATTAATTTAAATGTAAATAGTTGTGAGGCAATTTTAATTGGTTATTTTTGTATTAATCATATTGCAAATGTATTTATTTTAAATTTCTAAGAGAAATTGAGTCTACAGCAAGATGTGGATCATTTTGAAAGGGAAGATACAGAAAAGAATAGTTAACTATCCAGTGATATCAAATTGCAATGGAATCAGGGACCACTAATCTATACATAATGATATCTTCTGGAAAATATTGACTATTTTAAAATGTAGTTTTACCTATATTTTACTGTATTTTTATTTATTTTGCTAAATATTATCTAAGTACATTTTATTTAGTTGGCAGCATTCAGGAGTGTTGTGTATTTGACACCCCCGGTGAAAACAAGGGGCAAAATGGAAATAATTTAGCATGATCTTAGCTAAGAAGATAGAAAAATAAGGACAGATGGAAGAAAATTTGTGGAGGAGGAATCAACAGGATTTGGAGTTTCATTAAGTGTATATAGCAAGAAAAAAGAAAGAGCCAAAAATTACTCTGAAATTTAAGCATGAGAAAGCAGGAGAATGGTGATGTGATTAACAGAAAGTAGAAATCCAAGAAAGAAACAGATTTGGGAAATGGCAAACAATGAACTCAGTTTTAGATATTTTAATGTTAAATGATAGCAAGATATTTGGGTTTAATAGTTGGGAAACATCTACATGAATAACTTCTTATAGAAGTAGGAGCAGACAATTAGATATGCCTATCTGGTTTTTTATGAAGAACAGAATTATTGCTGTGAATAATTCATGGTCAATCTTATTATCTTTGAAGTTTAAGATGACTATGCAATTGAAGTATACTGCCTGCAAATTTTTCTAATGTACAAAAAATTTGAGTATTAGCTTGATGTTAAATTGTATGCTAATCTAAGTGCAGGGAGCCTTATTCCATAAATCAGCTACTCAGTGGAAACAAAATAGATTCCTATCAATTGAGGAATGGCTAAACAAATGTTGGTACATAAATGTAATGGAATATAACTGTAGTATAAGAAATGATTTGTGTGATGAATACAAAGAAGCTTGGAAAGGTCTATAGGGACTAATGCAAAGCTAAATAAGCTGACTCAAGAAAATAAAATACACAGTAGCTACTACTATGTAAATGGAAAGAACTATAGGAAAAAGATAAAAGTGTAATAAAATAACAAAGATCAAGCAGCAATCATTTAAAGAGATGTAAGTTATATCCAACTAACTCCTTTGTGGAAATGGATGGTCCACAGACATGTCACATTGCACATGTTTTCAGACCTTTTTCTTTCTCTAAAATTTACCATTTTTTACAAAGAAGGGCTCTCTGAGATGAAATGGAGAGGGTGATTTGGGAAAACCATATTTATTTAAGAAACAGAATATATAAGAAAAAAGTGAATAGAAAGTGGGAAGAGTCATAGAATATACTTAAAACCAAAAATATTTATTTAATTATTTTTTTCAGATTGAGACATACCATTCTTTATTTTATTACCTTCATGAATTTTTCTCCAGTATAAGAAAGATCTACCTTCTTTCACAACATGTCAGACAAGGAAAAATATATTATTGAATATATATATATATACAATACTTATTATAATACCTTATTTCTTATGGAGTTGGGAGAAATGGGAATGAGAGAGACAATTCATTTAACTATTCAGCCTTTTACTTGTGTACTTGTGTTCAATAACCAACAGGATGACACATTACTGGAGAACTTGAACTATATACTGATACTTTCATTATAAGGAAAAAGAAAAGAAAAAACTATCTTCCATAATAAAACAGAGCAGAATGAAAGAGTGTATCATCTCTGTTCTCAATGTACTATTTGAAGAAATGGTAATAATACTTCAGATGATCTAATAAAGAAAACCTGCACTTGATCAAATACATAAATAATAAGTCTGTACTATAATTTTAAATTCATTCAAGGATGAACTTGGAAATTTAAAATAGGGGATACTAAAATAATGAAAAGACAAATTATATCTATATTACATTATGTATCATTATGTAAATATAATATATGCAAGTGCATATATATGTGTGTGTGTATGTTCACACTTCCAAAATAATTTTATAATGAAAGGAAGGAAGGAAGGAAGAAAAAGGGAATGAGGAGAAAGAGAAAAGGGGGAGAGAGAGAGAGACAGAGAGAGAGAGAGAGAGACAGAGAGAGAGAGAGAGAGAACGAACATCTTGGAGTTTTAGAGGACTATAAATTTAATCAAAACTGTGACATTGGTAGACAAAAAAAAAAGGATGACTGAACACTCTTGAAAGGAATCTTGGTATTCATCCATACAATTTGTATCTGAATAAGAAGACCCAGTACAACAGCCCTCAAAAGTGGTTATCCAACTTTTGATCAAAGTTTTTTTTTATTAAGAGAGAATTCACTACCATCCAAGGAAACCCATTTGAGTTTTGTGACAGTCATAATCATTAGTGAAATTGTTCATATATTCTCCATTGTAAATTTCTTTTAGACAGGAACTTCCTTACTTTTACATATTTGTATACTCAGAGCTTAGTAAGGACTAGGCATACAGTAAGAAATTAATAAATGGTTGGAGATTCATTGATTGACACACCAAGAATGAGGAGATAACAATATTACCCTAAATCTCCCCTATTCAGGCTAAAATTGTTTTTTAATTCTTTACATTGTAGCCAAGCAGAAACCACCAATTAACTACTTAAATATAGCTCATTTCTTTTCTCTCTCTTAATCTCAATCATAAAATATTTCAAATTAAATATTCCCTCTTTCTAATGAATAATTTTATGGTTTTGTCTTCAGTCCTCTTAGTACACTGGCTGCCTTTCTTCTGATTACCCACCAAATTCTTTTTAGGATCTGAAAACAGAACTTAACACAACTTTCTATATTTTTCTAATCATGGAAGAATGATCTCTGTCCCATTCTCAATAAATGAATAAAATAAAAAACAAGTAAACAGACAAGCAAAAACAAAAACATATCGATCTCTTCCATGTCATGTATTGTGCTAATTACTGGGTATATAAATATTAACAGGTAAGGCAATCCCTGCCTCCAAAGAACTGTAATTCTGATGGGTGTCAAGAACATGGACATTGGGCTACCACATAAAAGAAGAGACCATATAACTTTCTGGCCATTTAAAACAACAAGGCACTGGTACTTTGACCATATTCTTCATTCCCCTTATAGCTTTCTCATATGATCTATGCCTGATCCGTGGTACAGGCTTCCAAGTTTGTATTAGTTGGATCAGACATATTCATATATGCCCAGATGCTGACCATGAAAGAGTGATGTCATTTTGGTCCACCCTCTCACCAGTAACTGGACTCTTTCTCTAAGGTCTCTCTATTTCTTGAGGTTTAATATAGGTTTTTTCATCTTAAATTTTTCAAAATCTGGCCTCTGCATTACATCTCAAAAATCTCTAGTAATTTTTTATGATTCACTGTCTTGGTAATAATTGATTTTTATTTATCTTAAGCCTAAAGTAAGCAAATTCTTTAGGAAAAATAAAATTTCTTTCTACATCAACAAAGTAAGAAATTTTTTGGCATATCAATCAGGATAGCTAGCTAGCTAGATATAGATATATAGATATAGATATATAACCTCACACTGTGATACAATATAGAGGCATGTGATATTTCAGAATCTCATCACTTTGATCTAACTTGTGGTCCCTGAGCACTGCTTAGACCTCAATAAAGAATAAGTCTTTATGACTAGTTTTAATTTATTCCTTTTCAGTAGAGAAAAATCAGAAATCATTATATACTGCAGCAGGAACATACTTCTAAACTATAGTTATATCTAATGTCCATCACCTTTCTCATGACAGGTCTAACAAATAAGTAAACTGAGGATGGATTTCTAGGGATAATTAAGTAGTGCTGATATTAAGACAGTTGTCTTTTCAATGAAACACTGATTGCGTTGTTCATAACAAAACTATCTTGGCATGACAGAACTAATTAGTGACCATCTGAACTTACTTAGTCAAATGAAAAAAAAAGCAATTAAAAGTGCTGTCATCACTGGATCTACCATTGAACAGCTTCTTATATTGATAAGCAACCAGAAAGTTAAAGCTACTTTAGAATACAATGAAATATAGTTTGCTGTCTTAGTTTTAATTAGAAAACAATAAGATAATATGCAGTTACTGTTGAGAAACTATAATTGTGGGGGTAGCTGTTGCTCAGTGGATTGAGAGTCAGGCCTTGAGACAGGAGGTCCTAGGTTCAAATCCAGCCTCAGACACTTCCCAGCTGTTTGACCCTGGGCAAGTCACTTGACTACCATTGCCTACCCTTACCACTCTTCCACCAAGGAGCCAATAAACAGAAGTTAAGGATTTTTTAAAAAGAGAAACTATAATTGTGGTGCAATCCACTTATAAAATGTATTTCTCAAAAACTCTGTGGCCCCCTCCCCAAAAGTTCCAGCACTGGCATAAGAATAATGAGAATAATTCTCTTTTCTCTAAATGTCAAAGAGTTATCCTTTAGGATTTAAAAATCATGTCAAAAATGTGTTGTCCATTAAAAATTTCTGAAAGAAAACTTTTTAATGAAGTTGTACATCTTGTTTGACCAAGGTGGGGGAGAGGGGAAAATGTTTTTTTACATGAGATCTTTGCAGTAGTCAAAAATCTCAACAAGTGGATAATTGAATCTATGATTAATTTAAAATATAAACCTAGATACATTGCAGATTGGCCAATATGGCAGCAAAGGGAAGTGATAAATGTTGGAACAGATGTGGCAAAATTGGGACACTAATACACTGCTGGTGGAGTTGCAAATTAATCCAACCATTCTGGAGGGCAATTTGGAATTATGTCCAAAGGGCTTTAAAAGAATGCCTTCCCTTTGATTCAGTCATACCACTGCTGGATTTGTGCCCCAAAGAGATAAGGAAAAATACTTGTACAAAAATATTCATAGCTTCCTTCTTTTTGGTGGCAAAAATTGGAAAATGAAGGATGTGTCCATCCATTAAGGAATGGCCAATTCCTCAGTAGTATCTGATGGTAATGGAATACTATTATGCCAAAAGGAATGATGAACTGGAGGAATTCCATGTGAACTAGAAAGACCTCCAGGAATTGATACAGAAGGAAAGGAGCAGAACCTGGAGAACATTGTACACAAAGAGTGATACATTAGGCACAATAAAATATAATAGACTTTTCTATTAGCAGCAATGCAATGATCCAGGACATTCCAGAGGAACTTCTGAGAAAGAATGCTATCTACATCCAGAGAAAGAACTATGGGAGTAGAAATGCAGGAGAAAAACATATGATTGATCATGTGATTTGATGCATTTATGGTTGGGGTATTGGCAGTAAAAGAACACTCTGTTGTGAATATGAATAATTTATAAAAAGGTTTTGAACAATAATACATGCATAATCCATTGGAATTGCTTTTCAGCTCTGGGTGAAGGGAGGGAAAAGAATGGGGAAAATCATGAATCATGGAACTATGGAAAAATATTCTAAATAAATAAATTGTAGGAAAAAAAGATAAATTTATTTTAGATGGTAAGGCTTGTTTTATTTGGGGAGGGAGACAAGGAGAAAGGTAGGGGTGGTAAGAAAGGACCTTGAAGGACCAAGGCATCCTGAAGAATGATATTTTTGTCATTACTTTAAAATATTTTTATAAGTAATTATTTTCACTCCCATGTGAACTTCTAATGGGGATTAGGCAAATTTAAAATAAATTTTTCAAAAGGATGGGAAGAGAGAAGGAAGAAAAAAGTCAAAGAAGAAAATGCCAACCCAGAGGGAAACAGACAAACAAGGGTAAAAATAATGTAAAAAGAATTATGAATAACAATGCAATTATTAGTCACAGGACCTGAAAGCTCAATCCTACTCTAATTTTCACTCTTGAAATGTTAGTTTTACCTGAATAGTATATTTGTCATTCTGATTTCTTCCAAAGGATTTAAAGATGCTTAGAGTATTTTGAATATACTTTAAAACTACAAGGATGCACATAATGGAAAGAATGTTAGAGTTGGAAGAGAGCCTCGCTAAAACCTTACCTCTGTAACTTTCCAGCTCCATAACTGTAGGCAAGAAGGAAGTTAAAGTTCTATTTTGTAAACTCAGCAATTGTGAGAATCAAATGGAACTAAGAAATTAAAATGCTTTGAAAAATTTTAAAGCACTATGTAAATCTATGAATTTCATTTCCCAACAGCTTCCATTTTTTTGGTTAAGGCCTTTCTTTTATATCAAGCTCTTCGCTATCCATTTGGGATTTTTTTTGGCAAAGATACTGAAATGTCATTTCTTTTTCCAGTTAATTTTACAGATGAGGAAACTGAGACCAACATGGTTAAATGACTTGCCCAGGGACACACAAATCCTAAGATTCTGAGGCCAAATTTAAACTCGGATAAGTCTTCCTGCCTTCAAGTTTATATCTCAGTCTAATGTGCCACCTCCATTGTATCCTACAGCTACTCTACTTAGTTTCAACTCCATAGGCACCTTGCCTTCCTAAAATAAGCTCATCACCTTGCCTTGGAGTCTATAGTAATATACTGATTTATAAATATATGGCTACTTTTTATTGGTAGTATTTGTAGATGAATTAAAAAGTCGAATGTGATGTTTTTCTTAATACAATCTTCATTTTCATCATACATACACACATACATCATCATCATACAAATCAACTTCAAATCCATGAGAAAGAGTTCTTTGGCAACTATTTGGAAGTTTTTAGTAAGTACAATTTACCACTTTTGTAGACCTCCTCTTCCCTTACTAGATATATCTATATAGTAGACAATTATTTTATTGTGAATTGAAATAATATTGGTAATTTATGTATTGTAGTCTGTAATTTACATCCACTGGTAATAGTTTTGACACTGGAAGAACATAGTTCTTCTAGTATGATATGTTATATAGAATAGAGGAAGAAGCATCAGGCTTGGAGGAAAAATATATGGACTAAATCCAGAATCTTATCAATGACTTGCTATTAATTTGGCTTTTTTATGTCAATTAATCTTTTTTAAGTTTACTCAATAAACAAAAAATTGTCATGGTCTCTGACCTATTCACTATAGTTGCAAAGATATATATGAGATAAACAATCATATTGCCTTGCTGGGTAAAAAATATCATTATATCCATCACAAATATTCTCATTTTTATGGTCCATAGTTGGCCAATTCTCTCCTCAAGTAGAAGAATTGGACATAATACTTCTCAATTTGTGGCCACTATAGACTTCATGGGGAGCATTCTTATGCTTGATATATATTGATATAAATCGTGATCTCTGAAGGTTTGGTTTTTTTTGTTTGTTTGTTTGATTTTTATAAAAGGACATGAAATTCTTGCAGTTCTGGGTTTCATATTTTTATGTCACTTCTAGCATGTTTTTTTTTTGCTTTGGATTCCATCAGATCCAATTTTACTTCTTAACTTTCATTTTCTCATGTGGGACTTTCACTTCCTTGCAAAGTATATAAACTATCCTCAACAGCCTAAATATGATACATTCAAATGATACTAGTTCACTATAGAAATTTTGAGAAATCTGTTCCATTTTACCTTTATTTGTTGTCCTTCCAGTTTTATCTATAACTGTTTTTTGAGCGCTCTGGGTAATCTTGTCTTTCTTTTCCATTATTTTTTACAATTTCATGAAGTAATAATGGTTCTGTTATTCCCCTCTGAAGTATTTTGCAAATATGCTTATAATCTAAACTTGTTTTGCCTTTGGCTGTCATCTCTCCCAAAGTGACCAACTGTTTCCTGACTGAAATAATTACCATCAAAGATCGCCATGATACAGCTAATCAAAAATGAATGACTCAGCTATCCAATTAGGAAAAATAAAAGGAAAATAAAACAAAAATAAGCAGATGAAGAAAACAAAATACACCATGACCCTTATTCTTTTTGGTCCCTTTCCATTTCTGGAATGATATTGGCAGAGTGAAAAAAAAGGGAATTGAGGTTGCTAAGAATTGTCAGTTTCCTAAGTCATTTCCTTCCTAAGTATCTGACCCTAAAGGAAGAGAGTCAAACTGAGTAAGAGAACGACACTTGAAACTGAGGATGAAGCAAAGGCTATTTTAATGTAATTCTTCTCAGCAGAAGGATCATGTATGTGGGAATTATTCTTCTAAGGAAAGGAATCCCTTAGATACATAAATTGGCCAGCTTTTATTGCTTGAAAGATGGGGAAGAGAAAAAAGTAAAAAAAGAAACAAATGTGGCTTGGGGAACAGGGTGTCACAAATTCTTGATAGTAACTTGTTAGAGTGACTTTTGGGGTCTAAAGGAGATAGTCTGTTAATAGTTATCTCATGTGGAAATCTCAGGATACCCTCCAGATGGGATGATGACTTTCTTATCAGGAAAAGTTCCTAGAATTTTTCTCATGCCAGCAACTGTTGGTGTAGTTAGAGCAGGGTTTAGTTGATAGTTCCCTATCTCTCAAGCTTAGTTTATTTTCCCAAGGGAATATGGAGGCTTGAATAAATCCCACCAATTATTATAGTCAATATTCCTTTCACTTTCTCAGAATCATAGTTTTGCATACCACCTATAAACAATAATTTAACTGTTGTCATTTTGGATTTGAGATCCTTGTTAAAGGATCAGAGACAGCATTGCTATAAATCAAACTAGAAGACAAAAAGGAAGTTACAAATAAATGGAAAGAAGGTTCCTAGGTTCTTCTTGAAGAGACACAAAAAGGAACTGATGGAGTTCAACATAATTTGATGGCACATTTAGCCTTTTACGTTGTGTTTTTGATAAGCAGAAACAAGGAGTCAACTATGATAATATAATTACAACTGCTAGAAAAATATAAATCAAGCCTGATGAAAAGGGAATGATTTATACATTTGAGAAAGAGGAATACACATGGTATGAGTCCCCAAAATATGAACTCCTTGGAGAATTTCCTTCATTTAAAAAAAAAAAAAACTTACCTTCCATCTTAGAATTAATTTTGGGTATTTATTCCAAACCAGAAGAATAGTAAGAACTAGTTAATTGGGATTAAGTCTTGCCCGGGGTCACACAGGTAAAACATATCTGAAGCCAACTTTGACCTCAGTGTGTCTCATCCCTAGATCTGGCTCTCTGTCCACTGAGTTACCTACCTGTCTTTACCTTCATTTTAAAATGAATAATCAAAGATGATCTTATGTGTTTCATATGTATGTGTGTGTTTGTATATATATATATATATACACACATACGCATACACATGCCAGTATGTGCCCATTCAGAAATATATAATTTAATCATCATTTTTAAAAATAAATCATCATTGGTACATGTACCTAATGTTTTAAAATTATTTAACCAATCAGCCTACATTTCCATAACTCATAAATATGTCACAGGAAGAAAAAGTCTTACGTTTTGTGTTTCTGAAAAGTTTTTAATCTCAACTCTATAAACATATATTTAATACTTGAGAAAAATCAGATCAGGGCAGAGATAAAATATGAACTGTCCATAAAGGGTAACCTATTTTAACTCAGAATTGCCTTTAGAAAAAGCTGAAAGAATAAACATTGCTACATTTGAGAGGGATTTTTAAGGAGTGAGAATAGATGTTTCAATCTGGACCATTTCACATTCGCTGTGAACAGTTGGATATTATTGAACAGGCTCTGCCCTTTACTAGTAAATCCTGTAGCTAATCTTATTAAGAAGCCACAGAAAAAGAGAGTTATACTGAAATCAAAAGCTTATTCAACACCAGAAGGTTTAATGATGTTCTTGGTTATTGCTTTTCTCCTTATTTCTTTGTCCTTAGAATATTTAGAAGAAATTTAGCCAAATTAATTAAATGTAAAGCCACTATATATGTAGCAAATAGGTTGTGGACTTTCATAATGAATATTCAGCGATTTTAAGACTTTTTTCCTACATTGACTCATTCTCTGCCTTGGATGTGTTACAAATATGATTATGCTACTGTTGGAAAACATTGCAAGATGTACTATGTTTTCATAATTAATTTCTATGTTGCTCCAAATCTCTCTAGCCAAAAGAAAAAGAGTACATGGGCATGATATTTTCTATAAGCTTTCTTTATGAAAGACAAAATATATTTCAAGTGTCATTTTAGAAGGGTGGAGTTTAAGATCTATCTGTTCTATTGACTGAGATTGATGACAGACAAAGAAACAGTAACATCTGCCCAGATTTGAAATATGACTTCACCTCTCTGGACCCTATCTAAAAGAAATGGGTTGGTTGAACTCTTAAGATTCTTTTCAGTTATAAAATTCTACAAATCATTCAATGGAAACTGCTCTTTTTGAAATTATCTATGATCTAATTGCCAAATCTGATGGCCTTTTCTAAATCCTTATCCTTCTTGACTTCAGTATATCATTTGATATGATTGACTTCCTTCCCTTTTCTGTTTTTTTCTTTAAAGATCCTGCTTTCACCTATCTATCTTATTTGGAAAATTAAGGTGAGATTTATTGTATTTTTGCATTTACCTCCTTATTCTTAACATTATCAAGCAAAAATTAATCTTTATATAGCTACATAAAATGAAAACAATGGATCAAATGTTAGTTTTTATTAAAATTTTTGTACTTGCTTATGTGTCTACAGAGTATGTATATATTGTGTGCTCAAAGGAGAAAGTAAGCTCCTTGAGAACAAAAATAGTTTTGTTTTTTCTCTGTATACTTGGTTTGGCATTTTCTTCTCTAGCTCATTTGACTGATAAGAAAAGAGAGGGAAAGTAATTTGACCTGCCCAGGATCATACAGCTAGTAAGTGTCTAAGGCAGATTTCAAATTTGCTCCTTCCTTAGTCCAGGTCAACTCTCTATCTCCTGTATCACCTACTTGCCCCTTTAATATATGCTGAATTGCTATCAAGAGTTTTATTTAGCATCAAGTAGCTAAGCATCTTCATTCCCTGCCTGCCCTTCAAAGTTGTATGAATATGTGATTGGATTTCAGTTCCACTATGATTATATAAGAAGTAAAATATTCAAAAGCAGGATGCAGACATAGCTTTAAATCAGATCAGGCATTGGGTTGCTTTATATTGACAGATTGGATAAGAACAATATAGCAGAGGTATTTTTGTTTGTAGAAGATTTATACAGAAAGTTTTACACTTGCAGAGTACTGTGCAATACACCACCGCCACATCAGGAAACAGCTAGTATAATTTTATAGCTGAAAAAGGAAGATCCGAAGAGGTTAAGTGCCCACAATGATACAGCTAAGCAGCAAACCTAGATCATAATTTACAGTTCTTCAGAGGTCTATGTGAATGTTTCTCAGCCTGCTGTCATGGGCTTTGAACTACATCTATGTTCTGTGATCTGGATTAACTGTCCCAGAATATGATAACATACCACATTAACAAGCTTACAAAACAGTAAGGTGGTCATAAAAGCAAACAGTATCTGACTTTAATGCTAGAAAAAATCTTTAAAATCTCCCAGTCTAATTCTCTAATTTTACAGAAGAGTTTAAATGCCATATTCCATTCCAAAGTAACTATTACATGTTCCAATTTCCTACCTTATAGAAAATGAAAATATGTAGAATGCCAAAAATATATATGAGAGAACAATTGATAAAATAATAACATTATAAAGTCAACTTGGAAATATTTAAGAACTATAATGAATGCAGTGTAATCGATGGTTTCTGCAGACTCAAGTTGAAATCTACTGTCCACAATAGAGATGTGATAGGTTTAGGGTACAGAATAAGACATCTATATGTATAGAGCCACTGAGTGAATTTGTTTTCTTATATTATGCATACTTTTTCTAATTGGGAGAGGGGTGGGAAAATGGGGAATATAGATTTCTGTATTTTTTTAGTAACAAGGTAGCAGAATTCAAGAGATATGAACTACATTGCACATACTTTTAAATAAGGTGATATTATTATATTTACTTTGTTATTTACTTTGTTCTAAGAGACATCTCATGCAGTGGGGGTACTCTACAAATAGTAAGAGTATAAAAACCAAATAGATCAATAGTTTTCAGGCATTGGTCAAATGGAAAGAGTGGTCAAATTGGAGTAAGAAGAGACACCTATACTACCCAAGTAACTATGCTCAAATTACTTCGTTTCCTTGACCCTCACTTTCTTACTTTATGGTAAATTTGGCTATAGATTAATAATTTTAGGTCCAGATGTAATTTAGAGATGAGTCCTAGAGATACTAAATGCTTCCTCTCCTGTGAAACAGGTTAAATATATCAAAGCTGGCAATCAAAACTGGGCCATCTGAAATTAAATCTGTTTTTTTGTTTGTTTTGTTTTGTTTTCCCTAGGATGAGAACTGAAGTGGATAAAGATTAACCATTTTGGGGAACGATTATTTTTCTCCCATTTGATTTTGATGGTTTTACTTTAGTTAAAAATTGGTTTACTACTTTCCATGGTCAAGTTTGACTTCAGTGAGTTCTTTAAAAACAAAAACAAAAAACCTTTACTGTCTATCTTAGAATCAATACTAAGTATTAGTTCTAAGGTAGAAGAGTAGTTAGGTTGAGACAATTGGGGTTAAGTGATGTGCCAGAGGTTCACACAGCTAGGAAGTGCTCAACCAACTGCCCCTTCAGCAAGTTCTTTTCTTTTTTCCTTCTTCCTTTTTTTTTAATCCTTGCCTTTGTCTTAGAATCAGTATTATTTAATAGTTCTATGGCAAAAGAGGGATTATGGCGTTAAGAGATTTGCCCAGAGTCACAGAGCTAAGAAGTAGCTGAGGCCAGATTTGAACCAAAGATTTCCCATTTCTAGGCCTGGCTTTTAATTCATTGAGCCACCAAGCTACCTCCCTCCCCCCAGTGAGGTTTTATAATTTTCATGGGACTTTTCTGCCCTGTACTAAAATCAAGTGAATCTATGTAACACTTTTTTGTGTTTTATAAATTTCTGACTATTTGAAAGGAAACACCAAATGTAGAAGAGCCATGCTGGGAAACTAATGGGCATGAAAATCTGAGCCACAATGTCTTTAAATGTTTTTGACTTAATACTCTGTGGGACCATTTGATGAACAAATCACATTTTTATCTTTATCATAAGTTTATAACTCCCAAAGAACTCTTTCTCTTTGTTTTTGGGAACTAATGGTTTGCCTCTTCTCTAGCTTTATCTATAGGGTAGAATAAAGCAAAGAATAGTTGCTAACGATGGTAATTGATTCATTATGTCAAAGTCATTTATATTGTTCCATATTACTTTTATTCCTTTTGTCCATCTAAGTTCTACTTTCATTCAGAATTTGTCTGGATAAGGTGCATGGAAATTTTAATAGATTATACTAGTCAGCAAAACTTCCCTAATTAATCTTAGTTCAAAAAAATTCTTTTCCTAGCTACTGGCACTGTTATTCAAAAACTGTTTTCTGTCTACTTAATAAGGTCAAGACCATTATATAAGGGACATCCTTTTTTCATATTACCAAGTGTCTAACAACAAAAAAGTCAAAAAGAATTTCAATCAGAGAAAGCATTCCCATTGTTCACAAGGAAAAATATAAATATCCTCCCATTCCCAACTCTGCTACAGAAAACAGAAAAGAGAATGCAGAATAATCATTCATTAATATTTCAAAACTTTAAAAGAACTGTGATTTGTCAATACAGGGTCTTCCCTCCCTGGATGCAGATCAAAACTCTTTTATAATTTAGTAGACAATTTCATGAGCTGTCATACACAGGAAAGATTCATCAACTGGTAACCAGCTTCCCGTTGTTGAACCTCTCCAGATTTAGCTAAGTTGCTCTTTAGAAGACAGGTATGGGTTCTATTTTTAGAAGGGGGCATATTACAGATTAAAGTCTTTCCACACTGGTAGGTCCTGCTAGAGTTTCGCTTCCTCTGGTTTTCAAAGACCAGGTCATTTCTATATCATAAAAAATAAAAAATTCATTTTTGGACAGTGATGGAGGAAAAGAGATGATCAGTCTTCATGTTGTAATTCTACTCTGAGATATGTCATATGAATTGAAAAAAAAAATAAATTGGAAAGCAGTAGAGAAATATACAAGTTTAGCATGAAGGGAGGACCTCATAAAGTGCTTACAATAACAGTAGGTAGATCGCAGTCATAGAGGCCTTTCCATAGCACTAATTAAAATGGGATAAGCATATGAGGTACTAATGTAATTGCACACGTTATATCTCTTAATCTAGAAAGAGATCAAGAAAATCATACAGGAATTTTGACATCATGGTATAAGTGCTGCCTATGCTACTAATTAGTTTTGAAACTTAGAACAAGTTATTTATTCATTCTGGGAATTAGTTTTCTCTTCTGTAGAGTTGAAGCATTTGGAACAATTATGGTCTTTCTCAGATTTTATGAAGTGTTTTACTAAGGACCTATCTTTGAGCAGTTAATCTAGTGTCTATAGTTTTGTTTTATATTTTGTTTTTGTTGTTTTGACTTGGTTTTTTGGAGGAGGGAAGTTTAAAGATGAAAGTCACAAACTCATGAAAATTATCAATAAAAAAGTTACCCAATAAAAGCAAACTATTACTCGTTAAATAAGCAATAGGGACTATGATTGTTTAGGAGGAAAAGGTATCATTGTGTTCTCAGAAGGCTTCATGGAGTAGGAATTGAACTAGACCTTGAAGTATAGAAAAAATTAATAGGAAAGGATAATTAAAGGATAGGAATGAAGGGCTTAGTTAACCTGAAAATCAATTGACATCTACTTACTAAGTGCCTGCTGTAAGATAAGCATTATGTGAAGAGATACACATACAAAGAAAAAGTTAAATAATCCCAACCCTTGAAAAACTGTAGGGAAATAATAGTGTATACCTGAATAACAGGAAGAAGAGCTTTTGCTGAGCAAAGGATTCATATAAAAGAGTAATGAGAAAGACGACTGAACATATAACTTGCAACCAGACTGTGACAAAGGAGTTTGCCCCCATCCACTACTCTATAATCAATGAAAAGAGGCAGAGAAAGTCCATGAAAATGGTATTTCAGGAAAATTAATCTGATGGTTTTATGCAAAATGCATTGAAAAGCAGGAGACCAGAACCAGGGAGAACTACTTTAGGATGCTATTAGAACAGTTCAGATATAAAATAAAGGCTGGAATTAGGATCATATTTACGTAAAATTGTAAAGTTTGCCGTATTAAAATAAGCAAATCTCCCCAAAATCATTAAGCATGAAATCATAGTAGCATAGATTTCAGAATGTAAAGGACAAAAGAGGTCATCTAATTAAATTACTTAGTTCTTTTGTGAAAATTACAATTATGCTGTATAATTTAATAATCAATTCTAATCTGTAAATGTTCCTATTCCCCCTTTTGACAAACCTACTTTCTCAGTTTAGTTCAAAAGACACATTTGCTCCCAGTCTGATCTAAAGGGTATATTTCAATAATATACCCACTCCTAGTCCCAGAAACATTTGTTTACTAACCAGTTTCACCAGGGACCCCACCAGGACCCCATTCTGTTTACCTTCAGGCACAAATCATTTTAAGCTGAACTCCTCCCACTGGATATCTAGTCTCTTCTTTTCAAAATAGTGGCATTTTGGCCTCCTAGAAGAGATGAATAATAGGATGATCTAGTGGGGATGGTTCTGATTTTTTAGCCAAAATTACTTAGAGGGAGTTGAAGCCAGTAAAGCAATTAATATTCCTTAATTATCAGAGAGGGGGTGATCAGCCCCACCTGAAGGCCATCCCACTTTCCCCAGCTGCACTAATCCTTAAGTTTTCCACCTACTCTGACTTCCCTCCTTTCTGGGCTCAATAAAAATGTTATTTCCCAATCACATTGGAGAATGTTATCTCATTGTTTAAAAAAATATATTTTGACCCTATACCCAACCAAGAAAAACAAGTGCTTCAATTTCAGTTTACTCACCATAATATCACTTATTTTACAGATGAGGAGACTGAGATGGAGATATTTAGTGACTTCCTCAATGCCACAAAAATACTGCTGCAGGAAAGACTCAAACCCACATCCTCTGATAACTGAATCAGTCTTCTTTCCACTAAACCACATTATTACTGAATATAGAACTGGCAACAACTGATCTATCTGATTTACCTTTCTCCTTGAATTTGAGGAATTTGTAACAAAATGCAAGTATAAATACATTTAGATGATTTGTAAGGATACCATACTGAGGAAAATGTTAGAAGTCAAGGCCATGTTAAGTTCAGGAAACTAATAGATAAAACATTTCAGCTGGTCAACAGAATTTGGTTTCAGGTCCAGGCAGAAGGAAAGAGCACTCTAGAATACCTCAAGGCTTGTATCCTGCAGATAATGTAAACACTAAGGGGAAGAAATATAACTGTAATACTGATTATAGAGCTGGTGACAGAGGAATAGCCTGATGATGCCTTTTTTGTGGCACCCTCAAATTTTTTCTGGCATAGAGAAAACCCTTGGCCTCATTTCCCTAGTTATAAAACTGATTTAGGAATACTTTACAGAAAGTAACAGATCCCTTGACACAGAAGAGATTCTTGGAACTTTTGCAATTATTGGGAATTCCATGTTCAAGTGATGTCTTGGAATTGAATGAGACCTCTAGGTATAAGAATCAAGTCATCTCAGCATGCCAACATTAAGATGATATTAAAACTATTTTGCCATGAGAATAGAGAACTAAGAGGGAGGAGTTGCTGGAAAACAAATCAATGAACAGGTATGTATAGAAATTGTGTACTAAGATCAATCAATAGCAGTAGGAGCATATTCTCAATTATATTTAAGAATATTAATCATATTTGATGACCTTTTGAAACTATTCAAGTAGTTTATATTATATTTGCCTTATACTTTGCTTACTGTTATACTTTTGTACAAACGAATTATGTGCTTCACCCTTCACATCTAATACATACTTTTTCATTCATTCATTTAATCAGCAGGTGGCAAATTTTCTTAAAACATCCAATCAGTATATTTTTATTTAAAAAATCTTCTTGAGGATTGTAGGAATGAATTTTTTGAAATAATGATTAAAAAAGCTAATTTCCGTATTAGGCACTTTTCTTTTAATTCACTACACTATATAAATGTATTTATTGTCAAACTGATGGAGGCCATTTCCAAGCATGTCACTCTTTATGTTTACAGTTATGATTTCTGAGTTAGATTCATTTAATGATAAGTTATAGGCTCACCGAGGGGAAAGGACCTCAGACATCACTAATACAACTTAAGTAGGATCCTGTGGAGAGAGGCTAGACTGGGAATCAGGAAGATCTAAGTTCAACTGCTGCCTCCTACATTTAATACCTCTGTGACAACCCTGAGAGATAGGACAAATCACCTAAACTCCCTCAGCCTCAATTGTTTTGAATTAGAAATAGATTGATTCAAAGATAACACCTACCTCACATAGCTACTTTGAAGATCATATCAAACAACGTGTGCAAATCATTGTGGACCTTAAAAAGTCATATAAATACTATTATTAATATTGTTGTTGCTATTTTTATGATTAACAATTTAAGTATTTTTGAATTAAAGTAAATCAAAACCTAACATTTGAAACACTAAAATTCAGTGAATACATTCTAAATATAAGTAAATGCTCTGTATTAGAGAATAATCAAACTTGGGAAAACAATTTGCAATTATGCCAGAAAAAATTACAAAAGAAAAAGTCACTCACTCTAACTAAATAAGTATACCAATGAGATTATAGTCCAAGGAAGTCAAATACAAAAAAAAAATAAAAATAATCAGAGGAGGGCTTTTTGTAGTGACAAGAAAAAAAAATGAATAAATAAGTGAATGTCCACTGACTAGGAAATGACTCAACAAACCATAATATTGTGAGTGCAACAAAGTTATTCTTAAGCTTTAACAAATGTTGCAGAGAGACTGTATGATGCAGATTACTTGATAGAAAGTCATCTTGAGTAACATTTAGAAGTCCAGTCTCTGACACATTCTATCAGTATGAACCTAGGCAGTATCATCATCCTTTCAGTGCCTCCAAGACATTCTCTAAGACTAAAGATTAGATCAGGTGCCATCCATAGTATAAGAGAAAATCCTCTTCCCAGAAATTCTTTCCACTATTGGAATCATAGTTCTTTTGCTTTCTTTTTGTTTTTCTTTTTGTCATTTTATGTAAAAATATATATGATAAAGTTGAGAAACATGCAAAAATTTCCCATTTTTATTGATTTGGGTTTCTTTGTTCCATGTGTAAAATCAACCTCATCAAGTTCAGCTTTTCTTCACTGTTTTATGCCTCTGTATAACTGTATATTTTCTGCATGTTATACTATTAGATAATTAGTATTTTAGTGATAAAGTAGAAGGAATAATTGCAATTATTAATTTATTTAATAATTGTATGTGAGAATCAGTAATCAATAATCATATTGTGAGAAAATAACAAAGAAAATCCTCTGAAATGCCTTATGTGCACATGCCTTTAGGATTCTGGATTGTATGCAGACATTATGATACCTCAATTGGCAACCTTGGTTATCTCTTCTGTGAAGAAATATTCAGAAGACCACTCTCCTTTTGATGGGGAGTATTCTGTGTAATCTGAATCTCTCTATGTATATGTATTTATCAGTTGACACAAGCTCTGGGTCTTTGGATAAGTAAGGACTAGGATGGAGTCTGACATTTTGTAATTTACAACTTTCTAAACTGTCTAAAATAAAGTAAAATGCTAGTATGACTCAGACAATTTCTTCCCAATATTTACTTCTCAGTTTTATGTGTATTAGAACAAATTGCTTATAATATGATAAATGAAAATAATCCAGATTAAATGCAAGGACCAGTCTTGGTTCTAAAGAACAGAAATTTCATACAACAGAGAATATGGCCAAGAATAGTCCTTCTAATGTTAGGTGTGTCAGTTTTTTGGTTTATTATATTTGACTTTTTTTCCTTTTGAGTGGGGAAAAGGTATAACTAAAAAGTTATTGTTATATTAAAAGTCAAAATCAATTTCTATGGGTATATATTTAAATCCAAAAGAATCTATAAATCTATTATTTTAAAAATATTTAACTGGGTAAATTATCTTCTGACTGTGACTTCAAGAGCCCCAAAGTTGATGCTTAAAGTTAATGACTGGGCAGCTAGGTAGCTCAGTGGATTGAGAGTCAGACCTAGAGACTGGAGGTCCTCGGTTCAAATCCAGCCTCAGACACTTCCCAGCTGTGTGACCCTGGGCAAGTCACTTGACCCCCATTGTCCACCCTTCCCAACTCTTCCACCGAGGAGCCAATACACAGAAGTTAAGCATTTAAAAAAAGTTAATGACCAGCTATAAAGGTCAATCCTTCATAGAAAAGATTTCTCTATTCAAAGTTAACTTAAGTATTTTTTAATAACATGGTGATGCCTGTTCACTCAGGATTTTGCTTTCTGCTATAAGCTTTTCCTATCCTTGAGCATCTATATATAGTGTGCACCCATATATTTATGTCTCAGTGCTTTCTGCTAAAAAAATAAACTTGAGGAACAGATGGAGTTTGTAACCCAACTGCTCTGCACACATGGGTGAGACCTCAGACTGATGGAGAGAGGGCAACAGATGGAAAACCAGGAGTTCTAGCTCCATTACTGACTCATCATGTGATCATTAGAAAGTCACTTCACCTCACCATGAGTCACTTTATGTATCAGTAAAGTTGGGGGAAATTATTTTGACTTTCTACATCCCAGAGGCAGTGCGACAAGTAATAAGAGAAATCTTTGGACTCAAAGAGTGAGAAGATAGCTCTTTGTATACAGATACAGCCAAGACCTGAGTTGCATGATATATATTAATGGAAAATGCATTCGTTTGTTTTCTTGAAAGGAAAATAGTATCAGTTTTCAATACAATTCCCAATACATCTTATGTATACAATGACATTTCGTGGAAGACATGAACATGTTTTTTCACCCTAGTTAACAAGTACCTTGTAGGAGCCAGACAATATGCAAGGTGCTTTGGGGAAAAAAAAATGAGTAGTTTTGCCCTAAAGGCCCACATTCCAAAAAAGGAAACCCATACATATAAGTATGTACAGGATAAACACAACATAATTTTATGGGAGAGGCAGCTGAAGGAAATACGATTTCATCTGAGCTTTAAATGAAACAGTTTTCTAAGAGGCCAAAGGAAGTGGGGCATTCTGGAAATAGAAGAAAGTTAGAAGTAGCATACAGTTGCTATTGAGTTATATTTTTTTCTTTCTTTTGCTGAAGGCATATAGTATGTAAGTTTGCCTGTATGGAGTATCTTTGTTTTGTCAGTAATATATTATAATGGAGACCTATTTTCTTAGCAATTAAATGATTATCCCCTTAGGACACTTAGTTCCTGGGAAACTAACCTTTGGATATGTTCATTATTTATTTTGTTCAAGCATTGTGATCCTAAGGATTGATTGAACTGCTTGGCCCTTAATGGTTTCAGACTCTTTCTCAAAGAGATTTGAAATGAGTATA
This sequence comes from Gracilinanus agilis, assembly GCF_016433145.1. Classification (NCBI taxonomy): domain Eukaryota; kingdom Metazoa; phylum Chordata; class Mammalia; order Didelphimorphia; family Didelphidae; genus Gracilinanus; species Gracilinanus agilis. The sequence continues at coordinate 183,624,704 of NC_058135.1, read as the reverse complement.
AGTTACTAATTGCCTTTTTGAGTAATCTTATCTCTACACATGTGACTACTTCTTGTTCATTTCTTTGGACTGTTGTTTTGTACATGAGTACTTCCTCAGTGTTGAAGACCTAAAGTACTTCACCTGAATATTCTTGCTGAGTAGTTTTATTTTAATAGAGATTATTTGATTTGATGTATGTGTATTCCCTCATTTTTTCAGTCTTCAAAATTACTTGAAGATCTCCAAAGAACAGGTTTGGTTGATAAGGGTCAAATAAAGTTGTTTATCATATTCGATATTAGAACATATTATTGTTATTATTAAAATAGTTTTGGCTTTATTGACCCCTTAAGAGGATCTTTATTACTTCATCAAAAAAGGGAGATACTGAATTACCAACTGGGGTTCTATAGATATGCTTTTTTCTCTATCAGTGCAATACTTGGACCAACACTCTGAGTGTCCATTATCTTCTATAGACTGTAACATCCATGATCTTAAGTGGGGTGAAACTGCCTCACAGAATTCCACAGTACCCCCCAAGAACTCCAGGAGAGAGGGCAGTTAGGGCAGTTAAGAATGTGGGTATAAAAAGTCTGGACACCCAGCTTGCAAACTCTCTCTTTGGGGTATCAAAGGTCGCTGGGAGAGAGGGAGGTTTGCTTCTCTTTTGGCTAGCTCATCTCTGACCTCAGAGAGCAGGGTGCTACTTTGCTGTTTACCTTACACAGACTAAACCAGGCTGTGTGCACTGGAAAATATCTCACATTCAGTATCTCAGTTAATCTTTAATTTAAATAGACCTTCAATCAAGATTACCTTCATCATCTTAAACTTGATAACATTAGACTAAGAGAAAATTAGTTTGTTAGGGAGTTAGAAGTTAAGTTATTCAAAAGCATCCCCCACTTGGGAATGCTTTATCTAACAAGTTTCCTAAAGATATTAGATAGCTTTCTTTACCTTTAATCCTAAACTTCCCTCCTTCCCCTCTTTTCCTGAAATTAACAAATCCCTTCCCTTGTTAAGTTTATTAGCCAGTGTGAAGTTATATTTTAAACCTTACCCACCAATTCCATTCATTACCTATGCCAAATCTTCATCCAGGCTAACACTGAACACAGATGTTTTCTGGAGAGCAAGCCTACAATTTTGAAGAAATCCTAGACCTTTATTTACTTTAGTCTTTGGGAAATCATCTTCTAATTGTTGAAGTTGTTAATCTCAGTGGGATTATTTCCCATCTGTGAACTAGTTTAGCCCTGGGATAACCAAGTCTAAATAGCCTCCATTCCTGATCTAAAAGGGGAATCTGTTAAAACTGTTATTCCTCCTGCTGTAACTGCCTCAGGAGGGGAAGGAGAAAGAATTCTATTCACTCACACACACCCCCTTGCTAGGATAGCCAGGTTCGTCCTTAGCTCTGACTCCATTACCAATCATTGCCCATCTGACCCAATCATACAAAACTTATTACAAAAAGCTTGGTCTTATTCCTTGGAGTAACTAACACTCTGTTAGCTTTTTGAATTCCCTGGTTTAAAGTAACTTCTTAAGTGCTACCCCTCTCCCATTCTATGTGTCTTCTAGGAAAACAGGTGGCATATATGGTTCAAATAGACTTTCAGATGTTTCAGTGAATGTTTCTGCACACAATTAAATATGAGGACACTTGTTACTAATCAAAGATAAGTAACTATACTGCTCTAAATTGATACCTTTGTGTACTTGAAACCACAGATAGAAAAAGATATTTATATTTTTATGTTTATGTATTTATTTATGTATTTGTTTGTTTGTTTATTTATTTAAGATGCTTTTTTTTCACAAGGATCAGAAATACCTCCTTGGGCATCCACTTGAACCCAGTGGAAGAACTATTGTTACCATAAAAGAAAAGCAAAACCATAGTGGTTCCTCAAATATGAGAAGGGACAAAATGTCTATTACTATTGCACCAAGAGAATGTCATCTGAACCCATAATAAATATGTATTCAGAGCATTTGCATCCCTTTGTAAATCTTAAAGTGCCATATAAAGTTCAACTGTCATTATTTCTATTACTGTTTAAATGGAAAAAGCAATTCAATCAACGTCAAGATGAGTGAGACTCACTTTTTGTTTATGATTCTGATAGTGAGAAGATTATAGTGGATTATAGTGCAAAAAACAGGAAAGAAAAGCAGATGAGATTCTGGTAGCAATTAAACATTTAACTTTCAGTGTCCTTGAATTTAATACTTTTATCCCTGGATTTCTGTCCTGTGCTCTACTCCCTTGGTTGATGATTTGCCTCATTTGAACCACAATTTTAGGCAAGCCCCTGCTGTGCTTTACTTTTGATAGCTACCTAGAATCCTTGTCAGTCACCTTACCCAGGCAGCACTTCAGTTCTGGAACCATATGTGGACTTTTTCCCTTTGTTAAAATATAAGCTTTTTCTTAGACCCATTAGTTTTTTATAGTCAGGGTCCTTAGCTAGCTAATCCTGGAAAATTTCATTCCTACCAAAAGCCAAACCTGATCTCAATTTTATGACTTTCAAATATTAAAATTTATTTAAATAGTCCCAAAAGAGTCTGATGCTAGTTTTTGAAATGGAAATACTTCATATCGTATGAAGATATTTATTTTAAAATGATCTTGAACTAAGTTTTAAAAGAGCTAGTGGACTTCCTGGTTAAGATGGAGGCAGAGTAAAAAGCAGCTGCTTAACCTCTCCTAACCAAAACATATAGGACTCCTCAAGAAGACATAAAAACAAATCCATAGGAACGAAGGGACCCCACAACTGGGTGCAGCATTGGAGGTATGTGGAATTGAGGTATTTCCATGCTATAAAGGGGTGAAACAGCTCTCACTAAAACATGAGCTGAGTAACCCCCTTCTACACCACACACCACCTACAGTGCCAAAGCCAGTGCACAATAGTTAGAGCAAGTTTGGGGCACCCATTAAGTCCTTGGCAGTTACCTGGAGTCACCAGGGCCTGCTACTGAGAGCAGCAAGACTTAAGACCCCAAGAAGCTAAAGAACACGTGGACTTTGAACACAGACCCTGAGTGCAGGCACAAGTATGGGCTTGGACACAAGCTCAGACACAGATACTGAGCTCAGGCGAGGACTCAGGTCCTGAGCACAGACATGGACCATGAGTGGGGAACCAGTGTAGAGGGGTGCACGACTGTGGAAGCAGTGCCTTGAGACTATTAAAGGAGCCTTGGGCAGAGGAACAAGCAAGGGGACCACCAGGAGGCATGACCCTGAGAACAACTAGACCTGAGACCTCAGGAGCCTAAAGAGTGCAGACAGACTCTATGAGGAAAGTGAGGTTCAGAAATCAAATAAACTGATAAGCAAATTGAACACCATAAATTACCAGAATGAGTAGGAAAACCGGTCCCTAAAGGCTAGAATTGAGCAATTAGAAGCTAATGATCTCTCACGACAGCAAGAACAAATAAAACAAAGTCAAAAGACTGATAAAATAGAAGGAAACATGAAATATCTCAATGAGAAAGTGACAGACCAAGAAAACAGAAGAGACAATCTGAGAATCATTGGTCTTCCTGAAAAAGCAGAAATTAACAGAAATTTGGACTCCATACTAAAAGAAATTATTCAGCAAAATTGTCCTGAAGTTCTACAACAAGAGGGCAGTATAGACATTGAAAGGATCCATAGATCACCCTCTACACTAGACCCAGAAAAGACAACCCCCAGGAATATAATAGCCAAATTCAAAAGCTTCGAAGTGAAAGAAAAAAATCTTACAAGAAGCCAGAAAGAGACAATTCAGATATCAAGGAGCACCAATCAGGATCACACAGGATCTGGCAGCCTCTACACTAAAAGACCACAAGGCTTGGAATATGATATTCAGAAAGTCAAGAGAACTGGGTCTACAACCAAGGATCACCTTCCCATCAAAACTGACTATATACTTCCAGGGGAAAGTTTGGACATTAAACAAGATAGAAGATTTCCAAGTATTTGCACAGAAAAGACCAGGACTAAATGGAAAGTTTGATATCCAACCACAAAAAGCAAGAGAAACATGAAAAGGTAAATAAGAAACAGAGGGGAAAGAAAGAAAACTCATATTTTTAAAATTTGCCTCTTTAAGGGATTCAATATGATCTAATTATGTGTATTCCTATGTGGAGAAATGTTATGTATAATTCTTTGTAAGGAACTCTATTCACTATTATAGTATCTACTATTATAGTAATTAGAAGAATTATTCATAGGGAGAGGCTGGAATACTAGATGATCTAAGATGATATGGGGGTGGGAAAGAGGGGGTGAATAGTAGAGGACACCAAGAGAAACTTGAATGAATAAGAAATATAGGATATTCTATTACACACAAAGAGGGCATGGGAAGGGGAAGGGATGAATACTATTATAAGAAGGAGAGGAAGAGAGCATTAAGAGGTAATCTTTAAACCTTACTCAGTCTAATTAACCTTGAGAGGGAAGAGTAGCTTTATCCATTGGTATACAAAACTCTATCAAACCCTACTGAGAAAGTCAGAAGGGATAAACCAAGGGGAGCAGGGGAGTGGGGAGGTCAAAAAAGGGAGGGGAGAAGAAAGGGGGGAATTAATTAGGCCTTAAAAATAAAAAGAGGGGAATAATAAGGGAGGGGGTAGAAAGGGAAGTCAATCAAGGGAGGAGAGAAGGGATACCGGCTTAAAGCAAACCACTAGTTTAAAAGGAAATAGTGTAAGAAGAAGGAGTAGAACTAGGAGAGGATACCAAAATGTTGACAAAACCACAACTGATAATTATAACTCTGAATGTGAATGGTACAAGCTAATCCAATGAAACCTCTCCCATCTTGAATCATGCATCGGTAAATTCAATTGCAAATGAATACAGTTGAGACTTAAATACCAGAAGTACTGACACAGAAAATCATAATCTGAAATATAAGTTAGTACATGACCATTGGTTCCTGTGGAGTTGGTAAGCTGTCATTGTCAATCATAAAAATTTGTTAAGCACTCAATATGTGTCATAACCTTAGAGTATGAAGACATGAGAACACAAAAGAGCTTATTTATTGAAGAATTTAGAAGTAAGAATGGGAAGTTCCCAGAATTGGTCACAAAGTGTATTCCTTCTCTCTAACCATCAAAATATCAACAAGTGATGAAGGACTGAGAAACTGTTATTATTATAATGTTATAAGCACTATACATATGTCTACTTCATCCTATAATCTCTAAAACCATTGCACTATTCACTTTTCAAACAAAAGATTCTGAAAAACCCATGATATATTTATAGTATTGGAGATAGAACTTGAACTTATTGACACTTCATCATAACTCACTCTGCTGGAATATTTTGCACCAAGTAATAGTTATCTTCCTATACAAAAAGTATTTCCCATCTAGCCCCACTACATAAGAGAGCACCCACGCACTTCATTCCCTGACACAAATAAATTCATTTATTCTCTCAGACCCCCTGCATACAACCACATAAACCACTCTTGTTAGAAACTTTCTCAAAATACCCAAATCCCTTATCAACTAATTTCATTGCAACATATAACCGGAACAATTTTCACCACATTTGCTAGATGTTCTTCCACAATCACTTCTTATAGGCCAGTTTTTCAATCAGTAAATCGACCAGCCTCAGCCCCAAAGTGACTTCCTGACCCTCATAAATAATGACCCACAAATACCTCAGGTACCTGAATCCTATTAAAGCCTCTATTTCAATCTCTCTTTACCCTAGACATACAGCATCTGTTATGAGGAAGATTACTTAAGTTTTCATTTAGGAGACTTAACAGGAAGGTCTGGAGAATTCCATATAGAATGGGGAAGCAGGAAGTGGCTTGCTTTCTCTCTGAGAAAGACTCCATGGTTGTTGGGACAAGCTGTAACTAACCCTGGGAGACCTCAGAGCTAGTGGAGTTGCACCCTCATTCCCTGGGATCTTAGAGAGTGGTGAAGATTGAAAGCAGAGGAAATCAATCCTGCATGACATCACTGAGTAGGGAAGTGGCCTGTGATCTGGTGGACAGCTTGCAGAATTCAGTCCCTACCTGGCTACATCAGTTCTGGAGGAGTTGGTTGCTGGCATCCTGTAACATCCCTGGAAGAGTTGTGAGATCCCAAGTTCAAGCCCTCTTCCCCAGGTCCTTAGCCAAACTGTCAAAGCCTGGCAGAAGCCAGGTTGGCTAGGGATCTTACCCTTTTTGACCCCAGTCCTGGGTTGTTAGCCATAGTTTATCTAACCCCATTTCCAATCCCCTCATATTATTATTAAACTGATTCCCTGTGTGTTCTTAGTAATTTTAGGTCCTCATTGTCTGTATGTATTAATCTGTATTTATTCCAGGCTGGGTGAGGCTGAGTGACAGTTCGACAGGCTTAACTGCCATTTCAGTCAATGGTCTTTCCCTTATAGTTAAACCTTGTTCCCTTGCTTGTAAAATCTTTCCAATTGTCCCCTCCTGTCTGCTATCCACCCACAGAGCCCATATTTAATATTAAGGCACTTTGCCTGGTTTTTTTCCCCATTATATGTCACAATACCTTTCAGAAAGCCCCTTCTTACTAAACTCCAGAAATGATATGTATGTTCTACTTAAATGTATTTTACACCAACAGGTGTGTGTTTGGATGATCATACTACTTTGGAATCTGAAACAATACCAGTGAAAACAGTATATGATTCCCTGATTTTAAGTTCAATGGACGCTACAGATATGTTAAAACCAAGAGTACCTTTGGCTTGCAGTCAAACTTGCAAATGGCCAGAAATGTTGTAATTTCTCTTGAAGCACTTAGATAAAAGCAGAGGAAAATAAGATCCTCCAATACTAAATCTAGGGTAGCATGATGGCAGAGCAAAAAACCAGACAACCATCCTCCAAATGACCACAAAAGAACAAAAACAAATAAAAATTAATACTGGAAGAGCAGAAAAATAGAAGTAGTGGAAAAGCAGTGGTCCAACCAAAAAGAACAAAGAGAGAGAGTAAAAAGGATTAATCTCATTAGGGTACAAGGAGAAAGTGCTAAAGAGGAAAATTTATTATTTATTGTTATTATCCCTATTGACTCACAGAGGAGCATAGGGCCGCAACCATCTCACACCAAGGAACTCTGTTCTGGGCAACTTCCCCCAACTGGGCATCTCATGCCAACGAACTCTGTTCTGGGAAACTTCCACCAACTGGGCATATCTTTGCCAGGTCTGTTTTGGCCTTCCGATTTTTCTCCTTCCTGGTGGGTTCCATATTTTTTTTCATAGTGTCCTGACTAATGGGACACTGAACTGCTCTTTCCTAGAGTCTGGTATTGGAGATCTTTTCAGGCCATCTGATGTCCAAGATTTGACGTAGGCCAGGAGTTTGTTGCCTTTTGCCAGCACACGTTGTGGACTCTGTTGGAGAGCAATCTTCCAGACTAGGCGATCGTTGGTTTTGTTGGTTTAATGAGGTTGCAGTTTCTATAGCAAGTGAGATTTTTACAGGGTGAGGTTGCTAGCCTCGTGCCCAACCCACCTCCTTTTTCAGCCAGGCTTGGGACTGTCCTTGGCGGAATTAAAGAGGAAAATAATAGAAAATAATCAAGCACTGAGAACAAAATCTTGCAGTGCCATACCTATCAAAATAACAAAAAACTTTTTTACTGAATTAGAAAAAAAAAAACTATAACAAAGTTCATTTAGAAGAACAAAAGATCAAGAATATCAAGGGAAATCATGAAAAAAAAAAACGTGAAGGAAGGTGGCCTAGCAGTACCTGATATTAAACTATACTATAAAGCAGGAGTCATCAAAACAATATGGTACTGGCTAGACTTAAGTGAGGATCAATGAAAGAGACTTGCAGTAAGTGACATTAGCAACAGTGTATGATAAACCCAAAGAGCCCAACTTTGGGGACAAAAATCCAGTATTTGACAAAAATTGTTGGGAAAATTGGAAAACAATATGGGAGAGATTAGATTTAGATCAACATCTCAAATCCTACAACAAGATAAATTCAGAATGGGTGAATGATTTGAATATAAAGAAGGAAACCATAAGTAAATTAAGTGAACACAGAATAGTATACTTGTCAGATCTCTGAGAAAGGGAAAATTTTAAAACCAAGCAAGACTTAGAAAAAAATTACAAAATGTAAAATAAATAATTTTGATTGTATTAAATTTAAAAGGTTTTGTACAAACAAAAACAATGGAACCAAAATCAGAAGGCAAACAACAAACTGGGAAAAAAAGCTTTATAACAAAAAACTCTGACAGAGGTCTAATTACTCAAATATACAAGGAGCTAAATCAATTGTATAAAAAAATCAAGTCATTCCCCAATTCATAATTGGGCAAGGAACATGAATAGGCAATTTTCAGATAAAGAAATCAAAACTATCAATAAGCACATGAGAAAGTGTTCTAAATCTCTAATAATTAGAGAAATGCAAATCAAAACAACTCTGAGATATTACTTCACACATAGCACATTGGCTAAAATGATAGCAGATGAGAGTAATGAATGTTGGAGGGGATGTGGCAAAATTGGGACATTAATTCATTGCTAGTGGAGTTGTGAACTGATCCAACCATTCTGGATGGCAATTTGGAACTATGCCCAAAGGGCTATAAAAATGCCTGCCCTTTGATCCAGCCATGCCATTGCTGGGTTTGAACTCCAAAGAGATCATACATAAAAAGATTTGTACAAAAATATTTGTAGCTGCATTCTTTGTGGTGACAAAAACCTGGAAAACGAGGGTATGGCCTTCAATTGGGGAATGGCTGAACAAATTGTGGTATATGCTGGTGATGAAATACTATTGTGCTCAAAGGAATAATAAACTAGAGGAATTCCATGTGAACTGAAATGACCTCCAGAATTGATGCAGAGTGTGTAAGGAGCAGATCCAGGAGAACATTGTACACAGAGACTGATACACTGTGGTACAATTGAGCATAACAGACTTTTATACTAGCAGCAATGCAAGGATCCAGAGCAAGGCTGAGGGACTTAAAAGAAAGAAAACTAGCCACATTCAGAGGAAGGACTATGGGAGTGGCAACACGGAAGAAAAACAACCTCTTGAACACATGGGTTGATGTGGATGTGATTGGGGATGTAGACTCTAAACGACCACCCAATAATATGGAAATAGGTCTTGACTGATGACAAATGTTAAAATCAGTGGAAATGTGCGTTGGCTATGGGGGTGGGCGAAGCGGGGTGAAGGGGAAAGTAAAATCACAAATCATGTAACCATGAAAAATTTTTCTAAAAAAAAAATAAAATATTTAACCCCCCAAAAAAGGAAATAAAATGCCTCAAAAAGAAAATAACTCCAGAAGACAAGAAAATCAGAACCTGAAGAGAAAATGGTTCCCTAAGAATTGGAATTGCACAAATGGAAGCTATTGACTTCCTAAGATAGTAGGAAACAATATAACAAATTCAAAAGAATGGGGAAAAAATAGAAGAGAATTTAAAATCACTCAGTGGAAAAAAATGACATGGAAAATAGATCCAGGAAAGACGATCTAAGAATCATTGGATTGCCTGAAAACTATGATCAAAAACAACAATGATAACAAATCTAGACTCTGTATTGCAAGAAATTATCAGGAAAATTTGCTGTGATGATCTTTAACAAGAAGGAATAATAGAAACTGAAAGAATCCATTGATCATTTCATGAACAAAATGTCTAATTAAAAATTCCTCAGATTATTATAACCAAATTTTTGAATCCCAAAGCCAAGGAGAAAATACTATCAACAGCCAGAAAAAAATTAAAATATTATGGAGCTACTAGTCAGATTACATGAGACAGCAGCTTCTATTAAAAAATAAGACTAGAAGCTGGTACTTTGAAAAAAAAATAGATAAAGTACTGGTTAATCTAATTAAAAAAAGGAAAGAAGAAAACCAAATTAACAGTATCAATACTATACAAATTATTTGATATAATAAGCAAAGCTTTACCTGGAGCACTCACCCCTAATGCCCCACCTTGGGCCTTGGGTGGAGGGAGCAGGAATGTGGGAATTAGGCTTAGGATAGAATAGGGTTTTAGGAACTAACTTTAAGAGAAAATCAATGTTATCTATTAACATCATTTACATGATTAGTCAATGGATATACTCTGGCTGAGCAAGCAGTCTCTGGTTACCAAATTGAGTTCAGAGCTTGCTTTTTATGGTGACTTCTTTTCTCTTCCCCTCTTCACAAGTTTCTAAATTGTCTAGTACTGCCCTGATGGCAGTGTCTGTAGGATCAACTTCTCACCTTCTAAAAGTTAAGTTCTCATCAAAAAGATTCATAGATTCCAGGCTGATTAAATTTCTAAGGGAGTGAATTCTCTAAGTACCTTGGGAGCTTCTCGTGGTGTACTGAGTAGGGTGTTCAATCTTTTATTGATTCAATTCAAAAGTAGACAAAGGGGAGTTAATACTGTCTTCAGACTAGTGAGATACTAAGTCCAGGTTCTTAACTTAGTGTTAACTCAGGATAGACAATTGAGTAAAGAATTCTCTTTCACAAAAACATTTTCCACACAATGAAAACTATATCTAAACAATTTATAAAACATTAATTGCTCATAGATATGACAAGCTAACATAATAAAAATGACAATCCTACCCAAATTAATTTACTTTTTCAGTGCCATACCTATCAAACTACCAAGAAACTTTTTTACTGAATTAGAAAAAATAACAAAGTTCATTTGAAAGAACAAAATATCAAGATATTAAGGGAAATAATGAAAAAAGTGAAGAATGGGGGCCTCAGCAAGACAAAATATGATAAACTCAAAGATTATAGATTTGGGGACAAAAAACCCAAAATATTTGACAAAAACTGCTGAGAAATTTGGAAAACAGTATGGGAGAGATTAGATTTAGATAAATATCTCACAACCTACACCAAGATAAATTCAGAATGTGTGAATGACTTAAATATAAAGAAGGAAACTATAATCAAATTAGGTGTACATAGAATAGTATACTTGTCAGATCTATGAGAAAGGAAAGATTTTAAGACAAAGCAAGAGACAGAGAATATTATAAAATATAAAATGAATAATTGTGATTACATTAAGTCAAGGTTTTGTACAAACAAAACTAATGTAACCAAAATTAGAATGGAAGCACCAAATTGGGAGAGGGGGGGGGAACGGGAATCCTAATAACCAAAACCTCTGACAAAAGTCTAATTACTCAAATGTATAAGGAGCTGATTCAATTTACAAAAAATCAAGCCATACCCAATTGATAAATGAGCTATGGACATGAATAGGCAATTTTCAAAAAAAGAAATCAAAACTATCAATAAGCATATGAAAAAATGTTCTAAATATCTTATAATTAGAGAAATGCAAATCAAGACAACTCTGAAGTACCACTTATCCCTAGCAGATTGGATAATATGACCGCAAAGGAATGTAATAAATATTTGATTGGATGTGGCAAAATTGGGACATTAATGTACTGCTGGGGAAGTTGTGAGTTGATCCATCTATCCAGAAAGGCAATTAGCTCAAAGGGCTTTAAAAGACTACCTTCCCTTTGATCAAGCCATACTACTGCTGGGTTTATACCCCAAAGAGATAATAATGAAAAAGACTTGTACAAAAATATTTATAGCTGCACTCTATGTGCTAGCAAAAAATTAGAAAATAAGGGGATGCCCTTTGATTGGGGAATAGCTGAAGAAATTCTGGTATCTGTTGTTGATGGAATATGATTATGCTAAAAGGAATGATGAACTGGAAGCATTCCATGTGAACTGGAAAGACATCAGGGAGTTGATGCAAACTGAAAGAAGCAGGACCAGGAGAACATTATACACAGAGATGGATACACTGTGGTACAATCGAGGTAATGGACTTCTCTAATAGTAGCAAAGATGCAGGACAGTTCTGAGGAACTTATAAGAAAGAACTCTATCCACATCCAGAGAGACCACTGTGGGAGTAGAAACACAGAAGTAAAACAACCACTAGATCACATAGTTCGATAGGGATATGATTAGAGATATATACTCTAAAAAATCACCCTAGTGCAAATATTAATAATAGGGAAATAGGTCTTGATCAATGATACATGTAATACCCAGTGGAATTGTTCATTGCCTATGGGAGGGGACTAGTAAGAGGGGAAGGAAAGGATGTAAATCATAGAAGCATGGAAAAATATTTTAAATAAATAAACAAATTTTTTTAAAAAGACATAGCAACTTCTACATTAAAGAATCAGAAGACATGGCAAAGGATCTAAGCCTACAATCAAAAATCACTTACCCAGTAAAACTGAAGAAATGGACATTTAATGAACTAGAGGAATTATAGGCATTCCTAAGAAAACACTCAACAACAAAGAAAATTCATTGATCAAATCTGATATAAAAAGGTAACTAGGAAATCAGTGGTATTAACTAATCACATTCCTGCATAGGAAAGTGGTCATTAGGATACTTGAGATTTCTATAGTAGAAAAGTCACCTAAAGTATTTAATATACTTAGAGCAATCAAGGGAAACAATGAGGTCAAACTGAATATATTCCTTGCATGAGGGAGTGATTACCAGAATGCCTAAGATACTTGTATAAGAGATATTCATTGTACTTTAGGTAAGCAAGGGAACTAGTGGAATTAAAATGGTTATATTACTAGGAAGAAGGTGATAAATAAGATGTTTAAGATATTTGTGATTCTCAAAGTACCTAAGATACATAAACTACTTAGAATATGTAAGGTACTAAAGATACTTAAGAATTTTTATCACTATTAAAACAATGAACAGGAGAATATATAGACAAAGAGCAGAGAGTAACTTGAATATGATGGATGATATCAAATAAATCAAGAGATAAGAAATAGAATTACACTGGGAAAAGAAAAAAGGAGAGAAAGCTGGGGGAATTTATCTCTCATGAGAAATTATATAAGAATCAATGCAGTAGAAGTGAAGATAGAGAGTGGTAGGCAATACTTAAACTATATTCACATCAGAATTAGCAAAAAGTGGGATTAATACAATCAAAATCTATCAACAACAAACCTGCAAAAATCTTCATATTTATCTTTCTGAGAAAATTTTCATTTCTCAACTATATAGCACACTGAATCAGATTTATAGGAATTCAAAACATTTCCCAGTTCACATTATCAAAGGATATAAATAGATAATTCTTAGTTGAAAAAATTAAACTATCTTTGGTAATGTTAAAAAAATGCTACAAGCCACTACTAATCACATAAATGCAAATTTAAACAACTCTGAGGTATACTTCATGTCCATTAGTCTGGGGAACATGAGAGGGAAAAAAAAGGAAAAAGGTAATTGTTGGAGATGAACTGGAAAAACTGGGCCACTAAAACATTGCTAGTGGAGCTGTAAATTAATACAACTACTTTGAAGAAAAATCTGGAACCATAATCAAAGGGTCATTAAACTGGGTATATCCTTTGACCTAGCAATAATATTACTAGGTCTATATCCCAAAGTCATTAATGATAAGGGTAAGAACTTATTTGCATAAAAAATATCCAAAGCAACTCTCTTTGCGATGGCAAAAATGGAAACTTAAGGGATTTCTATCATTTGGGGAATGGCTAAACTAACCATATATGCTTATAATGGAATATTAAAATTCCATATGAAATGATAAAGAAGATGATCACAAAAAGAACAACAAAGACTTATATGAAGTAATGCAAAGTGAAGAGATCAGAATATGGAGAATGTTGTACACAGTAACAATTATTTACAATGATCAGATGTAAATAATTTAAATTATCAAAAAGGAAAGGATTTAGAACAACTCCAAAAGACTCATGACAAAAACAGAACATGCACCACCATAGAAGGAACCGATGAATTCTGATTGCAAATTGAAATATATTATCCTTTATTTCTTCCATGAACTTTTCTCTATTGTAGGTAATATGTCTTTTTAACATGATAAAAATGGATATATGACTTGTATGATGATATAGGTCTAACCTGCACAAAAAAATACTATATCTGTTCTTACAGAAACTCCTTCCTCACTCCCTGCAGTAGTATCAATAATGCACCTCACTTTCACTGTCACCCATTTACTAGTATTATCTGATTTTTATAGCTCTTATTCTTCAACTATTCATTGATTTATTTCAACATTCCCTCCTTGTAAAGGTAGAATGTTGTAATAGGTAGAAGTTTGAATTGGAGTCAGAAAGACTTAAAACATCCCTCAAAAACACTTTAACTATAAAACATGAATGAGTCATTTAAAATTGATATTTCAACCTATGATTAAGATAAAAAGTTGCTAATTTTCATCACTGAAGAGTTTCTCACAGGGGGAATTCATATCATGTAATTCAGAGTTCAGGTTACCTTTATCCTCTTCTTTCAAAAAAATAACAATCCCTATTTACTTATGTCTGTTAATTGAGAAGGGATTCTAAATGTCATTTCAAGGATATTGGAAAGATCTGAAAGGTTAAGAATGTCTAGAGAAATAAGAAAAAATATAAGCAGAGATAGAGTCACACCTCTATCTCTTGAACAAACTAAAATTATTTAAGTGAGTAAGAGGAAAACCCACAGAGGCTCTGAGAGTTATCTTTAAGTATTTAAAGGATGGTCATATGGAAGAGGATGAGATAACTCATTTTGATTCCTCAAGTCATATGAGAAAAAGTGAGTAGAAGTTGCCAAAAATAAGTTTAGCTTAATGCAATGAAATATTCTGAGAAGTAGATTTTAGGTGAAGGCATGAAAAATAATTCCTAATAATTGGGTCTTTTCAAAAGTAAAATGTTTAATGAGTTAATGTCTTCCTTTTTACTGGTGGTCTTCAAATGAAGCTAGATAACTTAACTGATAATATTTTAGAAGTGATTCCTTTGCAGGTTTTGTATTGTCTAGATTCACGTAAGTTTATCTAGCAGTTATTAAACATCTGCCACATTCAAAGTATTGAGGTCCTTTCCAACTTTTATATTCCTTTAGATAGGCAGGAATATGTTATATGTGTGTGTACTCTTATTGTCTTCAGTTTCCTACCTATGCAACTTAAGGATCTAAATGACTCTAGTTGCCTTAATATCTAAGTCCTCTGTGGGTCATATGGGTAGCATTTCATGATCTAGTTTTTTTCTCAGCCCATATCCTCCATTATAAAAATCCTTGTCTGGTCAACAATTTATTCAGGATGCTGCTATGTATGAAAAGAGAATTCTTTGTTCTTTTTGTCTCTTTAGAGTTTATACTTGTGAAAGGGAATCCTTTATTACCTTTGTTTATTTTGAGTTAACACTTGGTTAACAATAACTTAAGTACCCCAATTTAGTACCTCACTACATTGTGAAGACAGAATTAATTCTCCTTTGTCTTCTTTTGAATTGAATCAACAAAAGCTTGAATACCCCACTTAGCCCAAGGTGGAGGAGCTCTCTACCCTTTCAACTCAATCAGGCAGGAAATGAGAATTCACACCTCAGTCAGCCAGGAATCTGTGAAACCTTTTGATGAGTATTCATCTCTCCAGAAGGTGAGAAGTGGTTCCCACAAACACTGCCTGTTGGGCAGTGCTGGGTAATTTGGAAGCTATGATTGGCCCTTGTGAAGAAAGGAAGGGACAAGAAGCCACTATAAAAGACCCTGAATTTCAGGGGCTTGGGAAATGAACTTCAAGAAAAAAGAAAAAAGTTGGGTTCAAGAAGGAGTTGGACTTCAAGAAGGAAGTCAGCTTCAAGAAGAAGATTGGCTCAAGGAAGAAAGTCTGCATCATCATCTTGACCTGCCTTGTGGAGGGAACTTGGATGAGTGGATAGCTAGCTTTCCCTTCTTGTCTTCTGGAGAGAGTTTAATTCTGCTTGAAAGTCAACAAATCCTGGCTGAGTCTAGCACCAGAGCAATATTTAGTTAGATAGTTTAATGTCTTATCTAACTTTTTTTGTATTTCTCTGCTTTCACTCTTTCTACCTCTTCTGTAAATAAAAGGTACTAAAGTCATTTTGACTTTGAGCAATACTTTGAATAGTCAACCACCATTATTATTTACAATTTTCATATATTTTAGTCAAGCCATTAAAATTTGATTCTTACATGTGTTACTTGCTGGTGATATAGATAATATACTTAAAATAAGATGTAATCAATAAGATATTAAAGTATTAATATATATTACCAGTGTGTCATGATCCTCATTTGCAATGGGTGTACTTTATTGGGAGAACTTCAGTTTCATGATGTAAAAAATATAGCAATGTGGGACTCTGAGGAATTATCAAAGGCTAGAAGAAAAATATTTTTGCATTGGAGTACTTAGTACCATCAAATTATAATTAATTGATGATTAGGAATTTGCTTATATTCTTGGCCATCTGCTGGTTATCTCTATTTTTCCCTTCACAGTGGTTTGCATGTTGTTTCTTCCTTAGACTGTGAACTCCTTGAGGTCAGAGCCCTTGTTTTTCTTTTCTTTCTTTCAATACTCAGTGCTTGACATAGTGTTTGGTACATAATGGGTACTTAAAGGCTTATTGATTATTAAGTTTAATAGATGTTTGTTGTCAAGGTACCAGCTAATATAGTATTTGTTGATTGATAATTTACATTGTATGGTCTGAAAATCACACAGTATTGGGAATTTATCATGGAAATGACCACAGCTGACATCTCTCTACATACTCTATTCTTTTTCCCTTCATCTCTTTATGTCAATGCACTGAACAAACAGAAATGGAATGGGTTACTTTAAGTTGAGGTCTGTCACTCAAAAAAGGCTAAGCAGAAAAGGCATCAAGATAGGAAAACAGGATACAAATTTAAGACCAAATATTATTTTCAGTTTCTTAGTCCCTGCCTTGAAGGGAAATCACTCTTTGGGGAGAGGAAAGTATGTGCTCTTTTCTACTCTTTCCTTCTCCTTCCTCTTCCTCTTCTCTCCTCTATCTCTCCAGTGCCTATTTCCTCTTCTTCATTCACATTCTCCCTCTCTCCTCCCTTCCTTCTTTTCTCCCTTCTCTATCCTTTCTCCTTTTTATGTATCCTTTTTCCTCTATACTCATTTATTTCCCTTCTCCTCATTGAACACTTAGGAAAGAAAAGACAATGTTTAAATCTAGGAAGTAGAGAGAAATATTCTAAGAACAAACAAACGCTAATCCAGAAAAATAGTTACCTGTGGGAGACTGCAGCTTCAAGGAAAGTAGCCTCCTTATATCAGAAAAGAGTGATAGCTATGGACTCAAGATAAGTCTTCACTAAAAAAAGGGTTTTAACCTTCAGCTATATATATTCTCTACATGTTTGTCTCACTAATTTTATGCTTGGTGGTCATTCTTCCTATAGGTTCAGTATATATTCATGGGTGAATCATCCCCAGGCTCTTTTGAGGTGAATTTCTTTATCATGTCATCTTAGTAAATTATTCATTTATTTTCAGTCATCTGACTCTTTGTAAGATGATCAAAGAAAATGAAGTTTTTTGCCTTTTCCTTCTTCAGCTTATTTTACAAATGATGTATTAAATGAGATCAAAAGGTTTAAGTGACTTGCCCAGGGTCACAGAACTAGTATCTAAAGCCAGATTTTAATTGAGGGAAATGAGCCTCCCTGCTTTCAGTCCAAGCACTATATCCTCTCAAACACTTTGCTGGTTTAGTAAATATCTTTCCTAAAAATACTAAAATGAGGACTAGGAAGCTCTCAATGGGAAGCAAAATGTTTGTGTTTTAAAGTAGAAACCCAGATCTTTGGTGATGGCTCTAGAAATCTGAAAGTACTAATCAAAACATCTTCTAGGCAGGAAATCAGCCAGTCCATATCAGTGAGACTTGGGGAAATATATTTGAAGGGATTAATTCACTATGGAAAATTTATAATTAACAGTCATATCCCACCACAACTATCCTCTTGACTAGATCTACCTACTAATCCCCTTCTCTAGATTTTCCTCATTTTTAGCCTGCCATCTCTTCGTTATGGCATTAAATATCTAATGACATTAAACCCCTGCCGAATTGTCCTTAAAAACCAAACCAAAGAAAACAAAACAAAACAAAACAAAAAAGCAGAAACAACTATTTGTCAATTCCTTTTCCAAAATTTGGCAGCCAAAGCTAGACACATTATTCTTGATTTAGTCTGCCTATGAAAAAGCATGACAGAACTACAATTTTCCTTATACTTGACACTATCATTTAATAATGTAGCCTAAAATTGGATTCACCTCATTTCTTAACACATTCCTCTGCTTACTTCATAACATGACTGTACTCCTTTAGAAAGCCAATGCCTTTTCCATCTAAACTCCTTTTACCCATGACTTCTCAATCTTGTCTTATACATTTGATTTTTAAAGTTTGTGTATAATAAGTATCACTAATGAATTTTATATTAAAAAGAAATTATTATGCATTCCTCCCAAAATCAAAATGATGAACATCATTTAAAATAGAATAAATAGATGAAGATAGAGTATCCAAAAGTAGCAAATTGAATTAGCAAATGCATACAAATATTTTGAGTAGTAAATTTAATTTATGAATATATAAAATTATTAAAATATATTTTAATTTTTATTATAAACTACATTAACATTAATGATTACATAAAGAAAACTGATTGTGAAACTTCAAAAATATTGAAATTTTTTTTAAAATTTGGAGGCAAGTTTTTACTTTATAACTTTATAGATTTATTCTGGCAATGATGCACTTTGCGTTTTCAATTTAGAGATTGATGTTTATGACTGTATAGCTTGTTGCACTTTATGAATAGATTTATATCCTAAATCAGAGAAAATAAATGCCTGGCCTTTGAGGCTTGAAAGACTTCTTCTAACTTAAAGAAGAAAGATAATGCCACAATTTTGCATCAAAATTAAAAAATAATAGTCTTTGAATGTTCTGTATTGCTTCATGGAACACTATTAAGTAATCTCAAAGTAATTTAAAATATAGTCTTCAATAATGGCATTAATTTTGATAGCTCACATTTACAGAATACATTACAACTTACAAAACACTTTAACCTCACAAGGTGGTTAAACTTTTGGAACTACTAAAGAAAAGAACCCATTTTTTTTCTTGTATGAAAAAGTTTAGATTTGTGAACCTAAGGAAATTTGACTCTATAGAATTTAATGTTAGATAACAAGAACTAACAACATTTAGACATATAACTCATTTTTATTAAGACACTAAGTATTCAAGCAAAAAAGACAAAAAGAAATAAACCTCTAGGTTAAAACAGTGATGTGGTTATGTAGTCAATAGGTTTGATATAATTCTATAGTCATAAATGTAAGGGACTGTAATGCAAAAGATGCAAGAGAGAGGTTTTTGCTCTTGTGGGGGTGGTGGGTAGAGTGGAGGTGGAGGGGGAGGAGCAATTGAAAACTTTTGGCTCTTAAACCTTAGAATTCTGAGAGAAAGTTCAGTTGGTCCCTGATGCTTGAACAGAGCAAAAGGATCAACCAGAGCTCTATTTTGGCTTTTGGTTTGCTTTGGCCTGTGCCTTGTTTTTGGATAATTTAAACCTAGCTAATTTTTCTAGACCTCTTCCTGACCTTCTCCATATTATTTCCTTGTTTTCCCTGCCTGTTTCCCAGAGCTCTGGGAGGCAGGGTGGCTTTTGGGTTTTTAGTGAAAAGACTTTGTGGGTTTAGTTTTTCCCAATAGGCAAATAGGACATCCTTGAAACAGACTATCCCTTTAGTATACCCTCTACCTTAAAAAGCAGCCAAATCTTCCCAGGCTGAGAGAGCAGGTTCTCTCTCAGTCTAACCCATTCCTGTGACCCTCCCCCATCTTGAGTTTCTCCCTAGTGGCTGTCAGAAACCCCAATCCCCTCTCTCCTTCCAGACCAACCTCAAACATTAATAAAACCTTAAGTTACCTAATCAAACCCTCCGCAGAATCTTTGTGTTGAAGAATTAGGGAAGGGTGAAAGGGAAGGAATAATTATCTTTTATTTCTTGAGGGAAACTGGAGGCATCCATCTTGGGAGGAAGTAGTTGCCCAGCACTTCCTCCTGAATCCCTTCAATTTCACTGACAGGGAGGGCCTTGTGATTCCTCCTTTGAGGACTTGAGAAACTGACAAGAAAGCCCTTAAGTCAGATTCAAACCACTTCTGTCTGGCCCTATTTCTTTTGTCTGTAGAAGTACCTTTCCTGCCTGGAATGGTTCAGCTTGTTTCCCCTCAGTATCCTCTGTCTCTAGCCTGAGCGTCCAGTCTTTGTTCATTGCCTCTCCTGAACACCATACCCTATACCCTTACTGACCTAATACCGCCTTGTCCATTCCTCCCTAAACTCAACCTTCCCTTTAATTCCTCTCCTATCACCTCAATCACCTTTTACCCCTCCATCACTCAGCAAGGGAAAAAGAGATCACCCCCCAACTTTAGTGTACCCCCTATTTTATCTATAAGAGGACCTTGGAAGGATCCTGATATGGAAGATTCTATAACTAAAAATCCTTTATATAGATCACTCAAAACATAGTAATCAGAAACAGTTATAACACCCACAACAGTTGAGATTTAGTCACAATTTTAATTCACAATTTCACTAAGCACTCTTATCTTTGTCTAATCTTTCATTTTGGGGGTGGGTTATTGGAGTGATAGCTTTAATTTTGCAATGGAAATCAATAAGATACTAGAATTTTCTTAAAATGATTTATGATTTTGAAAATTCCCACAAAAACATCTTGAATTATTATTAAAAATTAAATTAAGAAGATCAAGGGCTTTCTAAGTGACTCTGGTCCTGTAATCACTCTACTCAAAAATTTTCAGGCATTTCTTATTACATTCTTTTTTTTCTTTTTTTTTTAAACCCTTACCTTCTGTCTTAGAGTCAATACTGTGTATTGACTCCAAGGCAGAAGTGTGGTAAGGGTAGGCAATGGGGGTCAAGTGACTTACCCAGGGTCACACAGCTGAGAAGTGGTTGAGGCCAGATTTGAACCTAGGACCTCCCGTCTCTAGGCCTGGCTCTCATTCCACTGAGCTACCCAGCTGCACCCTCTTATTACATTCTTAATCCAGTTCATGTTTATGGCATCTAGGAACCCTCACAATCTTGAATCAATTTGTTTCTAGCATCATTTCATTATGCTGCTTAATATAAATTGATATTACAATTAACAGTAGTGTTTTTTGTCACCTAAATAAATACTATGCTTTCTCATTTATTTCCTTTGCTGATATCAAGGCTCATGTTCTGTGTTTTTATTTCTTCATTCTTATTACATAAACTTAAATCAGATTACAAGCTGATTAATCTTCTCTTCCATGAAAATGTCCTTGACTCTCTTCATTAAAGTCCTTCATCTTCAAATATCATATAACATTTTTCACATAGATCTAATTTTATTTCTCTTTTTTTGTTGTTCACTTTTCAGTATTGTCTGACTCTTTATGAATATATTTAGGAATTTCTTGGTAATGATGCTGGAATATTTTACAATTTCATTCTTTTGTTCATTTTATAAAGAAAATGAAGCTAACGGGTTTTGTGACTTGTTCTATTTCACAGTTAGTATGTTTCTGAGGCCAGATATAAACTTATGAGTGTTCTTGAGTCCAGGCTTTGCAATCTATATATTAATTGTTCCTTTTTGTATTTTAGAAAATAATGTAAGTAGCTCTCATGTTGGGAGACATGGGGCCTAATTTTGGCTCTGCTACTGCCTCTCAAATTTGAGAAAATTCACTTAATATGTCTGGACCTGGTTTGCTCATTTCATCTGCAGAAATGATAGATTTTAATTAGAAATTAATTCTGAAATCCCTTCAAGCTCTAAGGTCTTATTGATTCCTATGTTTATTCATTTTTTTACATATAAACATTTTTCCATTTTATTAATAGTGAAAAATATTTTAATTTTTCTTTGTGATATTGAGATTGCTTGTGATTGTGTGTGTGTGTGTAAAATTCTTAATCTTTTACAGAAATGAGAAAGTATAATATGAGTTGGTTCATGCTAACTCAACTCCCAACCCTTTGTGATCTGTACTTCTAGAGGATATATTAATATCAATGTACAACATCAACGTAGCACAGCAATATTTCTGGCTATTGGTGGAGAGAGTTTCCACACCTGGGGGAACCAAAAAGTAATAAAATTCAAAGTGTAGAAAATATATGTAAGCTGGTTTAGTTTTTAATGGTTTTGTGTTAGCAATAAACATAGTTAAAAGGGTTTTGACAGAAGTGTATGAATACAATTAGTGTCTTGGCTTTCCCACTTACTAACCTAATTCCTCTTGGTAAATTGTATAGCCTATCTGTCCTTCTTTTCCCTAATTGTTAAAAGAAAGGAGATAGATAAGTCTCAAAGATCTTTTCCATTGCTAGTTTATGACTATAATTTAGTGTCTGAGTTTTTCATTTTGTATTTTCTCTGAATATCAAAGCCCAATTTTCAACTTAAAAAGTAGACATCCCTGTATGTGAAACTATAAAAAAGATAGCAAGAATACTGAAGTTCTGCAAACACTAGATACATCTCCTAAAGTAAAAATATCTTGAAATTATTAGTAATGTATAAAAATAAAATTGTACCAACTAAAACACTCCAATACAAAGTACATAATAACTGAGATAGGAAAGCTTATTATTTGTCAACATATAGTGTGCCAAAATTCAAAGAGTAGATGTGAAGAAAAAAGACATATACACAACTTTCCCTATTTCTCTTCTACATAAAACAATTTTTTGACATGAAGTCAATTTTAAAATATTCTTCAAAATACAAAAATAGATTTTCTATACAAATGAAATTTTCTTATCATGCACAGAGGAAGGACTGGTCATTGAACTGCATTTGAAGTCTTATGAAAGCTGCCCATCCAAAACCTTATTTACTTGGCACTCTCTTCATAGTGGAACAGACTCACCAACTAGTAAACAGGCAACATGCCATCCTCACAGATGGTTGTGAGTATCTACAGCCAAGAGACCATGAATGAACATCAAATGTGTTTGCTGAGGGCATGAGTCCCAGCCGGGAACGCCCAAACAGCTGTCTGTCCTAAGGTTATGCACCTATGGTTGAAGGCACTTGCTGTCCCAGATCCATCTCTTGGCATGACTAAGTTCCCCATGCTCTCAAGATTTCTTCTCTCCTTCATAGTACATAATCCACAGAAAATATTCTTGAGAATGCTAAACTATTTCATTTATTTCCTTCAAGTGAATTTTTTTAGAAAATATTTTTATTTCCCTAGACAATTTGATAATGTGCCCAAACTCAAACACATCAACATTCCAATTAGTCATTCTTTGGTATACCTCTCCATAATTGTCCTGATAAATACCAAAAATTCTATTCTAAATGTACCTAGGAATATATTCTTAGAATTTAAAATATTTCATAAGTATAAGAGAAGGCGCAGGCAGGAAAGTACTATTTTTCTTTCTCTGTAGGTTTTTTTTTTATAATGTGTAAATGCACATTTAAAGTTGACTGAACAGGAAAAGTATTACTGATTTCAAAAAAGAAATTATGTTTGTTTGATTGCTTTTTTTTTTTTTTTGGTGTGAAGGGATGGGAGAAAGGCTAAACCAATGCATTTTAAAATGGAATGCTTGTGTACTTTTTGTGTTAGGACATGTAATTAAACTCTGCATGGTAATTTTAAAATTGTAAGTAAAATACTCATTAAAAATCAAAGACGGGATTCAATGTTCTTCAAAGTCTTTCCTATGAATTAATTTCTATGAAAGGCAAAAAAAGAATTTGGAGTTTATAAGAACTTACTTGGAAAAGAGGGGACAAAGAGATGTTAAGCATAAAGATTGTATTATGCAGAGTAAGACAACTTGTATTCAAATCCTGGCTATGCTAATTTTCCACTTGTGTTAACTTGAATAAATCACTTAACTTTCTTGCACCTCAGTTGCCTCATCTGTAACATCAAATAATAACAAGATTTTGATCCTTTATAGCCCTTCCAGCTCTTCATCTCTGATTCTATGATCTGAAGCAGTCATAAAAGCAGGGTACATATACAGGGAACAGTTGTCCATTTCAGTGACAGCATGGATTTCTCAGAGGGCTAAATAAAATAATTGATGCTTTTTATCTATCATAAGATTAAATTATTTTTCTTCATCTCCTTGACCTTAAATTTCATCAATATGGCAAGCTTCTTGTCCATCTGTGCAAATCATGAAAGTAATTTGTAACTTAAAGACCTAGAAAGTTTACTGGGGCAATGAGAAGACCTGCACACTGTTTCAAAGCTATTATGTGTCAGAAGCAGAACTTGAATATGGGTCTTCAAGACTCAAAGGCCAACATTCTAACCCATACAGTACTCATTTTCAACCAGTGTCTATAGTTTTGTACCAAATTAATGACTATATGGCTTTTGGAACAGTTTTCCAACCAATGGAGAATCAATTGTATAGATTAATCCAGTTCAAATTATTCAAAATCAGATTAGTGAACCAGTGAGGTCACCAATGACTTTTTTCTGTGAAGAGAGAATTATTGATGCACCAGCATTCAGGAATAAGCATTCATATTTGTGAGGAGTGAACTCCAAATTGCAAATGGAGTATGCCATGTTTCTTTTTAAGACTTGTATAGATTGTTAGGAACTTAGATCCATTAAACCTTCTAGTCTCCCATTCAAAAAGAGCACAATGACAAAAACACAAGCAATTAAACTTAATGGAAAATAAGAAACTAGAGTTGTAAATAATTAAGTTGTTTCAAGCACTCTCCTAATAAACCTGCAACTTAATGTTCCCCTTGCTACTAACCACTTAATATGTGAAAACAACTCTGTCACTTTTTCTGGTCTGAAGACATCTCTTTATTCTCCTTCATACCTTATATTATCCTTGAAAGCTGCTGATTCTTCTCTTTGGTCATCTCAGGATGTACTGGGTGTTACAGGTGTCACTTATCCTATTTAGATTCTCAGGTATATAAGGTAAATTCCACTCTTCTCATAATCATCAATGGCCTTTAGACATCAAGAAGTGTGGTGGCTGCCTGAAAAGTATTCTCAAAATTATTTTGTCTGCCTTTTGTGTGTTTTTCATTCAAGGTGTCATCCCTGTCAGCCCTATCCATACTGGCCTCATTTTATGCAAAATCTTAAATCACCATGATAATGGTGGAATTTAGAATAATCCTTGCTCCCTAATACCACTTGCAGGCTTGTTTCTTATCTGAAATTATTTCTCTACTAATCAGCTCTTCCTTGTTTTCCTTTGGTCCTTCAAGTCCTAACTGAAATGCCACTGAAGCTCAAGGAAGTTAAATAATATTCATAGCTAGTAAATACCAAAGCAGGATTTGAACTCCATTTCTTAACTCCAAATCCAGTACTTTATCCAAAAAGGCATGCTACCTCCCAAAATTAAGGTTTTTACAGTTTTATTGCTGAACATCCTGAGTCAGGGAGGATCACCTCTTTTGTTCATAAATATCTCTGTGTGAATTTTAAAATTCTATGATAAAAGTTATAATCTATATTTATGACAAAGATAACCAAAAGATCTAAATATTATTGATCTTAGTTCTTAAAGCAATGATATCTGAATCCATCTTTCTAGTCCCCCATCATCCCCATTGTTTTCATATGAATTGTTAGATTCCCAAGGAATGTTTCCTGGTAAGTTTAGTTCAGAAAACAGAGTTTGACAGTTCATTGCTAATAGTGTTTTGTGTGTAAAATGCTGATTTATAATTTTCCAAATTCTGCATTCTATGTAGTATACAAAAGGTAAAGCCTCTCTCTAGATAACTTTTCTTAAAATTATAATAACTCAGTCCACTTAAACTTCAATCTAAATATATTATTATTATTATTATTAGAAGGAAATAGTTAGAAGGAAAAGGAGTATAATTTTGAAACTGACATTGAACAACAACAAGGTACACAACAAGTAAAAACCAGTGGATTTGTTGAAGTAAACAAAGTTGATTTAACTGTGGATATAGTCTCTGAAATGGCTGATACTAGATTGAAATCAAAAGCCCCTGCAGAGATAACTTCCACATGAACTCTGCTCACAATAAATGGTCAAGGAAGTGCCAAATAAATAACTGGTTGTTCTATAGATTTGTTTATAGAAATGGAAGTCTGTGATTATTATTAAATATTAATTAATTGCTTCAAAAAATGTGTAAAGTTCTTCTTTAAAGAGGCCACACTTAGTGATTGATGCAGATCATGCAAGAAAATTATAGGATTATACAGTATATAACACTTCAGTTTACAGAAATCTTGTAGACAATCAAATGACCAAAATTATCACCAGGAGCTCACTTTCCTTCATAAATTGACAAATTTTATATTTCTACTAGAAATACATATCACAAATTATCAATGAGAATTCGATAAATAAATTATACTGGAATCAGAGTTAATTAGGTGACACAGTATTTAGAAAACCTGGCTTGGAATTAAGAAGGAGCCAACAAATTTTTGGCCCTGGCTCAGGGCACCTGGGAACATTCCAAAACTCTCAACTGGCAGCCGTATCAGTCAAGGTGGCCTCCATCTTGTCCCAGATAATGATTTTAACACATGCTTGAGGTAGATATCCCCCTAACTTACAAATGGGTTTGAGGCTTGTTGACTACCTTCAGCAAGGTTTAACTGGTCTGCCAATATGATTTTTTCCAGAGTGTGGCTTCTGGGCATTCTTAGCTTCTTGGAGTCAAAGGTGAAAGTTGGGTGAAAGGTAGACACCAATGGTGAAAGGTAGACACCAAAGTCCTGAAAAGGGTTTGGCAAGCTTCATATCAGAGATTCTAGTTATCCTTGAATACTCCATACATCTAAAGATAATAATAGTATTTACATCACAGTGTTGTAGGGATCAAATGAAATTAGATAGCACTCTGAAAATATTAAAACAATAATATACATACATATATGCTAACTTTTATTATTATTTTTTCTTACATATGTGTGATCTCTGTATTGTGGCTGCCTATAGCCACAACTTATTATATTCATGGGTGGACACTTGAAAAGGAGAGTTGGAAACTGAGGGAAAAAGAGTGAAGGGATAGAAAGAGAGAGGAAACATAACAAAGGAAGAAAAACTCAGAGACAAAGAGTTCAACACATGGGCTCCATTATGCTTGCTCCTCTGGTAAAGGAGGAGATAGAGGACTGCGTGTGTCCCCAAACTTCATTGGAGAATCCAGGAATATGGAATGGGAGGCAGCTAATGAACATGTGACATGGTATAGAATTTAACATTGGCTCAATTAACAACCACATGATCAAAGAGAAGGTGTTTAATCAAATATGTGAGCTGGAAAGGAATGTGGTCTGAAAAGATGGGAGCTAGGACCCTGTGGCAGTCAATGCCCTGCCCAAGAACTCTCCTGACCGTTTGGTTTGGAGAGTAGTCAGGATTAACAGAGTACCAATTACATAAAATTATCAAGAAATAATGTGAGCATGAGTCTGATACTTGAGCAGATAGGTTACAATAACAATTCAATAATACTTTCAAGATTAGTATATACCTGGTATGCAATAACAATTCAATAATACTTTCAAGATTAGTATATACCTGGTATGCCACATACAATAATTTGGAGAATTATTTTTTTAAGTACCAAGATAATACATTGGCTACTGACAAGATTTTCCTAAGCTTCAAACAATAAGGGGGAGATAACAATAATAATGGTAATTAGTATCATTTATACTTCAATTTTTTTCATGAAGTACCATATTTTCTATCCTGTGAATTAAGTAGTAAAAACTTCACTCTCACCAACTTAAACTGAAAGTAACTGATTACTTGATTTGTATGACATATTAGTAAGGATTGAAGTCAGGTCACTAACTGTAGAGTTATGGAGTTTAAAAGGTGGAAGGGAGTTCGAAGTGCATCTTATTCAACTGATGTATAAATAAGAATAATACCTACATCTCCTCAATATAGTTAAAGACATCTAATGAGGTGAAAACCGAGGTACCCTATTCAACATTTGTATAATCCCCCATGATTTAGAAGCAGTGATGGGCAAATTTTTAAAGAGGGGGCCAAAGGAAAGGAAATGCTCATCTGTCAGTCTGTTTCTAAGGAAACATTTGAAGTTTCATTGTATTGTATCCTACTCATTGTATTTGTCAGATTAGGAATAATGTTGTGCAGCTCATTGCTGCTTAGAAGATACTTTTATTCTATGCCAAATTCTGTTTTCCTGTAAAAAAGATATTTTCAAGGTTTTATTGAACTTGTGATACAGAGACATAATATATCTATTTTTTAATTTACTTTTAAAATCTAAAATTAATTCTCTCTACTATAGCATACTGTTCAAAAGGCAATTTCCCAAAATGAAACTATCTCAAGTACCCTTTTTTAAATCATAAAACATGTGTCTCTTTCTTGAATTAGTTAGTAGCAGTCATACTTTTGAATTCATGTATAATAAAAATGATCCAGCCAATAAGATACATTCTTTTCAGACTCTGAATAGAAATTATGGCCCATCAATCCTATACTTTAGAATTCCCTAAATATATTATATAATGAAAACACTTGAAAAATAACAATAATGTTTCTTTAAACCACAAATATATTATCTCTTCATTGTTTGTGAAGTACTGTTAAAATGATCATGCCAAATATATATATATATATATATATATATAAATATATATATATATATATATATATAGAGAGAGAGAGAGAGAGAGAGAGAGACTGTGTTAGTCAGGGAAAATAACTCATTATACAAATATGAAGTGGACACCAAAGGTAGGTGAGCAGCCCTGAGGGAATGCATTCCATTTTTAAGAACTCTAATATTTCTAAATTTTTCTTATGCTGTCAAAATTATACCCTCTACTCAGTTCTCTTGGGTCTGTTTGCTGGGGCCAGGCAGAATAATTTATCAGATTATATATTTAGAGCTTAAAAGAACCAAGGAAATAATGTAATCCCACCCCTCATTTTTGTTATTAAGGAATCTAAATGTCTTTTCTTTTCTACCTGACAGCTTCTCAAATAGTTGAAAACATTTATCTTAATTTGGTTATATCTTCTTTTTAGATTAAAAATCTGCTTCTTTCCAAGCAATTCTCAAATATCATGATCGCAAAGAAACTTTCTCCGACTAGTTGCCCTCCTGATATTCTCTGTCTTATCAATATCCTTCCTAAAGTGAATCCCTAAGACCTGATACAATACTCAAGATGTGGTCTGAAAAGGGGAGGTTACAATAGCACCACAAGCTGTATAGTTCTGGATGATTCTCTTAATGCAATTTATCACCACATGAGTTGACTGAAGTGATTCTGTATTTACTTCCCACTAAAATCCCCTAATATTTTCCCCATTTGGATACTTCCTCTATATATCACTCTGATCCCTTTTATGATACTAATCCATTGGATCATGGAATTCCAAATTTAAAGCAGTAAAAGACTTCAAATACCATTGAGTCTTTTCTTTGTAGAAGAATAAATTGAGGCACATTTGATCATTCTCACATAGTAAGATTTGAATCCATGTCCCCTTGATTTAAAGTGCAGTGTCTTAGCCAATATGACCTACTGCTTTAAAATTCAATGACCATGTATTGTTTTGAATATCCATTACCATGTCTATTGAGTGCAAGACCCTTGCTCTGTGCTATGGGCACAGAAATAAATGGAACATAAACTCTTCTCTCAAAGGGCCTTTACTCTTGGGGTGAGATAAACATTTACACCAATAAATAAATACAAAGTGTAAATAAAATAATAACAAAGTAATTTCAAGAGAGCTAGAGTACTAGCAACTGCAGACAGGAGACTCAGACAGATGATGCCTGGCAACTAGATGTTGCCTATAGCCAAATCCTTTGGACTTCCTAGCAAATTGCAGGACAAGAACAATGGAGAATTGAGGAAACAGATTCCAAGAAACCCATTTCAAGACAGGTAGTTGGCACCAAATAGTAGCTCATATGGAGAGGTTGTATTTGAGATTTAACTATATCATAAAGACACTGTATTTAGAGACTTGTGTGTCTATCTCAAGACATTCTAATAAAACATTAATTATCAATGCTTCTAATAAAAGAATAGATACCTCCTTGCAAAACAGGAATAATAGCACATGTTCCAGTAACTTTTTATAATGTCCTTTTTCTATGAGATAGCCTAGGGGTTAAAGATTTGTTTCATAGGTCATAAAGTCATAAATTCAAAGATGCAAAGGGCATCAATATGTAGCCCAGTTCCTCATTTTACAAAGGAAGCAACATGCTTGGAGACATTAGGTTATTTGTACTAGGTTACACAGATACTAAATAGACATGCAATAGAATTCATCCAGGGCCTTCTCATCCTAAAGCCATTTCTAATGTATCTTGTTGCTTTTTGAAAAAGAATATAATGAAAAGTACAGTTGATCTCGATTCCTGAGATCTGAATTCAGTCCTCAGTTCTGCTATTTACTGCTTATATGACCTTCGATATATTACTTCAGTTTGTGGGGCTCAGTTTCATTTCTAACATGAGAAGTTAGACTAAATTATCTCTAAGGAAGTTTCCTCCCAACTCTAAATTTATAGTCATATGCATCTATTAGAGTGAAACTCAGAGATGTTGAGACTTGCTGGTAAATGGTAGCATTGGATTTTGAATATCTGTCTCCCACTTATTATTAAATTAGCTAGGTGATAAAGTAGAGAGACTATTGGACTTAGAGTGAGGAAGATCTAGCTAGCTCAGTGGATAGAGCACTGGGAGTCAGGTAGACCTGACTTCCAATCTGTGCTCAGATACTATCTATGTGACTCTGAGCAAATCACTGAGGCGTGCTTGACTTAGTTTCCTCATCTGAAAAATGATTTGGATATGGAAATGTCAAATAGCTTCAATATCTTTGCCAAGAAAACCCCAAATGGCATCACAGAGATGTACTTGACTGAAATAAGTTTTCAACTCCTGCCTAAGATATTTATTAGCAGAAAGCTAAATAAAGCTTTCAGTAACAGAGTCAGTTTTCTTATCTCCTACATTATGGGATTATTATGAGAATAATATAGTATATGTTTGTTATTTTCTAAACTTTAAGACACTATACACATGCAAGTTATTATTCCATGTTTAGTGTTCTCTCTCCTCCAAAAGTCTAGTTTATTCATCTGCAATAGTTTATTTCCTTTCACATGAGACATTGTATCAACACTTTTTCAAGCCTCATTTTTTTTATTAAAGGAACTATTTTTACCTTTAAATGTATGCTTATGTCACAGTTTGTGGGAAGAAAGCACAACATCTATTGATTATCAACATTAATTTAGAATTGGACCTAATATGAAGCATAACTTCTAGAGCAATTGATTTTATTAGAATTTTTAATTACATGCAAAATGTCATTTGATTCATTTTCTGCGAAACATTTTTTTCCTAAATAACTTGATCACACAGTCATATTGGCACATTCAGTACTTTTTTTTACCAAAAAATGGTAGCTTGATGCATTTTCCTGTGTGCTTTCCAGATATAAGTTTACAAGTCAAAGTGTATTTCATTAGTTGAAAAATAATTAATAATTTTAGGCTAGGACCAAACTGTTTCTACAAGGGAAATAGGAAGATGTTGAAAGTCCTAAATGCTTGACAGATCAGTGACTCAAATCTTGAATAGAAGTTTAATAAATATAGGGACTGAGATGGAAATAGCTGCAAGGACAATACAATGATGAATACTTCCCCTGGGGAATTCAGATCAGCTCATTTACTGTCAGTTTAAAAATGCTTTCAACTCTAATGAACAAGAAGCTTTGTCTGATCTTCAAAGGGACTTGAGTGAATGTACAGTCTAAGTTTAACTTTCGTGAGACTGATTCAATTTCACTGTTGCTATGGAAGACTGACAAACATTTATTTCCTATCATTTTTCCCCACGTGTTGCATGCCTAATAAATAACGTTTTGTATCATATCATCTCTGACCAGTCATGGTTCGGGCATTCTGAAGTAATTGAACAATAAGGAGTCTAGTGACTCACACTATCTCCAAGCAAAAGAGGAAATCACCCTATAAAAACTGTGGTATTCTCATTATAAACTAACAATACAAACAGGATAATTCTGTAATTTCATTGGTATATTGTTAATCATATAATCCTCCCATAATGATTTGCATCATATTTTCCACTATTCTATTCATTATCTTGAAATTTTTATTTTTAATAAATATAGATAATTTGCAGACAATTAAGTTTCCATCAATAGGATATTATCACATATCAATGTTCATGGAGTTTTTATTTATATGATTTTCATTATTATGTGATCAACATTAGATACCAGGAAATGGATAAATTAATTGAAATAGTAATAGTGAATGCTGAGTATATACTATCTAGATGAAAAACTATTACTTAAACTGTAATAAGATTATGTGAAAATAATCAAATAGGAGACTCAGTATTTTGATAGAATGATATGTTCCTTATCCTCATGAAACCTGGAATGGAATATAAGAAAAGAAAGATCTGTTGTAACTAAGAAAGACTTTTGAATGAGAGATATCAAGAGAACTAGATTTCATAGAACATCAAAGGGGAAAAGGTGTCAGAAATGGGATATAAGATATTTTTCAAGGAATGTAGACAAGATCTCAAATAGCAGTAGGGGGGCAGCAGGGTAGCTCAGTGGATTGAGAGCCAGACATAGAGACAGGAGGACTTAGTTTCAAATTTGGCCTCAGACAATTCCCAGCTGTGTGAGCCTGGGCAAGTCACTTAACCCCCATTGTCTAGCCCTTACCACTCTTCTACCTTGGAGCCAACAAACAGTATTGACTCCAGGACAGAAGGTAAGGACTTAAAAATATTTTTTTAAATCACATAACAGTAGGCCATGAAGTAAATGTAACCATAGATAACATGCGCCAACAACATGGCAGAAAAATGAATTTGATTTTCTATCATTCCTGGAGATGGCACATTTAAAATATGAAGGACACAGTGATAGAGGAAATGATCTAAATCATACTGCTATGTTTGAAAGCAATGTCTCTTTGATTCCTTTCCAATTAATTTATTGTGTGTTATGATTACCTGTGACTATATTTCATCACCCTACTGGATTGTAGGTTCCATGATAATTACGGTAGTATGATTTATACTTTTCTAAATATTTGTCTTTACCTAGTTCATAAGTACAGCGATTTACATAGTGCTATTCACAGGACCAGAAGTTATTATCAGTTAAATGGAATAGATCAATAACTAATAGAAATATTAATATCTCTAAAATCTGATCTCTTTGCATTAAATTTTCATTGTTGACCTAGGCCATGAAATTTTAAGTATTAATAATTTGGATTCAAAGTTTGGTCTCTAACCTCTAATTCCACTGCTTTTTTCACTAGAGCATATGCTTCTTTTATTTATATATGTGTGTTTTCATTGAGGCAATGGGATGTTCAAGTAGTTCAAAGTAGTTTTCTTGATAAACTCAGTATGATGAGGCAGTAGGCCTCTATTTGATAGTCACCTCTATGTAGAAAACATGAATGTATCCACTGGCACATTGTTAAAAAAAAATAGAGGCAGCCCTTGATATGGTTTCATTAAGTGAAGCAACTGGTTTAAAGTGGCTGACCCCTTCTTAGTCACTAAACTATTTTTTTGCCTCAGTTTTGTCAACTCTAAAATGAAGATAAAAACAGTTCTTACCTTATCTTGTCATTGTAAGAACAAAATATTGATGAACAGTAAGAACAACAAACACTAAACACAGAAGCTGGCACATAGTAGACAACATATAAATGTTTATTACCTTCACTTCCCTTCCCCATTCCTAGGGGATGGGTTTTAGTGAATGTGCCTGCCAATAAGATAATCTCCTTGGCTGGAATTCTTAGGGCAATCTTGTTGGAGAGCCAGATACTCAGTAGTAACTTATAATAGATAGAAAGCCTGCATTCAGACCTATTTTTCCTTTTCAACCATATCATTCATTTATATTCTATATGAGAAGAAAGAACATTTCAGTCTTTACCTTTCTCTCAGGATTCTCTCAGGATTGTTCAGCATTGTCTTTTCTTTCTACAGATTGTTTAATATTTGGTTTTCTCAAT
Source organism: Gracilinanus agilis (assembly GCF_016433145.1). Classification (NCBI taxonomy): domain Eukaryota; kingdom Metazoa; phylum Chordata; class Mammalia; order Didelphimorphia; family Didelphidae; genus Gracilinanus; species Gracilinanus agilis. Next base: position 183,590,629 of record NC_058135.1, on the reverse strand, counting down.
TATATGTAATAATAATATTTTCTATATGTTTTCAGAAATTACAATATATATACTGTCTCAGTTCCTTCCTCTCTTATTTCTCTCAGAGAGGATAAGTAATTTGATCCGGGTTATACATGTATAATTTTGTCAAACATTTCCATATTGGTCACGTTGTGAGAGAATACTCATCTAACACCAAAATACAACAAATAAAAACACACAAAAATAAGGTGAAACATAATATGATTCGATTTACATTCATACTCTATCGGTTCTTTCTCTGGAGTTAGCATTCTTTGTCATAAGTCCTCAGAATTGTCTTAGATCATTGTATTGCAAAAAAATGCTGTGTTTCACAGTTGATCATAAGATAATACTGCTGTTACAGTGTACAATGTCCTCTGGTTCTGCTCACTTTACTCTGCATCAATTCCTGTTGGTCTTCCCAGGTTTTTCTGAGATCATCCTGATCATCATTTCTTTTAGGGCAATAATATTTCATCACAATCATATGCAGGGCAATAATATTTCATCACAATCATATGTCATCATATGTTAAGCCATTCCCCAATAAATAGACATTTCTTCATTTTCCAATTCTTTGACGCCACAAAAAAGGCTCTTTAAACTTTTTTAGTACAAATGGGTTCTTTCCCCTTTTCTTTGATCTGTTTGGTATACAGACTTAGTAATGATATGATCAGATCAAAGGACTATGCACATTTACATATCCATTTGGGCATACTTCCAAAATTGTCTCCAGAATGGGTGGATAAAATCATAACTCCATCAGCAATGCATTAGTATCTCATTTTTTGCATCCCCTCCAACATTATCATTTTCCATTTTCTGTCATTTAAACCAATCTGATAGATGTGAGGTAGTACCTGAAAATTGTTTTAATTTTCATTTCTCTAATTAATGGTGATTTTTGAAACACTTTTTTTTTCTCAAGTGACCTTAGATAATTTTGATTTCTTCATTTGAAAATGGCACATTCTGATCATTTAAATATTTATCAATTGGGAAATGAGTTGTATTCTCATAGATTTGACTAGGAACTCTGTATCTGAGAAATAAGAGCTTCTTCACAGATATTTGTTTTAAAATATTTTCCCAGTGTGTTGTTACCTTTGTAATTTTGTTATAATGACTTTTGTTTATAAAAACCTTTTAAATTAAAAAATCAAAATTATTCATATTAACTGTATTTCCCTTACTCCTATTTTCCTCTTTTATTCTTGCTTTCTCTTTCCTTTCACTATGTTTTTCTTCATAAATGTTTACTTCTAACCACTGATTTCTCCAGAACACCATCTCCCCTTTTGATTCCGTTCCTACTTCCCTGTAGAGTAAGCTAGATTTCTATATCGACCTGAGTATGGATGTTATTCCCTCTCTGAGCTAGTTCTGGTGAAAGTAAGGTTTAAGTGTTGCCTGTCATCACCCACATTCTCCCCCTTACTTTATTTTATTATTATTATTATTATTATTATTATTATTATTATTATTTTTAGCTTTAAAAAAAGAATATGTACTAAAGCAGTAGAATAGAATAGTCAGGACAAACCATTCCCTCCTAAAGCCTGTGAAATACTTTCCTACCACTAAGTACAAAGTCCAGGGGAAAGTGGTTTAAGATTAGTGAGCAAATGTGGTCAAGGGACTGCAGAAGGGTGACCCAGCTTCTGGTCATGGAAAGTCCTTTTCTCCCCTTTATAAGATATTATGAAAGTGCCCCTAAATGTTTGTACAACCTTCTTTTCTAGAAAGCTATGAAGTTGTAACTAGTCTGTCTTGAATCCTAAAGGAGACCATTATCATTTGTTTCTGGAAGACTGCTAGGTTGTTGATGGGAAGATGGAAAGTCCTCTGGACCTCCAAAATTCATGCAGTCCTCTCATGATCAATGTTGAAGGCAGGCTCCCCCTTACTTTTAAAGCTTTTTGTTCCTCTTCAGGTGAGAGAGTTTATTACATTCTATCTTTCTTTTCACTCTTCTCTCAGTGCAATATTATTTTTTACCCCTTGAATTTTTTTGGATATCATTTCATCATAATCAACTTATTCCCACAACTTTGTCTATGTATATTCTTTCTAAGTGCTCCAACAACTGTAAAATTCTAGTCACAAGTATCATCTTCTCATATAGGGATGCAAACAGTTTGACATTACTGAATCTCTTCAGATTTCTCTTTTCAGATTAACTTTTTATATTTCTCTTGAGTCTTCTCTTCGAACACCATATTTTCTTTTCAGGTATGGACTTCTCAAAAAGAATGCTTGAAAATTCTCTATTTCATTAAATGATCATTGTTTCCGTTGAAAGAAATATATTATTATTTTTTTAATTTTAATTTTTATGTCTTCTCATTTTCCCAGTCTTTTTCTTAACTTTAGTTTTTTATCATAAAGATGGGCCTTGTTCCCAGTGAAGAGAGTGCATTCTTATGAATTTTAAGTTTAATTTCCCTGTTGTTACCCTGAGATCTTGTTCTGACTACATTCAAGTTTCAGTTTTTCTAAGGTGAATGATGGTCTGAGAGTTCTGGAAAATGACTCCCACTACTGATTCAGTCTCCCTAAAAGCATTCCATTGTTTTGTAAAGCTAGGCAGCTTGTAGGTTCTTAGGTCCTCAAAATGGGCTTTCACTGGTATTCATCAAGGAACTCATTTTAGGTATCCACAGGTTAGGCTCACTATATTCTGCCTTGTGAGGGGGCTTAGGGCCTTATCATAGGCTTGATCCAAGCACTGGGAAAGAGGTCACAGTTTTTATAGTGTTTTATTAAAGAGAAGAGGCATCTTGAATTGGGCAAAAAGAGAAAAACTTCTACCCAGAAACAAGAGATGTTCATCAGCTATATGGAATGTAAATTTGGATATAATAAAGTCTTTCTGTTATCTGCCTTGCTGTTATTTTCGGGGACTAATGGCCTTTCGTGGTTGGACTGAACTGTTCTTCTGCAGCAACATTCAAGTTATTACTTCTAGGCCCTGAGTCATTGTTTTTATCAGATTAAATCCAATTTGTCTGGACAATTTTGTTCTTCACATGATGGAGTTTAAAGCTGGATAAGTGTGGGAAATATAAGTATAGGTAATGGGGTCACCAGGGATATTATAAATAAACTAAGTGGTTTGTGGGAACACACACACTGGGATTTTATGAGAGACTAGACCTGGACATGAAGACTTGAACAGCCTAGTTGCTCCTAACTGACAAATGACAGTTAGCCAACTGTCACTCTGGCCAGAGGCCTTGAATTCAACAGACAAGTTAACAGGATATAACTGGGTTTAATTATGAACAACTAAAAGGAGGGATAGGAATGTCTACTCTAAAACCTTAACACTCAATAACAAAACCCACAGGGAAAAGGAAGGACTTATTACTACACTAACTTAGTGATCTAAACTAACAGAACCTAAGGAGCTGTAAATGGAGTCTCTGGGTGACTGCCTCAGACCTGGAACCTGCCAGGCTTGAGCAGCTCAGCTAGGGGCTTTGTGGCTTTGGGATTCTCACTGCAATCCACTGATGATCTCTGGATGCCGGGAGCCAAGGTTGTCTCAGGAACCAAATAGGAAGGAATTGCTTGAAACACTGTCCACCAGATTTCAAAATTTTCTCCTCTTCCTTGGCACAGGAATGTTGATCTTCTCTTTCTGCTAGATGTCACCACTCAGGATCCCAGGGGAAAATCAGGATGCAGGATGTCCTTTTACTCTGAGTGCTCCCAGGGCTAACCACAGTTTGTGTTAAACACCAATGGAGTCCTTTCCAGAGCACAAGTCACTTCTTCCTTCTCCTCCATTCCGACCTGGAATTCCCAGCTCCAGCTCCTTTCTGTTAGATACACCTTAATACCTAATCAATAAATAATCTTATCTTCCTCACAACATAAGGGATGCTCATTTGTGGCTTAAGAGTCTCCATTTTTCTAGGAGTATACTAGGAAACTTCCCATAGTCGTGATGCTTCTTTTGTTTCTTTGGGAGAGCATCACTATCTTTCTATTTCCCTGAGTTCATAACCTCAGAATCACCTTTGACTTTTTATTTATCTTTTCCCCCTATATGCAATCAGTTGCCATTTCTTCTTGATTTTTTCCCATTTCTAACAACTTACAAAGTCACCATTCTAGTCCAAGCTCTGGGCATCCTACATTTGAAAGTTTATAATATTGTTTTTATTTGATCTCTAAGGTCTGACCATATCACTCTAGTATTCAAAAAACCTTTATCATTTCCCTGTTTGTGACCCTTTATTGCTTTGTTTGAACCTACCCTTTCAGCCTTATTGTACATAATTCCAATCCACTCCATTCTATTCAGGTAAGCTAAGTAGTCATTGTTCATTACTTATTAATTTATTCACTTGTTCATTCATTTTTCAGTCATAACTTACTATTCTTACCTCCTTTGGAGATTTCCTTGGCAGACAGAGTGTTTTGCCATGTCTTTCCTTAGCTCATTTTATAGATGAGAAAACTGAAGCAAATGGGATTAAGTGACTTGTCTAGAGTCACAGGGATAGTAAAGTGTGAGTCTAGATTTTAATTCAAGAAGATGAGTCTTTCTGACTGCAGACCTAGCACTCTATAAACTGTATGGCACAGCTGCCCACCATTCTTTGCATTTGACATAAAATCTCTCATTTCTCTCTTTCTATTTACAAAGGCTCTCTCTATGCCAGGAAAATGAAGTGATGAAATTATGTATAAAGGAGTCATATATGACCCTCCTGTAAAGACCCTTAAGTTATAACCAACAAGACTTTAAGCATTTAGTAAGTTCCTGTTGTTTGACAAAGTCTGGTGGCATGCTTTTGATAAAAAGGAGAAAAAAGTGTCTCTCCTCAAGTAGTTTAGAATATAGAGTGATTGTAAATATATATACATATATACACATATAAATAGTATACACATATTATATATGTACATGTATATATGTAGAGATAGATATTAATGAATTTCCATATCTATATATTTATATATATGTAGATAGATATTATACATACAGATAGATAGAAAGATAGAATTAGTGGGTAAATCAACAACTGGGCAAGAGAATCAGGAAAGCTTTCAGATAAGAATAAGGCACTTAAAATTAGTTTCTAAGGAAAATTGCATGGGACCAAGCATTCCATTGAAATGGCTATGGAATATCATGTGTGAGGGAGCTCAAGAAGGCCTATTTAACTGGATTGTACAGGGTAAAAGGGGAATTATATATTAGGTAGATTACACCAGGCTATGCCAGACTTTGAATTTCTATCTATTGATCTCTATCTCTCTATCTATATTCATATATATGTATATATACATTTAGGTATGTAATATACTTGTGTGCATTAAAGAGAAAGAGGGAAGAAAGAAGAGAGGGAGAGGTAAATTTAAGAAAATAGAATGTAGAGAAATACACAGTTAGGAAACAACTGTGAATGGGGATTGGTAGAGCTCACACATAAAATGAAAGCCAATAGCAGAATGGATTAAAAATCAAAATCTTATGAGAGACAGAGACAGAGACAGAGAGAGACAGAGAGAGAGAGAGAGAATATTAATACTAAAAACTTAAAAGAAATAGGGCATTGGAATTTAATTTACAGGAAAACGCTAAAGTCAAACCAACTATTCTGTCCCCAGCATCTAGCACAGTTGCTTAGCACCCAAGGGTTCTTAAAAAAACTTTTTTAATCAGTACTAAATGAAGGGATCAGAAATTACTTGTAATGTCAAGGACATGAAGAATGAAGAGATGCATAAGAATTCACTATCAATACATACAATAAAATTCATGTTTCTGGATATCATTGTTAGTTTAAAATTACTTGTAAAATTGGTACATATTTGCATGATATATTATTCTATGAGTTTAAAAGAACATTCCAAACTTTATCCTAGGTTTTATGAAAGAAAAAAGAAATATTGGACATACTGAACCTTTTAGCATTTGTCTATTAAAATTCAATGTTTCTCATGTATGAAAGCACTTCAATTAGCATATATTGCTAACCAGGCAAATCCTTTTAGCTACAGTTGCATTATGTTTTTCAAGTAATAAGTGATTTTTATTGACCAAGTTTTCCTGTCCTGTTTTCTGCAAAACATTAGTAATTTTGCCAACTATAGCGGGTGGTGAATGGAGGAACTCTTGCTTCATGGAATACTAGCTATGTTCAAATGACATTACTTGTTTTGACACAATTTATGCTCTGCATATCAGTAGAGAGAGGTTTTTTATAAACCCTTACCTTCCATCTTAGAATCTGTACTGTGTGTTGGTTCCCAGACAGAAGAGTGGTAAGGGCTAGGCAATGGGGGTGGTTGTAGAACTATAGATTTTAGTTAGCAGAGAGCAGACTTTACTGGCAAGGGAATTTAGAACCATGAGAGTAGACACAGGGACACAGTGACAGTTTGAACCTGTCTCTAAGGACCTAGGGTCTAATATTGGATTTCAAGAGACATACCATCAATGAAACTGTTTCCCTGTATTTTGGGCTGAGTAGTATCTTCTATCAAGCATCCCAGTGAAGTAGAAAGGTAGAGAAGTGGTAATGCTGGGAAAAGGGGATCTCACAAAAATATCCAGTGATGATATCTTCAAAGCTTGTCACAAGAGACTGGCAACACAGCAAGCAAGCAATCCAAATGTGAAGAGAGGGAGATGGGATAGTCTTTGTGTCAGGGCATATGATTATGATTGAATGATATTGTGCTTTAAGGATAATGAGGAAGATGATCTCTGAAAAAACCTGGAAAGTTCTACCTGAGTTTATGCAGAATGAAATGAGAAGAAGCAGAAGAATATTATACACAGCAACAACAATAGTGTGTGATTATCAACAATGAAAGACCTAGATATTCTGAACAATGCAATGATCCAAGACAATACTGAAGGACTTATAACAGATTCCTATTAATTTTCAGAGAAAGAAAGACAGAATTGGAAGGCAGTTCAAAACACCCTATGTTCCACTTTATTTAGTGTATTTTTATTTTTGAATTTTGGTGTACTCTCTCACAACATAACCATTATGGAATTATAGATTGCAAGAACAAGCATATATACCTGAGATCAAATTGCTTACCATCTCAGTGAGGGAATGGGAAGGGAGAGAAGACAATTTGGATATTATGATTTTTAATTCTTAATTTAAATTCAAAATAGTTGATTATCTACAGAATTACTATTTATCAAAATCAACACAACCTTAAGTTAGCAATTTCAGCATACTAATCTTAAAGGAAGAAACAAGTCATCAATCAATTACCTCTAAACAAATTGGTCCAGATGGAGACACAACTGACTCCTTTAAAATCTTCCATGAAAACATAATCCCTCTATAACTTCTATAGTAGAGAGAAAAACAATCTCTAGTTTTTCTGGCTTTGTCCTTTTCCATCCAGCAGGCTATTTGTTCCCTAACAAAGTTACTTCCTTCTATCCAGCAGCCCCTTTCTTCCTTCTGTTCTTGTCTTTTCCTGGAACATTTCACATTTGAAACTTCTAGCCTTGGAATATCCTAGGTGATAGAAGTCTGGTTTTCTAGCTAATTGACATCTCCCTACCCATAAACTTAAGAATAGGAAACCATTCAAACTTTTCTGAGCCGAACCCCGTCTCCTCGATAAAATCTCTGGGAATCTCTGATCCTCTTGTCACTGATTCTCTCAGCAGAGAAAGATGGCATGCAACTCAGACAAGCCAAAAGTCTTAAATCCATTTTATATGATTTCTGTCTTCAAGTAACTGTGAACACCATTGTCACCATGAGTTCTTTGGTGACATCTTTTGTTAAAGCTTTTCTATCCATTCTGAATCCTACTTTATTTTTTTTAAATTTTTAATTTTTTAATTTTTTTAAACCCTTAACTTCTGTGTATTGACTCCTAGGTGAAAGAGTGGTAAGAGTGGGCAATGGGGGTCAAGTGACTTGCCCAGGATCACACAGCTGGGAAGTGTCTGAGGCAGGATTTGAACCTAGGACCTCCAGTCCCTAGGCCTGACTCTCAATACTACCCAGATGACCCCTGAATCCTACTTTAGATGAATTTAATCAAAGCTCCTGCAGTAAAGGAGGTTGGTTCCAGTTCCAAGAGCTGCTTTGAAAGTATAAGCCCTATAGTCAGGGGGTTATGGAATCACCTATACTGCAGAAAGGAGTCCTGGACTAATTTAGAAAGAATTAACAAGTTTTCTTACATTTTCCCCTTTCTCCTTTTATCTTGGATATTCTCAGTTAAGTAATTTCTATTTTCCTTTGGAATTTTACCTTTAAAACATTAAATAAAAGGACCCATTGTTTTCAGTATTGATTGTATTCCTCTAATTAAAAAAAATCCTTTTAACTTCAGAAATGTGTTATCCATTAATTTTAAGAAGCTAACACATTGATAATCTTAATTAGCCAATTAAAATAAATTTATAGAAATATAACCCTTTGTAAATTTGGATGGAAATGCTCAAAGAAAATATTATTAAAAAGAATATAATAAAACATTTATAATAAAAGTTTAGCAAATATGACTGAAAAACTTGGCATAAAATTTGAGACTTATCCAAATGTATAAAATAAATATCAGTCTACAGTGGATGGTTATAAATTTGAGGTATCATTTCATAAACATCCAATAGGTAAACTAAATTGAAAGCAATGAAATATTGCCAGTGAAATTTTGGAGAAAGATAAACAGAAATACTCATAGTGATGGCAATATTTCTCCAAATTCATCTTTTGTGGAAGAGAATCATCTGATAATATAAAATTGAAGTTATTCCCAAAGTGAGACTGTTCAAAATTTTGGAAAGTGTCAAAAAAGATTATGGTGGTCATAGGTAAGATACAACATCAATGATGTTATCAATGATGAACTGAAAGTGAGAAACATAGAGCACAACATTATAAGGACATACATGAACAGAAAAGGAGGTCTGCTCAAGATTGAAGATAACAAATAAAATTCAAGTGCCAAATATAAAAAGCAAAGACTGTCCCTAACAATTCCAGTAAATCCTCTGCACAAGAGTTTTGAAAGAATAAGGATTTTTTAAAACTCAAGCTAGATAAACAGTCTTGAAAATTTTTGCTCTTTAGTGGAGAAAGAACAACCTGGACCAGTGAAATCATTAAGGTATGGAAGTTTAAGAAAATTATAGTATCAAATTAATTTTAACTAAATGGTAGAATTGGGTTAAAGGGACATGGACTTCCATACCTTAATGTTTTTGTTCGCATAGGGAACCTGAAGGTAAACATTTTCTATGTTAATTGTCTTAGCAATTTGCCTAGAGCACTAGGAGGTTAACTTACTTGCATGCAGCTAGTGTTTAATAAAATCAGAACTTGAACCCAGTTCTTCTTGACTTAAGAGTTTTCTGTCTCTAAATCATGTGCTTTTCTATTTCTGTTTCACCATATCTTAATTCTTTTTTAAATAGAATTTATTTACAAGTGTCTCAGCCTTTCCCTCCCCATCTAAATTATTTTTAAACAGTGTTCTAAAGGTGCTTAGATAACCTAAATAATACTTTCTGCTCTTTTCTCTTCCACAAATGTTCCAAATAAGTGAAATGAATTATAGGAGGCAAAGAAAATGAACCAAATGGTTTTTCAAAAGAATTAAGTTTAGGATATATATGAAAGTATCTGAAATTAATTGTAGTTCAAAGTAAAAATAAATGACTAAATATTAAGTAATTTATTTACTATTTTACATTTTTAATAATCTAGGTAAACCTAGAGTGCCAAAGTTGTACTTGAACCTAGCATGATTGATTAATTTCCATTGTTTTGGTTACAATTTAAATAAGAACCATTAAGACTTGGGAGGCAGTGTTTATGTTTGAAGATATTCATATTAATCATTTAGGTACTGAAATGTTCTTAAGTAGGTAATTTCCCCTTATTGTCACATAGAACAGTACTTCGTATTATTTAATTCATATTTCCCACCAGAATTGTCTAGAAGAAAATACCATTCACTTTAGATTTCTGTATCCCTTCACCAAAATTCAATTCTCATTTTACAAAGGTATATTTATTGCAATCCATTACTCATATCTGGATTTATTTAATTATCTTTTTGTTAAAGGTCAAAGGTTGTTAATCACAGATCCAGAATAGGTCTTCTACTATTATTAAATGATGCCATATCAAATGGCTGATAGAAAGCACCTGCTTAATCAAGCTGAGCTAAAGTAACTTAGGTTGCCACTGTGAATGAGCCAGAAAGGAAGCAGGAAATCTACCAAAGGGGAAATATCCCCTAATGCTTTGTATCTTTCTGACACTAAAGTCTAAATAGCAATTGATGTAGTTCTTCAAAAGGAGAAAGCTCAAGTTTAACAGGAGATTTTGAGTTTAGAGAATAATTAATGTTATTAAACATTGCTATTTGATCTTTCCACTACAAAAAAAAAAATTAAGTGTTGCCTTTTGTTAAAGGATTTCAAATTCAAGAAATAATCATGGTCTGAAGTGAAAAAATAGGAAATGATCTTATTGTCAAAAACTGCTGATTTATAGACACTCTATTCACTGTTTTTAAAATTCCTCATATAACATTTTTGTAAACTGTATGAATGAGCCAATAATGTATGGAAGAATTTTTATTAATAAAAGATATATTAAAATATGCCAGCCACCTTGTATCACTTTAGCCATTTTATCATCCATTTAAAATATTATTTGTCAACAAATAAGTTAAGTGTAAAATATTTAATTTAATTTAATTTATTTTTTAATTTTTATTTAGAATATTTTTCCATGGTTATATGATTCCTGATGCCCCTCCTTTTCTCTTCCTACTCCTAAAGCTGACAAGCAGTTCCACTGGGTTATACATGTATCACTGTTCAAAACCTGTTTCCTTGTTATTCATATTTTCAGTATAGCAATTCTTTAACATCAAAATGCTAATCACATCCCTAACACATTATGTGGTCAATCATATAGTTTTCTCATGCATTTCTGGCTCCATAGTTCTTTTTCTGGATGTGGATAGAATTCTTTCTCAGAAGTTCCTCTGGATTGTCCTGGGTCATTGCATTGCTACTGGTAGAAAAGTTCATTAAATTTGATTATGCCATAATGTATCAGTCTCTGTGTACAATGTTCTCCTGGTTCTGATCCTTTCAGTCTGCATCGATTCCCGGAGGTCATTTCAGTTCACATGGAATTCCTCCATTTCTTTATTCCTTTCAGCACAATAGTGTTCCATCACCAACATATACCACAATTTATTTAGCCATCATCCAATTGATGGATACACCCTCATTTTCCAATTTTTTTGTCACCACAAAGAGCACAGCTATAAGTATTTTTTACAAGCATTTTTCCTTATTATCTCCTTGGATCAAAGGGCAGACATTCATTTAAAGCCCTTTGTGCATAGTTCCAAATTGTCCTCCAGAATGGTTGGACCAATTCACAACTCCAGCAGCAGCGTATTAATGTCCTCATTTTGCCACATCCCCTCCAACATTTATCACTTTCCTTTGCTGTCATATTGGCCAATCTGCTAGATGTGAGGTGGTATGTCAGAGTTGTTTTCATTTGCATTTCTCTAATCAGGAGAACACTTCTTCATGTACTTATTGATAGTTTTCACTTCATCCTTTGAAAATTGTCTATTCATTTCCTTTTACCATTTGTTGATTGGGGAATGGCTTGATTGGAGATTTGACTTAGTTCCATATAAATTTGGAAAATTAAACCTTTGTCCAAGAGTTTTGTTATAAAAATGTTCTTCCATTTTGTTGTTTCCCTTCTAATTTTGCTTGCATTGGTTTTGTTTGTACAAAAACTTTTTTAATTTGATATAATCAAAGTCATTCATTTTACATTTTGCAGTTTTCTCTATCTCTTGCTTAGTCTTAAATTCCATCCCTTCCCACAGATCTGACAGATATACTAATCTATGTTTACTTAATTTATTTGTGATTTCACTCTTTATAATTAAGTCATTTACCCATTTCGAATTTATCTTGGTATAGGTTGTAATATATTGACCAAAACCTTATTTTCCACATACTATTTTCCAATTTTCCCAGCAGTTTTTGTCAAATACTGAGTTCTTGTTTCAAAAGCTGAAGTCTTTGTGTTTATTGAACACTAATTTACTAAGGTCACTTACCCTTAGTCTATTCCACTGATCCTCTCTTTTCTCTCTTAACCAATACCATATTGTTTTGATGATCTTTACTTTACAGTACAGTTTAAGATCTGGTAATGCTAGCCATCCTTCACATTTTTTTCATTATTTCCCTTGATATTCTTGATATCTTGTTCTTCCAAATGAAATTTATTATAATTTATTCTAATTCTACAAAAAAAAATTGGTAGTTTGATTGGCACTGAATAAGTAGATTAATTTGGATAGGATTGTAATTTTTATTATATTAGCTCATCCTACCCAGGAGCAGTTAATGTTTTTCAAGTTGTTTAGATCTAGTTTTAATTGTGTGAAAACTGTTTTGTTGTTGTGTTCATATAATTCCTGTGTTTGTTTTGGTAGATAGATTCCTAAATATTTTATATTGTCTAGAGCAATGATGGGCAAACTTTTTAAAGAGGGGGCCAAAAGGACAGGAAATGCTTATCTATCAGTCTGTTTCTAAGGCAACTCTTTTGAAGTTTCATTGTATTGTATCCTACCCATTGTATTCAACAGATGAGGAATAATCTGGATAGAACATTTTAGGGGGCCTTCATCTGGCCCGTGGGCTGTAGTTTGCCCATTAGTGGTCTAGAGTGATTTTAAACAGAGTTTCTCTTTCTAACTCCTGCCACTGAGTTTTGTTGGAAATGTATAAAAATTCTGATGACTTATATGGGTTTATTTTGTACTCTGCAACTTTACTAAAGTTGTTAATTATTTCCACTAGCCTTTGATTTTCAGGGGTTCTTTACATATACCATCATATCCTCTGCAAAAAGTGATAGTTTAGTTTCCTCAATGCCTACTTTAATCCCTTCAATTTATTTTTCTTCTCTAATTGCTAATAACTATTGATAACTATTATAAGAACAAAGAAGACCTAGCTTCAAACTCAGAGGACAGTTAAGTAAAACATCAAGTTCCAAAATAGCAAAGAAAAACAATGAAGGATCTCAAGATTTAAAAAATAAACAAACAAATAAATAAATAAATACTTTTAGGAAGAGCTTTAAAAAACCCTCAAGAGATCTGCAGGCAATCCCTAAACTCAGAAAGTGAGTGAGTTTGGGGGTTTGAGAAGACCATCTCCTTCCACCTAAAATCCTTTCTTCTTTCTCCACTGGGACCCTCTATCTGGACAGTGCTAGGGCCTCCACTCCTGGGAACCAAAGTGGAGAGATCACCACAACTAAGTCCTTCTGCCACAGAACAGCAGCAGAAAGTGGGGACAAAATACATCCAACAACCTCAGGCCTCAGATCCCCATTCTCCCACATTTCACATTATCCAATCCATGAAAACCAGCGATGTAGACCAGTGATGGGCAAACTACTGCCCATGGGCCATATGTGGCCCCCTGAACTTTTCTATCCTGCCACGGGACATTATTCCTAATCTGACAAATACAATAAGTAGGATACAATAAAATGAAACTTTGAAAGTGTTGCCTTAGAAACAGACTGACAGATGAGTATTTCCTTTCCTTTGGCCCCCCTTTTTAAAAAATTTGCCCGTCGCTGTTGTAGACCCTTCAAACGAGCTGGTAAAGCAGTTTAGTGTGTTCTTTGGGGCTGAACCCTTTAAGCCAGAGCATTCCACTGAGCTAGCCCTACCTGTGAAGTTTTCATCCTAGCGTGATAAGAACTTGTCTCCATTCTCCCTTGAACACCAAATACCACCAACTTCCCTGAGCCAAACTGAGGTTTCCTGAAAACAAACACTACAGAAGTAACAGAATAGCCTCCATCACCTCGAATGACCAGCCAGGATCCTGATAAGTTCTTGAGAGGCTCTGAGACTCCTTGTTCTTCAGGTTCTAAGCCCCCTAGAAGGAAACCTGTTAGCAAGGTCCTAGGGAGATCACTCCTCACCACCCTGCAGGATGATAATTCCGCTGGTCCCCTGATGCCTGGGCAGGGTAAATGTTTCACAGTGCTGAGTGAGAATATGGGAGATTGGAAAGAAGGGGCTATTTTGGTAATTGGACACCCTCTGAAGATCACTGGATGGGCCTGGGATCAGGGTCATAACAAAGAGAACCAGCATTGCTCCTTGGTTGAGAACTAGAGCCTAATTTGTTCTGCTCCTAGACTTTGAGACTTCATTTTATCTTTATCTCCTCTCCTAATAGCCAAGAAATGAACACTTATGTTCATTTTGTCTCCCTACAAAACTGAAGTAATCAGCTCTGACAGAGAGCAGCATATCTTGTCAGCTATTATCTTCATGCTCTCCATATTCTGTGTTCAAGATAATTCCTCTATCTCTACTTTGTACAGTGTTTATTTGAAGTATGTATGATTTGTATTAAAGAAAATGTTGAAAAAGTTAAAAAAAACTCAAAAACTAAATAACAGAAGTTGAGGAAAAATTAGGAAAAAATAAGAAAAAATTAAGAAGATAAAGAAAATTATGAAACAAAGATCACCCAAATGGAAAAAAGAGATCCAGAAATTCACAGAAAAAAATAAATCTTTAAGAACTAGAAATGGATAAGAGGAAGCTACTGACTTGCTAAGGCAACAAGAAATGATACAGAAAAACTGAAATAATAAAATAATGGAAGAGAATATGAAACAGACTATCAAAAACAAATGACATGAATAATAGCTTAAGGAGAGACAATATAAAAATCATTAGACTCCCAGAAATTTATGGTTAAAAAATTTCCTAAGACTTTATAGCTCTTTAGACATAATACATATATAACCAGAATTTTTATAAGGTTAGGCTAATTTAGAATTATGAGAGTAAAGGGAGAGGATATAGGAAGGTTCCTAGAAAAGGGGCAGATAGGAGAGACAATGGACAGAAAAAATTGTACACCTGAGGAGGGATACTGCAAGAGAGAGAAGGACAAACACTGAGGAAAAACAGAATTGAGGGAAATCCACTACTAGTAATTATGACTTTGCATATGAAGGAAATGGTTTTCCCCATAAAATAAAAACAGATAGCAGTGTAGATCCAAAAACCAAATCTGACAATATGTTTATAAGAAACACACTTAAAAATAGGATACACATAGAGTTAAAGCAAAGGACTAGAGCAAAATATACTAAGCCTGAACTGATACAAAGAAAACAGGAGGAACAATCATGATCTCTGAAAAGTTAAAGCTAAATCAAAAATAATCAAAAGAAATAAACAAGGAAACTAGATTATTTTAATAGGTATCATAGGTAATCAAGATTTATCAATGTTAAAACTATATTCACTCTATGTTATAGCATTCAGATTTTTAAAGGAAAAACTAATTGAGAATGGAAATAGGTAACAAAATAATAGTGAGCAACTTCATTTTTCATCTCTTAGGATGAGTTAAATCTAACCAAAAAATTAATAAGAATGAAGTCAAGATTCAATAGAATCTTAGATAGATGTCTTGGATATCTGGAGAAAATTGAATGGGAACAGCAAATATTAGAATTTTTTCTCAATGGTACATAGCACTTTTACAAAAGTTGACCATATATTAGGGTATAAAAACATTATAGTTAAATATAGAAAAGCAATTTATATATACATATACATATATATATAGTTAAATATGGAAAAGCAACATAAATATAGAAACAAATTTAAAACTAATTGGATACTAAATAATAATCTTAAAGAATGGGTCTGTTAAAAAACAATTTGGAGAAACAATAAATTCACTAAAGAGACTGATTATGAGATAACATATCAAAAATTATTGGAAATGGCAAAAGCAGTAGAGGTAAATTTATATCCTTGCATGCTTATATTAATAAGATAGAGAAAGAATTAATGAATTGTGAATGCATTGTAGAAAAAAACATAGAAAAAAGAACAAATTAAAAATTTCCAACTGAACGCCAAATTAAAAATCCTAAAAATTAATGGTAAGATCAATAAAATTGACTGTAAGAAAACTAGAGTTAATAAGGAAATTTAGAGTTAGATATATATAAAAAAATAAAACAACAAAATAGGTAAATGATTGGCTAACATGATTTAAAAAATAGAGTGAAGAAATTAAAATCACTAGCACTGAAGATGAAAAGAGTGAATATACCACCAATAAAGAGGAAATTAAAACAATTATTAGGAGATTTTGCTCAATTGTATACAAAAATAATTAACAATATAGGTGAAATGGAAGAGTATTTAAAAAAAGAGGAAATAGAAAATCTAAATAAACCTATTTTAGGAAGGAAAAAAAACTGAACACAGCATAAATTAACTTTCTACGTAGAACCATATTATGATCAGACAGATTTACAAATGAATTCTATCAAACATTATAAGAATCAAATATGCTGATTAAATTATTTGAAATAACATGTAGAAGAGTTTTGCAGATTCCTTTTCTGAAACAAATATGTTGCTGATTCCTATGCTATGAAAAGAAAAGCAGAGAAAGAAAATTATAGATGAATTTCAAATATAATATCGATGCAAAAACTCTAGTTAAAACATTAACTAGGAAAATTCAACAACATATTACAGATTATACATTGTAATCAAATAGGATTTATACCTGGCATGCAAGGGTGCTTCAATATAAAGAAAACTCCTAACAAAATAAAAGTCATTTGATTATATCAATAGATGCAGAATAAGCCTTTGAAGAGATATGATTCTCATTACTATTGAGAACACTGAAAAGCGTAGGAATAATTTGATATTATTTCTTAATATGGAATAAATAATGAAACTAAAATGATTAACAAGTATTGTTTATAACAGGGATAAGCTTGAAGCCTTCCCATTAAGATCAGGAGCAAAATAAGGATGCTCATTATCACCAACTTAATTTAACATAGTATTAGAAATACTATCTGTAGCAATAAAAGAAGAAAAATGAATTAAAAGAATCAAAATGGGCAAAAAGGGAGTAAAACCAGATGCATATGCAGACAACATGATCGTATATGCAGAAAATCCTAGAGACTCAACTAAAATACTAGTTCAAATAGATAATTTTAGCAAATAGCAGGATTAAAAATAAAATAAGTCATTAGCATTTTATGTGTTACTTAAATCTTCAAGAAAAGATAGAAATACTCCATTTAAAATAACCATAGAATAAAATACCTGGGAGTTTATCTCCCAAAACTAACTCAGGAACCACATAGGCATACATATGAATCACTTTTTAAACAAGTAAAATCTGATCTTAATAAATGAAGAAATATTCATTGTAAATGGATGGGCAGAGCCAACATAATTGACTAGTATGCCATTATCAACTTAAGAGTACTTAGTATAATACATGAAATGTAGGAGCCATTCGAAGAATTGTTGAAAAAATAATGCTTATTTATGTTAGAAACATGAAAACAACCATGCTAGTTGTGCTACATTTGTTTATGAATCAATTTCATTTCTATGTCACATACCAAGGTAAAGTCAAAATGGATAAATGATTTAGAAATAAACAGTAATAGCATAAAAATTAAGGAAGCACAAAATAGTTTATCAGTAATTCCAATGGATAAAGGAAGAATTCGTTGAAAACAAGACATAGATAACATTATGAGATGTAAAATGGATAACTTTGATTACATTAAAATAAAAAAATAATTTTACACAAACAGTTAATAAATGATCAAAGGATCTGAATAGGCAATTTTCAGATGAAATTAAAACTATATTTAGTCATACAAAAAATGCTTCAAATAACTATTGATTAGAGAAAAGCAAATTGAAACAACTCTGAGGTACTACTTCATTTCCATCAGACTGACTAGCTTGATAAAAAAGGAACATAATAAAAGCTGAAAAAATGGAAATTTTTTCAAATTTGGACATGGAAAAATTGGGACACTAACACACTGCTGGTGGTGCTGCAAACTGATACAAATATTCTGGAGAGCAATATGGGATGACACTCAAAGAGTCATCATACTATGTCCAGTAATATCACTATTAGTTCTGTATCCCAAAGAGATTAAATATAGAGAAAAAGAGCCTACCTGTCCAAAAATATTTATAGCAGTTCTTTTATTGGGATGACAAGGAAATGGAAACTGAAAAGATGTCCATCACTTGGGGAATGGCTGAAAATGTTGTGGTATAAACTTGTAATGGAATACTATTTTGCTGTAAGAAATGACAAAGAAAATGATCTTACACACATACACACATATGTGTGTTATTTAAATAAGTTCTGGGGTTCCATTTAGAGGTATTTGGGGCTCATTTGAGCCTTAAGATATGTAGATATATGACAAACTTCTTGTAGATGTTTAGAGGACTTTGGAAACTACATTTCCCATGATTCCTCTTGTACAAATGGAGGCAGAAAGGAAGTGTGATGATGTAAGAGAATGATATAAGACTCTTGGGGTCATTGGAGGCAGGTTTTCTTTGCTACCTGAGTGTGGTCTCTGGGGGATGTAGAAAAGATTACGTAAGCTACTAAACATAATGGCTGAGGTGGCAATTTGAAATTTTTACAGGCATGTGGTCAATTTTATTCTACCAACATGGGCCTAAATAAAATATTAGTTATTCTCATAATATCAGCCTTGATCATTTTTAAAAACAACATATGTATACACACAGACACACAAAACTGGAAAAACTTACATAAAGTAATGCAAAGTGAAGTTAGCAGAAGGAGAAGAATGTTGTACATAGCAACAACAATAAAGTAAGATGACAAACTATGAATGACAACTATTATCAACAAAGGAAGCATTCTTTTTTTTAAACCCTTACCTTCTGAATGGTGTTATGATGATAATAACAGATAATTTGGAGAATCAGATAATGTGTCAGGGCCAATATTAGAGCTTCACAAGTCAAGAGCCAGAGATTGACAGGCTTCAGTGAGGAAAGGAGGGGGCTAAACACTCCTGGCTCTCAAACACCTCCCCCCTAAACAGTTGTTGATTTCAGTTGGTAATGAAAACAGGAATGAGATTCCTCTGGTAAGTTTCTATTATGACTGAAACCCCAATGATGTTCCTTTTCTTTAATTTATATTCTTCACAGGTCAGTAAGATGAATATATAGAAGCTAGTTATCTAACTGTTGAGGACAGAGAAGATCTTCTTAAACTGGCAGCAGACAGGATTCAAACTAGATATCCAGATTGAGTTGTGAGTATCCCCCCAAATAATTACCAGGCACAAATTTGAAGATAAAGGTTATATTAAGTAATAACAAGGAAAAGTAGCGAAGTTAATGAAGGTATTTGAATAAGGAAAGGTGACCCTGAACTGTTAGATTGAAATTGCCCTTCCCCCTCCTCACAGGAGGGAATGAAGCACTTAACTGAAACTGGCACTTTTGCTATTAATGAATATCTTTACTCTCTAATCACTAAGTAATTATATATTGATATAAATGAAGAACAGTAATAACAAACAGGCTAACCCTATGAGTAGAAACCACAGGCTTATGCTACAATGGCCACATCAGATGAACTCCTAAGTCTGGAGTAGTAAACAGGGTGTCTACTCACTCCAACCTCCACAAAATAACTGTCTCAAACCCTTCTCAACTGCCCCCTCACCCAAAGTTCTCCAGGGGGGTCCCCTAGAATTCTGGGTGAGGCTATCCCTGTACCTTTGCAGGGATTCCATGCTTTGCATCTCCACACAACAATGGTAAGGACTAGGCAATGGGGGTTAAGTGACTTGCCCAGGATCACACAGCTAAGAAAATGTCTAAAACCAGATTTGAACCTAGAACCTCTTGTCTCTGGGCCTGATCGTCAATTTCCTGAGCCAACTAGATGCTCCCTAGCACAAATATATATATATATATATATATAT
>NC_058135.1:183543548-183570340 GCF_016433145.1 Gracilinanus agilis | reverse complement strand
TATATATATATATATATATACTGAAAAAGGGGAAAAGATATTCCAGAAATTCCTAGAGATAAATAGTAACTTACTGATTTGGTAGTCACTGAACAAATTGCTGGAAAGCACACTACATAAATATTGACTGTTATTATAGTTTTTAATGTTGTTCTGTGCTCATGGTTTATTAACATGTTTCAAATGAATAAAATAGATGCAACAAAGGGAAAACAGGAAGTTATTTGATGTTCTGATAGAAAACTTCTCTAGTAAAAGCATACCATACTATTAGAAAAATATATATAATTAATTTTTCAGAAAGATATTTTAAATATATTATAATTCTTTCTAGCCTTGAAATCATCATCTCCCCTAACTAGTACTCACATGGTTTCTTAAATAAAAGATTCAAAATAAAATATTTTGTCAACTTTTATAGATATGGTATATAGAGCCACGGTGAAGGGGAATCATAGTAAATAGTACCTTTTTTATTAAAAAAATGAACATGGGTTCATTTGATTTTATTTTTTCAAAAATATTTTATTTTCTCAATTAAACATTATAACTATTTTCAACATATGTTTTCAGAAACTGTGAGATTCAAATTGTCTCCCTTCTTTCTTTCCCTTCTTCCTCTCAGAGATGGTAAGCATTTTGATCTGGGTTTAACATGTATCATATAATCCAAAGCATACTTCCAAATTGTTCATTGTTGTAAAGGAATACACATATAAAACCAAAACATCAAAATAAAACTGCAAATATACTAATGTGAAAGACAGTTTGCTTTGATTTACATATAATTCCAGTAGTTTTTTCTCTGGAGATGGATAGCATTCTTCATCATAAATTCTTCACAATTATCTCAGTTCATTGTTTTGCTGAGGATAGCTAAATCTTTCACAGTTGATCATTGCACAATTTTATTGTGACTGTGTACAATGTTCTTTTACTTCTTATTAGGCTCTACACTCATTGTAATAGCTTTTTTTCTGAGAAGGTCCTGTTCATCATTTCTTAAAGCACAATAATATTCCATCACTAATGTATATCAAAAATTGTTCTGCCATTTCCCATTTGATGGACACCACATTGATTTCCAATTCTTTGCCACCACAAAAAGACCTGCTACAAATATTTTTGTTCAAGTACATCCTTTCTCCTTTTTTAAAATTATCTTTTTGGTATATAGATCCAATATTGGTATTGCAGGGTCAAAGGATACGCACAATTTTATGCCACTTTGGGTATAGTTCCAAATTGCTCTCCACAATGATTGGAAAATTTAACTCTATCAACAATGCATTAGTTTCCCAATTTTGTCACATTCCCAGAAACATTTATCACTTTCTCTTATAGTCACATTGGCCAATTTAGCAGGTGTGATGTGGTACATCATAGTTGTTTTAATATGTATTTCTCTATTCAAGAGTTATTAAGAGCATTTTTTCATATCATTATTGATAACCTTGATTTCTTTATCTGGAAATTGCTTATTCATATCCTTTGACCATTTGTCAGTTGGGGAATGACTTGTATTCTTATAAATTTGACATAGTTCTCTATAAATTTGAGAATTATCAGTGGAATTTGTTTGAAAAATACCCCAATTTTTTATTTTATTTCCTTTTGTAAAAAGAAATTCTTTCTTCCTTTTTTAAGTTAATGGGGGACCTTGAGGTCCTCTTACCCTAAAGATGTGCATGGATTAACTAGCCCACAGTGACAGGAAGTAGAAACCTTAGAGGCAAGAAGGAGGAATCATAGAGATAGGAAGTGAGGTGGGAAAAGGGTGGAAAAGGGGTCAGTGTCAGTTGGTGGGGTGGGGATGGGGCAATTGCTGACAGTTAGGTGCTGGCAGTGGGGAAGTTGGCTGCTGGGAGTGTGTTGGGTTGGTGGTTGTCATTTAGTTCCTAGAATATAAAGAGGAGCCTGAGCTTACTGATAGGGCTTTTTGGCTTTAGCCTTAAATGACTTTTGATTTTAACCTTTAGAGGGCTTTTTGGCTTTTGTGTTTTTGGATTTTGGTTTGGGCTGTTAAGTTTTTTTTCTTTTTGAACGTTTTTGGGAGATGGTTGGTCTTTGTTGACAGACTTAATTGGGGTTGGATTAAACACTGATTGGGTTGGTTTTGATTGGGGTGGATTGGGTTGGAACTTTGTGGGGTGGTCATTATTAGCAGTAGTTATAGCCAGTTTTAGGTAGTAATTATAAGTAGTTATAGGATAACTAGTATAGGCAGGAAATTTTCTTTCTCTACCTTTTTCCTGTATTTCCCTCTTTTCCTATTGTTAAAAGTTGCTCTTTTATTTTTGTCAAACCTCTGTTTCAACCTTTACACTTTCTAATCTTTATTATATTGGTCTTATTTGTATATTTTAAAAAAAATTAATGTAATAAAATTTATTCATTTTATATCTTATTATTATGCTCTCTATTTCTCGTTTATTCATAAATTTCTCCTTTCTACATAGATCTGCCAGGTAAACTATTCTGTTCCTCTAATTTACTCATGGTATCACTCATTATACCTATATCATGTTTGCACTTTGACCATATCTTGGTATAGGGCAGTGACAATGAACATTTTAGAGACTGAGTGCCCAAACTGAAAACATCATGCTATATGTGAGTTTCCCATCTTACCCCAGCCAGGTGAAGGAGAAAGCATTCCCCTTGGGCTAATGGGCAGAGAGGTGGGTCATGTGAGAAATGTCCTCAGGTTCACATGGAGAGGGGTAAGGGAGTAGCCACTTCCAGTAGATGTGCCATAGGTTCACCAGCATGGGTATAGGGTACAGGAAATTGTTCTCTACTTTGTTTTTCCTATACTGCTTTCAGGTTTTCTTAGCAGTTTTTGTCAAATCCCAAATCTTGGGATCCTTGGGTTTATCAAACACTAGGTGGCTAAGGTCATTTACCCCTATATATTGTGTATCTAATCTAGTCCACTGATCCACCATTCTATTCCTTAGCCAATACCAGACTGTTATGAGAATTACTGCTTTATATTACATCTGTGGATCTGGTACTTCTAGACCATATTCCTTTATCTTTTTTCTCTTTAATTTCCCTGATATTATTGACCTTTTGTTCTTCCAGATTAATTTTGTTATTTTTTCTAGTTCTTTAAAATAATCATTTGATAGTCTGATTGCTTTGGCACTGAATAAATAAATTTTTATTATATTAGCTTGGCCTATGCATGAGCAATTAATATTGTTTCAGTTGTGTATATCTAACTTTATTTGGGTATTATGAGTGAAAAATCCCCTACACCCTTATATGAGGATTAGATTTTAATGTTAACAGTAGAATTGAGATAGCATAATTATAATTCTAAGATAGTTTAATAATGTTAGGATAAGTGGTTATTTTAATAGGCCTTTTGTGATTATTTTAGTATAAGTTTTTAAGGTTTTAAACCAAAGTAAAGAACTGCTTTATCATAGTTAATTGTTATTAACATAGACCTCAGTTTTAACCTTAGCCTTTAACTTGCTATATATCATGTATCCTCAGCAATCATGTCTTGAACTTGTGACTTGGCCTTCATTAGCACAGAGGCTTCTACCATCAGTTAGAAGCCTGGTGATACCCCTTGACCTTAGTATATGCCCCAGTATATATCATCAGGCTTTTGCCCCACTTGGGGGCCTGGCACTTCCTCCTTACCCTGATAACCTTAGCAAACATCATCATTGACATCAACAGACTTAAAAAGTAGGGTTCAGGCTCCTCTACTCCCCCCTTGTCTATCAAGTGACTTTTTCTACCAATGAGAAATATTTCCTGATTACTTCAACCAATCTGCATCTCTCTATTTTTATCACTGTCTTGAAATAGTTTTAAACTGGTATATAAGTTGTCTAATTCTTGAGGTATAAAGGAGTGTCTGTCACAGTGCTCTGGGTCTTTTGGTCTTGACCAGAAGTGCAGCTTTAGGCTTTATTGTGAGACTGGCCCTCTCCCAATAAACTTACTTCTTTTTGGCTTGGAGACTTTATTTCTCTTATTCGCCTTTCTGTGCTTAGAAATTATGCAACAGTTTCTCCCTGCCCCCAGTTTTTTTTCTGTGTCAACCTTGTGTTGAACTTCCAAAGTAGTTAGGAAAATCAATTCTTTAATCAAGACTAGAAAGACAAACTCTAATTGGCCCTACACCAAGTCATGCATTAGATACCACACAGAGATAAAGCTCTGGTAAAAGTACCCCAAAAGGGATTTTCCAATGAACAGAAAAACTTGTGATCTTATATACCTTCTGGGGCATTAAGGAAGGAAGGTTCAATTGATTGGCTCACAATGGAGATAAGGGAAGCATAATTCTGGCCAGAGGCTGTACTTCTTGGGAGAGATCTATGATACAATAGGAGAAACATCTAAGACAAAAGGATACTTAAGATTTGATTGTATTTACTAATTCTGTCTAAACTGAGATCATTAGCTACTTTAATGTTCATTGTTCAGTCTAAGACAAGGTCAGTCTGGAACTATCCTTAAGGCAAGTTTCTCAAGGGACAGAGGCAAACTTGGGGTTAAGATTTATTGAATTGCATAAATTTTCTATTTCTTGTTTATGTTTTTATTTTCCTATTGAGTCTTTTATTTGAACATCAAATTTCTATTTATGTCTGAACTTTTCATCAAGAATGCTTGGGAATCTATTTTATTAAATGACCATTTCCATTTTGCCCCCAAGACAATATATTCAATTTTACTGGTTAAGAGATTCTTGGTTATTAATATAGTTTGGGTTTTTTTTCCCCTTCCAAGAATATCACATTCCAAGACTTCCAGTTCTTTAATGTGGAAATTACTTAATCCTGTGTAATCCTGACAGTAGTTCAATGATATTTGAATTTATTTCTGTCTACTTTCAGTAATTTCTCCTTGGTTTGAGGACTCTTAAATTTATTATATTCCTGGGAGTTGTAGTTTGGGGATTTATTTCAAGTAGATTCTTTCAATTTCTATTTTACCCTCTTGTTCAAGAATATCAGTGCAATTCTCTTTAGTAATTTATTGTAATATGATATCTACAGTTTTTTGTTTTGTTTTTTTTTTTCTGATGATGGCTTTCAGGTAATCTAGTAATTCTTAAATTATCTTTCCTGCATCTTTTTTCCCCATTTCAGTTGTTTTTTAATGAGATAGTTCATATTTTCTTATATTTTTTCATTCTTTTGATTTTTTAAATTGTTTCTTGGTGTTTCATGAAGTCACTAGCAGCTATTTGCTCAATTCTGATTTTTAATGAAGTATTTTTCTCTAAGCTTTTGAATCTCCTTTTCCTTTTGGCTAGTTCTACTTTTTTAAATCCTTTTTTCTATATTATATTTTGTGCCTCTTTTCCCACTGACCAGTTCTGCTTTTTAAGCTGTTATTTTCTTGCATTATTTTCATTTCTCTTCCCCATTTTTCTACTACCTCTGATTTTTAAATTCCTTTTTGAGCTATCCCGCAGTTTGAGACCAATTTCTTTTTCTTTCTTTGAGATTTTGTGAGAGGTCTTTTTTTCCCTTGTTACTTTTCCCAGTCATTTTTTTAAATTTTTACTTATGTCTTAAATGTGGCCTCTCTAGTTAGTAGAGGAGCTGCTCTCTTAAATTTAATTTTTCCTTTGGTGTTACTCTTGGCTCTATTTCTGTTTTTCTCCAAGTTTCAGTCCTTCCAAGGTAGCCTATAGGCTAGGCCCTCCCATTGTTGATTCAATCACCTCCTGAGATTGTGAATGGCTTGCATAGCTCAGAGCACTGTGAGCTACCCTGTGCTGGGGTTCAGAGTCAAGCTTCAGGCTTGGGCATCAACTTTGGGCCTTACTTTGGGCTTGAATAGGTCAGACACACCATGGATTGCCCTTCCCTGGGGTTTGTAACTTTCAGCTTAGGTACGGTCTCTGGGCCTTGCTCGGGACTTACATAGACCAGGCAGGCTGTCAGTTGTATTTTCCTGAGGCTGCTGGCCTCACTCTAGCCTTACACAGTCCAGGCCTACGACAAACTGACTTGTGCTGGGATTCAAATTTTTACTACAGGCTTGGGTGAGGACTCTGAACCTTGCCTCATGCCCATACCAGTTCAGTTTTCTGCAGACTGTCTTGGGGTATTGTATAGGGCATTAGTTTGGGCTAGGATAGGGGCTCAGAGCCTAATTCTGGGCCTGTACTAGCCAGGTATACTGAGGAGTACCTTGTACCAGGATTTAGGGATACAATACAGATTTTGGCTAGGGATTGGAACTTTAAGGGGCATGTGTGGAACTGCATTGCTGTTGGCTTAGGAAGGCTCTTATTGTTTAGAAATAGGCATGGACCCAATTTCAGAACTGGGAACTAGAGATGTAATATGGGGGTAAGGGGCAGAAATTGCTGTTGGCTTGTGCTGTTACTCCTTGGTGAAGCCTTGCTGTGGGCTAGGACTCTCTCTCATCTCAATGAACCAGGACCTCTCTGCTTACTTTTCAAGTTGTTTTCTGCAAGAAAGTCACTTCATTCCATCCTCTTCTTGACTCTTTCCTTCTAGTATTCATTATGAAGCATTATTTTAAGGATTTTGGAGAGGATCTTAGCTCTAAACCCCAATACTTTCTTCTTAGATCTTTCTTCATTGATATCAAAATATCATTTGTAGAGAGATAATAGTCTTAGTGGATAAAGCACCAGGTGTAGACACAATAGATCCTGTGTACAAATCTGTCCTCAGACAGTTAATTCTCCTACCCTATTCAATTCACTAAATATTGCCTAACTCTTACCTCTCTTCTTCCTTGGAACCAATACTTAGTATCAATTCTTAGGCAGTAGATAATTTAAAAATATATCATTAGGAACAATAATGTGGAAAATTCTTAATGTACCTCAAGGAATTCTTGAGACTAAAGACTCTAGGATTTATCCTGAAGCTTACATGGAACCAATAGATAGATATGTTTTTCTTCCTTAAGAGATAACGCTGAAATAAAATCTGAATTAGAACATACTTAAAGCAATTCACACTGATGCAATCTGTCTTATACAATATTTCAGAGTTGTAAAGTGAAGCATAATATATTTATAAAGTACCTCAACCAAAAACAGGTATGTCACTTTAAGCCAGCTTCCATGTTAAAAAAAAAAAGAGAGAGAAAGAAAGAAAATGTATAGATGTTTTCATTGCTTCTGAAAAATACATAAAATTGAATAAATAGAAAATATTTTTCTAAGTAGCAATATATCTTTTTAAAGGCTAATGAGAGGCACACACGTCTGAATATACTGAATATAAATAAAATAAGAATACCTTCAGATGGATCATTTCAAATGACTAAGGCCTAAGAGAATGCAAAAGTTCTCCAATTATGTAATTCATTAATCAAAATATGTTTTACAATCCAGATGTTTTCTATTAAATTAAAACAATTATATTCATATGCCAGAGTCTCTACTAGCCTCTAATATTTATGCTAGCCCATTCTTAGCCATATGAAAAAATAGGAAATTTGGCAACCGAGAAATTGACTAGGAACAGAACATGATTAGAGAGTCACAAATCATCTTAGAGTAATGTGTGTATATACACACATTACTCTAAGATGATTTGTATATATATGTATGTATGTATTTAGGTATGTATGTATTTAAATGGCATGAAAATAGCCTATAATTCACTTGAACCAAGAGTTCTCTTTGTAAAAAAATTGAATGTTTAAGGATGAGGTTTGATACAGTGCTGATGTATCAAAATAACACATTTCATGCTGTGTGATAAAATTTTCACCACTGTCAAATTCAGAGAAAAAATAATATTTTAACAAGTTTATAAGACAGTAAAACATGCTTCATTATCACTCTGAATTTTTCATGAGATCAAAGGAAAACTTTTGTTCTTGTTTGAGAGCAAAATCTGTTACTTTACTGTGAAAAAACTGTTTATGTCTGGAAAGGTCAGCATTATTCAAATAAATATTAAATTTCCCAAATTAAAAAAAATGATCCTTCATTAGGTTTTATACTAATATGTCTATTATCTGATCATTAAATAATATGCATTTGTATATATTTTAGTGGAATTGGTTTTGTTAATACACATTTGAAATATTTGGCTAAACAAAATGAAGAGAAACATTTATTGCAAAATGCACAGTTGTATCTTTATATTGCTGTAGTACTAAATATTTCTTTTTAAAACATTTGGTCATTTGTAGTTAAAAAGAAGTAGCCTGACAACTTAGATTGAATAAATTCACTTTGTTATAACATAAACAGAAGTAAATTTTGAAGCAAGGTATTTTACAAAAAAAAAAATTATTCAAAGTAAATAATGTCCAGATTATGTGTTCTTGTTCTGGGATATATTTTTTTGCATACATTTTTATAACTTTGCTTCAGTATACTTCATCTGCTTTGTAATCCAATATATTTTATTTTATACTTTAAAAATATTATTCTTTTAAAGAGGGTATGTGGACTTTACTAGAACGACAAAAGGCATCTGTAAGAGAAAAAAACACATTGAAGAACCTCTTATGTCTATTTTTAAATTTTTTTAATGAAGCTAATACCTAGTTAAATAATGCTAAGAGAACCACATACTACTAAAAATATACTAGTGATTTAAATTAAATTCATTTTTGAATTGTTAATGTAAAATTTCAATCATAAATGTGATTTTACTACTGTTGATAGTTTTTTAAATAAGGTAGAACATTTTCAAGTATGAAACTTGGTTTGTGTCACTTAATGATCAAATGAACAAAATAAAATTTATTATTGAAATTTTTTATTTTGAGTTACTCTCTTCTGGTTTTCTGATCAAGATATTCCTTTCAAGAACAACTGTTAAGTATCCTTCTTTATCAATGTCCAGAAAAAAATCCACATACACTGGGCAACATCTTGCCACCAATATCTATCTTCCTATAACTAACTAGACCAATTCCTTCCTTGGCTACTAAGTCTGGTGCTTTTTCTAAATCATTCTAGAATAATTCTGAGAGAGAGCTTTTCTGTATTGCTTCCTTCAGCTATGGGACTTTGGCCGGTACTTCTTAGTTTTTTCATCTATACAATGATAGAGTTATTTCGAACACTGAGACATATGTAGTATGATAATAAAGAAAGCATGTCATAACTAATCCAGTTGTTTCTAGATAGTTTATTTCCAAAAAAATTAATTTAGGATCCTTAGAAATATGAGGAACCAGAAGTCTACCAGCAAAATATACCTTATAAGAAATCTTTCTAATAATAGAGATATTCAGGGAAAATATTTGACTTGATTAAATTTTCAGGTCCATTTTTGTCAGGATATCCACTGTCAATAAGGATGATGGCATATACATGATGATTTTTAAAAACCATCACTTGAATTCATCAAATAAATGTTTATTTTGGACATGATTAATTTTTATCTATAGAAATTAGTGTTTAAACATGTTTTATAGCAAAATATAAAAAACTTCTAAAGGACATAATCTGGACATCAGGTATTATATATTCCATCTCTTACTGTGCATTGACTTGAGAGTTGTTGTTCTTTTGTTTCATATATCTGACTCTTTGTAAACTCATTTGGAGTTTTCTTGGAAAAGATCCTGAAGTGGTTTGACATTTCTTTGTCCAGCTCATTTTACAGATGAGGCTCTGAGGCAAACAGGGTTAAGTAACTTGTTTAAAATCACATAGGTAATAAGATTCTAATTCAAAATTTAAAATCAGGAAGGTGTCTTTATGACTTTAGGTTGGGCATTCTATCCACTACTGCCTGTTATATCATACATATCATGATGTTATATCATACAATGGTTGCCTAGATGGCAAGGTGAATATTGTTATGGATAAAAAGGAGTGGGTACACTAAAGTTACGGGGTGATCTCCTTCCCTTGCTGAGTAACAGAATGGTAAAGAGGTGATTGAGGTAATAGGAGAGGAATGAAAGAGATGGCTGGGTTTAGGGAGGAATGGACAAGGCAGTATTAAGCTGGTAAGGGTACAGAGTGAGGTGTTCAGGAGAGGCAGCTGACACAGACTAGACACCCAGGATAGAGACAGAGGATATTGGGGTAATAGGCTGAACCCTTCTAGGCAGGAAAGGTACTTTTACAGACACAAGGAATAGGGCCAGACAGAAGTGGTTTGACTCTGACTTGAGGGCTTTCTTGTCAGTTTCTCAAATCCTCAAAGGAGGAATCGCAAGGCTCCTCCCTGTCAGTGAAATTGAAGGGATTCAGGAGGAAGTGTTGGGCAACTACTTCCTCCCAAGATGGATGCCTCCAGTTTCCCTCAGGAAATAAAAGATAATTATTCTTTTCCCTTCACCTTTCCCTAATTTCTTCAACACAAAGATTCTCCAGAGGGTTTGATTAGATAACCAAGGGTTTTATTAATGTTTCAGGATTGGTCTTATGGAGAGAGGGGTTCAGGATTTCTGACAACTGCTGTGGAGAAACTCAAGATGGGGGAAGGTCACAGGAATGGGTTAGACTGAGAGAGAACCTGCTCTCTCAGCCTGGGAAGATTTGACTGCCTTTAAGGTAGAGGGTATACTAAAGGGATAGTTTGAATTCAAGGATGTCCTACTTGCCTATTAGGGAAAACTAAACCCAAAAAGTCTTTTCACTAAAACCCAAAAGTCACCCTGCCTCCCAGAGCCCTGGGAAAAACAGGCAGGGAAAACAGGAAAATAATATGGAAAAGATCAGGGGAAGGTCCAGAGAAATTAGCTAGGTACAGATTGTCCAAAGACAAGGCACAGGCCAAAGCAAACTGATAGCCAAAATAGAGCTCTGGTTGATCCTTTGACTCTGTTCAAGCATCAGGGACCAACTGAACTCTCTCGGAATTCTAAGGCTTCTAACTGCCAGAAGTTTTCAGTTGGCCCTCTGCAAGAGCAAAAACGTCTCTCTTGCATCTTTTGCATTACAATATTCATATGTTTAACTGAATTTAATCAATAGGTTCCTAAATAAATGCCAAGATTTCAAGTTCATTCTTACAAAAATTTCTTCCCTGAATGTAGAAATATCCTCAAACAATGGTTATATGCAACAATTTTGTGTCTACCTCTGGTATCAGATGAAATATAGTATGTGAAGTGCTTTGCTAATTTTAAAGTACTATAAAAATGTGTTGTGCCAATATTGTTATTAAAAGATAATTGCTTTCCAAAATAAGAATGTCTTCATTTCCAGGTTGGATTAAAGATGTGGAACTCAAAATAATCTTCCTTATTAAATACTTAAAGTAATCTCAGGTAAATGTGTGTCTTTCTTTTACAAAAACTATTTTAACATCACATTTTTCTTGACAAACTATAGGAACAGTTTTTATTTGGTAAGTAAGTACACAATCACTGATCAAAGTTAATTCAGACAGCAAAAAACACTTCTCAAATTTCCTCCAGCACTAGAATTACCTACCTTTTTTAGGGTAATTTTCTCCCTCTCAATATCTCCTTTTAGAATGTACTTATACATGCCTCTCCTGCCTTTCCTTCTAGAGATTGTATTCTAGGGTGTCACATCTATCTCCCTTTGATTACCAGGAGAAAATTATTTCCTCATCAATACTCCTTCTATGCATAGATTCAAGGTTCCTGAAATAGGTGTTCTTTATGAGGTACCACCTCACACCTAGCAGATTAGCTAACATAACAGCAAAGGAAAGTGTTGAATGTTGGAAGGGATGTGGCAAAATTGGAACATTAAAGGATTGGTGGAGTTGTGAATTGATCCAACTATTCTGGGCTTTAAAAGACTATCTGCCTTTTGATCCAGGCATAGCACTGCTTGGTTTATACCCAAAAGAGATAATAAGGAAAAAGACTTGTACAAAAACATTTATAGTCACGCTCTTCGTGGTGGCAAAAAATTGGAAAATGAGGGAATGTCCTTCAATTGGGGAATGGCTGAACAAATTGTGATATCTGCTGGTGATGGAATACTATTGAGCTAAAAGGAATAATGAACTAGAAGAATTCCATGTGAACTGGAATGACCTCCAGGAATTGATGCAAATTGAAAGGAGCAGATCCAGGAGAACATTGTACACAGAGACTGATACACTGTGGTATAATCTAACATAACAGACTTCTCTAGAAGCAGCAATGCAAGAATCTAGAGCAAGGCTGAGGGACTTATGAGAAAGAAAACTAGCCACATTCAGAGTAATAATTGTGGGAGTAGAAACACAGAAGAAAAACAACTGCTCAAACACATGGGATGATGGGGATATTATTGGGGATATAGACACTAAATGATAACTCTAGTCCAACTATCAATAATATGGAATTAGGTCTTAATCAATGATACATGTAAAACCCAGTGGAATTGTACATTGACTTCAGGGGGTGGGGGGAAGGAGTTTGAGGGAGAGGGAAAGAATATGAAACATGTAACTATGGAAAAATATTCAAAATAAAAATTTAAAAAATAGATCCTCAGGATAAAAAAAAAAAAGAAGAGGTGATTACTTTTATAAAATGTTGCAAATGATCTCCAAGGTCTTTTCTAACTGCAAGATTCTTTTGAATGATACATTAGTTTGAATAAGATTTATTTACATGGCAGTTGAAACTTCAAATTTAATCTCAAGATTTCTTTTATCATCCAGAAAAATAAAAATTAATAATTATTACATCTAATCATTCAACTGTATCAGCATATTTTCCTGTCAGCTTTTGGCTCTTCTTTTTCAATTCATCCATTTCTTCTTGAATCATTTTCCTTTCTTCTTGTATCACTTTCATTTCTCTCATCCACTTTTTCTCTGCCTCTCTTAATTGGTTTTTGCAGTATTGTTTGAGATCTTCCAGAATCTATGTGCAATCCATATTTTTCTTTTGTCTTTGCATTATTTCCTTTTATTTCACTGTCTCCTTCTGTGTCTGTACCTTGCTCTTTGTCTCCATAAAAATTCTTTAGAGTTAAGTGCATTTTTTTGTTTTGTTTTGCTGATTTTTCCTGTCTAATTATAGGTATGCTTTGTTTTCTGGGAAGTTAGGGTACCCTCTTAAACTTCAGTCCTTCCTTGATGCTATTTTCAGTGTATTTTTTTGGATTTTTACCAGTTTGATTTCTTGGAGGATGATGTGATGGTCTGAAGACTGAGAGCCTCCTCCCCCTGCTATTTCAACTGACCCTTGAGATATTGATATTTAAAGACCTGCCTTAGGCTTGGGAATAAGCTTTTGATTTCACAATGTACTTGATCAGGTCAGGGGATGATCAAATCCCAACTGCAGAATTAGGCACAAATTTTTGGTCTCACTTTGTATTTGATCCAATCAGGCACACCCTTAAGTGTCCTATCATGGAGCTCTGATCTTAGCTTTAGGTAAAAAGATCTGGGGCACCCACTTAGTACTATCAGTCACCCCAAACTTTATACGGTGTCCTCATCCCAAGCCCAGACTTGGATTCCTGACTTTACTCTGGGCCCACATGGATCAGTCCACTTTAACCTAGACTTCCCTGGACTGGGATTCCAGACTTCTCCTCAGGTTTGAAATTTCAAGGTGGAGGTGTGGGTTGGCTTTTACCACTATTTTCCCAGTCAGGATCTCAGGCTCTTAATGTTGACTTGGACTTAGCAAGCGGGGAATGGCTTGCTCTTACCTCCTTGCTACAGGCTCTTACTGGCTCTGCTCTTCTCTCACTCCAGTGCCCCAGATGTTCTCTGCCTAATCTTTGGGTTTTTCTTTTCTTGAAAGTTGTTTCTCTTTGTCTCCTTATTGGTTCCTTCACTCCTGAATTTGTTTTGTGGAGATATTTTAATTTTGGTCAGAGAGGATTCTCATGGTGTCATGGAGCTGTTCTGGTTTACTCTGCCATTTTGTCTCCACTCCCAGAAGTCTGTATCAGCATATTTTTAAAAGAATATGTAATAGATTTATTTCTCTGAGGCCTCTAGGTGGTTGCTTTATTATGAACTTTCCTTTAAATTGATACTAGATATTCCTGACATTTGCCTGACTCACTCTATATGGTTTAATGCTTTCAGGTATCACATTGGATTAAAGAGTTTATCAATGTTAGGTACAGGGCTATAAATTATGTATTGTTTTATTCGAGGTAAGATTGCATAACTAGTGTTTGCATGGTTCAATTC
Organism: Gracilinanus agilis; assembly: GCF_016433145.1. Lineage (NCBI taxonomy): Eukaryota > Metazoa > Chordata > Mammalia > Didelphimorphia > Didelphidae > Gracilinanus > Gracilinanus agilis. Next base: position 183,556,268 of record NC_058135.1, on the reverse strand, counting down.
TTTGCTTATGGGAAATACAGAAAGGATCTTTGTCCATTTTTTTCTTTCATGCAGCAGATCATTCTAGAAATAATCTATTTATAGAAGTCAGAAATTCTTCCTAAGTCTTTATCCATGCCAGCATAAATCACACAAAGTTTAAGTGGCTTCCAGTTTGCATTAAAATGAATAATGGACAAATTAGACACAGACACAGACACAGACACAGACACACACACACACACACACACACACACACACCACAGAGGTCACTTTTGGCCAGTGCATAGGGGAATAAACTTCTTTTTCTTCAGTTTCTTCTTCCTCTAGTGGAAGAGGAATTAAAGTAGAATAGACAGGAAGTGACAAAATTTAGCTTTGAATAAGAGCTATTACCTTGAATAGTAAGAAGTTACAACCTCATTCTCACCAGACTGATTAACATAACAAAAAGGAAAATGACAAGTGCTAGAGGAAATATGGAAAAATTAGGGCGCTAATACTCTGCTGGTGGAGCTACAAACCAATATAAAAAATTTGGAGAATGATCTGGAACCATGCCCATAGAGTCTTTAGACTATACATACTTTATGACTAAGCCATACCACTACTAGGACTGAATCCCTAAGAGATTAAAGATAGGAGAAAAGAGACAACTTATAAAAATGTATTAAAGCAGCTCTTCTGTTGTGGCAAAGGACTAGAAATTGAAAGAACATCTAACAATTGATGCACAATTTATTTGCCCTTTGGGCATAGTTCCAGATTGCTTTCCAAAATGATTGTATGAGTTTTTGCCTCCAATCGCACGGTCTGAAAAATATCAGAAAATGAATATTAAGAAATTGTATTGACATGTTATCTGGAAAAAAATTATAAATTTTTTAAAAATAGTGAGGAGTAGCATAGTGTCTAAACAGCCAAGTGGTTCAAACATTAATATCATACAAATCAGCTCTTATTAAGCTTTAAATTAAGTATTTGGTTAACGCATAAGTTCCAGTTAATACTATTCACAACTGCAACAAGCGAACATTCCAGTATGGAGGGAATGATCTAAAGAGTTATCCTTCCATATTAACAAAGTATCCATTTAGTAGTATAACTCGGCTCCACAATCTTACATGGTCCTCAAGATCTAACCTCTTCTGTCTTCTTTTCACAAATCTCAAAGCCCCACTGAAAGAATATTACCAAATAGTGGATTCTGAAATTAATTCTTTTTCTTGTCACTTCTAGATTATAACTTTTCTATCTCTGTAGCAATACTTTAATTAAATTTACTGAGTTTCTGTAAACTTAAATTGTTTGCCCATAATGACATAGAACTTCAGTTATAACTCATATCCTTTTTGATTCCAAGTCAAGCATTCTTGCTATTATATCACAAGGTCTCATATAAGCAAACACACTCATAAATACATATATGCATGTGTATCCATTACATTGGATATTCATGGCTAAATTGTGTAATGAAAATATTCCTTCCAAAATTTCCCTTGCATGCTCATAAAAATTCCAAATTTCATAGGATGAATCCAATATTCCAAGGCATACTATCTACTCTATTTGCTCCACAAAGTCATGAAGATAATTTCCAAAAAAATATGATATTTCAGAAATATATGAATTGTTATATATGAACTTCTCTTTTAAAATAGTCATAATGAAAATGTCTAATTGGACCATTTTGTGTATAAAAGTATCAGTGTGACGGATGTACCTGCAGGAAATGAACATTACTTATTTCTCTCCTTCCATGTAGCCAAGCAGATAAGAGGCTGCCAAAAATATAGAAATGTAAGGAGATGATTTTTAATGTTCTTAGGGGTGTGAAGCTGAATTCATTAAAGGGATCAAAGATAACCATTTCAATTATTTTTTATATCTTAACAAATAAATGATGTCCCAATATGTTATTTATTTGTTAGATATTCAATGTGTTAAACCTGAATCAAATAGCAATTATTGAACTTTTGCATCTTATAAAAATAGCAGTATTTAAAAATATTTTAATGAATTCAATTAAGGTTTATATTTGCTTTTTATTTTCTCATCCCTATTGTAAAAAATAAGGTGGCAGTGCACACATAATAGAACAAATTACTTGTAATATATTCTTATCTAAGTTTAAAAATTGTAATATATATTCTCATATTATCTTCTGTGTAAAGGGAACCCCTTCCTCCCTGGGTTGTGAACTTTCTACTTGTCTTACTAGTCCATTAGCTTGACTGGAAAGTTCCAAACAGAGAGACTTTGATTATGAAATATGACAAGAAGGAAGTGACATGGAGAAAAAGGACTATAAAAATAAGACTAGAGAGGAGAAGGGCTCTTCTCTGGAGATTTTTGGCTGGGAGTCTTTCTGCAATTGAGCCTTTGTGGATAGAGCAGAAGACACTCTTGTGGCCTGGTAATATTAGGGTGGCAGGCTAAGAAATATATTTTTTCTATTTCCTTCCCTCCTTATTTATTTCTTAGACTGCATTTATATTAAAATTAAATTGTTAAAATCTACTATCATTCTCATGACTTAAGGTTTAATTATTTTTATAAATGATAACCATGATAATATTTTAAATAATATCATATTTCCAAACAAATTTCTAAATATTATATTTAGCATATTACATTTGACATAATATTAAATTTTCAGTATTCTACTTCATCTCATTTATGACTTAGTTTTGGGAAAATTTGTGAGTCATTGATTATTCACCAGGTCTAGTTATAAAAATAATCCACGAATTCTACCTTATTGCCACTTCTTTTTTCCAGACAGTACTCTTAAAAACAATTTTGGAAATATGTGAGGAAATAAAATTGTTCTTAATACCAACTTCCTCTCTCCCCATATTTATATTCCCTCTCCTTTAACAGTAAATTGTCTACCAAACACACACACACACACACACACACACACACACACACACACACACACCACAGAGAGAGAAAAAAAAAACTACATTTGTTCTTCCAACTTCTTTTCTCCATCCTGCTTCAATTAATGGTTTCTAACATTATCACTCAACTAAAATCCCTCTTTCCAAAGTTTCCACTGATTTTACAAATATCAAATGTGATGATCTTTCCTCAATTTTCATCCTTAACTTCTATGAAGCTTTTTTAAATTTTTGAGCACTTCATCATCATTCTGTTTCCTCTCTCATTTCAGAGTTTCTCCTCCTACCTATATGACCACTCACTCTTTCTCAATATCCTCTACTGACCCATAATCTATGAATCACCTCATAACTGTAGGCATACCCTAATTAAGACTGGTCCTTTCTCCACATCTTACTGTCATTTCCTCTTTGTCACCAGCTTCCATAGGTTCAATGATTATGTCCATGAAGATCTGTTGTTTAGCCTTAGTTTGTCTCTACAATAAAGTAATATTTTCCTTTTTTTTTAAACAAAATTTCAGTGATTCATACAGGCACATAATAAGCACTTAACATATGTTGATTAATTGATTGCACATTACAAAACCGATTGTCTTGGATGCCTTTAATACTTGCAATATACAAACTCATCCTCTAGAAACCCATCATTCTCCTGAACTTTACTATCTCTCTTCATAGGTTTACAAATTCACAACTCATTCCTCATCTCATTTTTCTTCATCACTCCATATCAATGAAATGGCCTAATTTTATTAATTCTATCTCTGCTACATATTTCTGATCTCTGCCTTCCTTTCCATTCATAAAGCCACATCTTTTTCATATCTTTTTATCTGATCTATTTCAATAGCTTCCTAGTCATTGTCACTGACTTGAATTTGTTTGCTTTTTTCTCTTCTCCATTTCCTCTTCCACTCAGATGCCAAAATGATGTTATTACCTCCTTTTAGCACCTCTACTTTGAAGGCTTTCCTAGACATTTGAAGGGTGGCTTGTGTATCTTTGGTGTCTACCTCCCACTCACCACTCCACTATGACTCCAAGACCCTGATTAAACTGGTGTAACTGTCAGACCAACCTCTAAGCACACCACAGAAACTGCTTAAGTTGTCTTCAGAGTACTTGGAAAAAATTGTTCACATCTTCTTATTCTACTTGGGCAAGTCTTCACACGCTTAAGGCAGACATCATTTCCCCTCCTTAAGAGATGGGTTTGAGACCTGTTAGTTACCCTCAATCTGGTTTTGCCCATATTCTAGAGACAGTTCCAAAAGGTAAAAGAGTATTTGAGGTTATTCATAGACAAGAGTATAGTACTGGAGTGTATGGAATATACCACTCCTTATATCATGCCATCTCGGAAGAACTGAAAGCAGATAGATCCACAGTGCCTGCTCTGAAAGCAGTGCACATAGAAGCTGAAACTTGGAACAGTGCTCACTTCATCACAGTTACAGAGCCCAAGTTTAACAGGTATTTTTTAACTAAAAGAAAAGAAAAATGTATGAAAATGAGCAAACAAACAAAAAAGGCACCCAACATAGAAAGTTATTTTGGTGGGAGAGAAGACTCAAACTCAGAAGAAGACAACCAAGTCAATACTGCTGCATACAAAGCCTCCAAGAAAAATATGAATTCATCTCAAGTCCTGAAATAATTAATGGAGGAGCTCAAAAAGGATTTAAAAAGTCAAATAAGAAAAATAGGGAAAAGAGATGAAGATGATACAGGACAATCATGGAAAAAAGAGTCAGCAGCTTTTTAAAGTAGGCACAAGAAATACTAGAGAAAATAATACCTTAAAAATCAACAGAGTAGGCCAATTTGTAAAAGATGGACAAAAATCCAAAGAGAAGACCTCCTGTAAAAACAGAAATGGAAAAAAGGATATACAAAAATGCACAGAAGAGAAAATCTTATTATAATAGAGAATTGACCCTCTGGAAAAAGAGGTACAAAAATTCACCGAGTAAAAGAACTCTTTACAAAGTAGAATTGGCCAAATTAAAAAGAAGTTATAAAAGCTGACTCAAGAAAATCATATCTTAAAAAATAATTAGATACTTAGAAGACAATGATAGATTTTGAAATCAAGAAACAATCAAAGTCTGAAGAATGAAAAAATTACAAGAAATGTGAAATATATAATGGAAAAAAACTGATCTGGAAAATAAATCTAGGATATATGATTTAAGAATTATTGGAATACCTGAAAGCCATGATAAAAAAAGAGCTTAGAAATTATTTTTCATGAAATTATCAAGGGAAATTGCCTTGATATTTTAAAACTAGAGGACAAAATAGAAATAAAATTAATCCAGAGATATCTTAAAGAGATCCCAAAATGATGGATCCAAAGAATATTTTGGCAAATTTCAAAATTACCTGATCAAGGAGAATAAATTGCATGAAGCCAAAAAGAAATAATTTAAATATTGTGCAGCCATAGTCAAAATAACCCCCAAATTTAGTAGCTTGCACAAAAAAGCCTGGAGGGTGTGGATTATGATATTCCAGAGGGCAAAGAAGCTAGGACTTCAATAAAGAATCATTTACTCAGCAAAACTGAAGATAATCCTATAGAGGGAAAATTGAATGTTCAATGAAAAAGAGGACTTTCAAGTATACCTGATGAAAAGGCCAGAGGTAAATAGAAATTTAACCCTCAAATATAAGACTTAAGATAATCATAACAAGGTAAGCAGGAAAGAATAATCAAAAATATTCAGTGAAGTTAAATTGTGTACATCCTTACTTGGAGAGATGATATAATATTTGTAACTCCAAAGAACTTCTTCATTATTAGGTTAGTTAGAAGGAATATCCATAGACAGAGGGTCAAGGTTTGAGTCAAATGTGATGGGATGATATGAAAAATAAAATAATATTAGGACATGAGAAAGAGGAATGTACTGGGAGGAGGGGGAAGAAAAAATATAATGGGGTAAATTATTTCACATGAAAGAGGCTTGAAAGAACATTTGCAATGGAGGAGAAGATCATGGAGGTGGAGAGGAGAATATGTGACCTTTAGTCTCATAAGTATTGACTCAATGAGGGAAAAACATACACAATCAATTAACTATAAAAAACTATCTTACCCTTTAGGAAAATAGGAGGGGAAGCTGATAAGAGTAGAGGGTAGGACTGATACATAACAGGACAAACTGGGGAGGTGGAAGTCAAAAACTAAACAGGTAAATAGGATGGAAAGTAATGCACAATAAAGAAGAGTAGTGAAATTTTTTTCATAAATCTCTCTAATAAAAACGTCATTTCTCAGATACATAGAGAAATGAGTTGGACATATCAGAATAAAAGTCATTCCCCAAATGATAAATGGTCAAAAGATATGAATGGGCAGTCCTCCAAACAAAGTAATTAAAGATCCCCATAGTCATGCAACAACACACTAAATAACTATTAATTAGAGAAATGAAAACTAAAGTAACTCTGAGGTATTACCCCACACCTATCAGACTGGCTAATATGACAGAAAATAAAAATTAAAAATTAAAAAACTTGAAGGGGATATGTGAAAGCTGGATCTCAAATGATTTATAGGGAGAATTGTGAACTGATTCAATCATTCAAGAGAGCAGTTTGAATTTATGCCCAAAGGACTAGAAAGTACATACCCTTTGACACAGGAATACTATTATTTGGGTTGTATCTCAAAGAAATAAAGAAAAATAAAATGAATAAAAATGGGAAGAACTTGTACTTTAAAAAAAATTTTAAAGTAGTTCTTTTTAAGGGGCAATTTAGAAACTAAGGAGATACCCATTATATGGGGAATGGATGATTAAGTTATAGTATATGATTGTAATGGAATACTAACATGCTGTAAGAAATGACAAGCAGGAGGAAGTCAAAAAATCTGGAAAGAATTATATGAATTGAAGCAGAGTAAAATAAGTAAAACTCAAAGTAAAAGCAATACTTTACAATGCTATAAATACAACTGTGAATAATAGCTATTCTCAGCAATACAATGATTCAAAACTATCCCAATGGATTCATGATAAAAAAAATGCCATCTACATTGAGAGAAAAAGAATTGAGTCTGAATCCAGACCAAAGCAAGTTTTTTTCACTTTAATTTTCCAATTTTTTTTTCTATTTGAGTTTCTTTGCATTGATTGAACATGTAAAATCCTTATGAGATTGCTTACCATCTTAAGGATGGTGGGAGTTTTGGTGAAAGAGAGGAAGGGAGAGAATTCGACTCAATATTATTTGAAAAATGTTGGAAACTCCTTTTACATGTAATTGGGAAAAATAAAAAAAAGTTAATACATTTTTAAAAATGAAAGTAAAAAAAAGAAAGATGAGGAATAGCTAAACCAGTGGCCTGAACATACTATTCCTCTTCCTAATAAACCAAATTGATACCTTATTATCTGTGAAGATGGGATTAACTCTACCCTGCCCATTTTTAGATTTAATCGCCAGAAGTGTATACACTCCACTTACACTTGAGTGTGTGTGTGTGTGGGGCAGGCATCTGTAAACCACATGTGCGAAAGTGGGCTCCCAATCAGAATTGACTGACTGCCTCCTGGGCAGTCCTAAGTAGAATTTTAGCTGTAATTGGTACACATAAAGTGGGAAGAAGGCACAGGAAGTGACGAAAGGAACGGTCCTTAAAGTGTTCAGAAGTTCTGGTGCTGCCCTCTTTCACCATGAACTGGACACTGGAGGAGCTCTGGCTGAGAACCTTGGACTGCTTTCTCCTTAGAATGCCCACATGGGTGAATGAAAAAGACTGACTCCTTTCCTGGATTTTCTGAAGGGACTAGCCTCAGGAGAGGCTTCCCCTCTTGGGAAAGGCTTCCTGGCTGAAGCTCTTGCTTTATTCATCACCAGGCCCTCTGCCTTTTGCTCAAGGCTGAGGCCCCTCCAGCTGAGGACTAATTAGCACTGACTTCGTTGAGTTAGTGACAGGAACAAAATACTTAGCGTGTTAGGTTAGATATCTTGCCCTATCCTCTCTCTGATTTTCTTACTTTCACTCTCCTATTGTAAATAAATTACCATAAAAATTATTTGGAATTAATTTATTAAATTCCTGGTAATGGTGCTCTTAAATAATTTAGTCCAGCCTTTTATTTTAACTCCTTACACATTTCTTCCCCCACATATATCTCTATAATCAAAGAGAAATTTAACCTTCCAAGTCCTTTACAACCTTACTTAGTACAACCTTTCAAGCACTACTAATATAATGTCATTTTATAGATTCAAAGAGACTAACTGAGTTCTATGCTATTCCTCATATATAACCATCCTTTCCCAATATCTACTATGCTTTTGTAGAGACTTCAGAAGTATTTCTTCTCTTTAACTCTTACTCTCAGAATCTCTGATTCACTTAAAAGTTCACATTCAATACCATTTTCTGATTTTTTTCTGTTTCTTCTATGAGTGTTCCTCTCAAAGATTACCTTACTTTAATTGTGTGTATGTGATTCTTGTTTATATATGCAAGTATTCCAGAGTTCTCTATATCAAAAATAAGGTACTTGAGAATGGAGACATTTTATTCATATATGTAAAACTAACACATAACACAGTATATAGCAAATACTAGGCACTTAATAAATGTTTGCTGGTTGATTGGTACCCCACACTCCTATGGAGTAGAATGATATACCCAATCTGTTGCCTTTAAAATATTTAAAAAAAGAAATATTAGAAGAAAATATTGATAGTAGCTATTGAATCTTTGTTTTAACCAGGGAATATCATATCAACTGCTTTGAACATACTTTAACCATCCATATTAAGTTTTCCTTGCATTACTAATCCAATTAGCCTTAAACTCTACATGCAGTCATGTTAACATAAATGCTATAATAGATAAAAGAATTTATAGGGCTCCTCTACTAGAAAAGTTTGGGGTAAGCTATTTTAGAGAATTGCTTTAGATGATGATAGGATTACCATTAATGTATAAAATCAAATTGACCTATATTTGTTTTATATTTATTTTGCATTTTGCTAGGAACAATGAATTATATACATTGAATTGTTCTAGGGAAAATTCTATGAATAAATGAAACATATCAATCATATTGAATACTATTTATGAGGATAGTAAAAGATTTTTACCTTACCTTTAAAAATGTTTTATTGATTTGATTAGTTTTATGCCATAATCATTTCTCAATATCCTAACTCTTACACACAAACTACTTCTACCACCATAGAACATTGCTTTTCAAAAGAAAACAAACCACATAAACTTAAGAAAAACTGACCAAAATAGCAATGCCATCTAGCAACATATATACACCCAAAGTTCACCATCTTTCTACTAAGAAGAGGGAAGTGCTATTTTATTAAAAGTTCTCTAACTCATAGGTCATATGAATTTAATCAAAATCATTATGTTTGAATATGTGTGCACACATGTATATATATATATACATATGTGTATAACTATACTTAGATATATATTATTTATAGTGCATACATGTAGGCATATGATTTAGATAAAATGCATATATATGCCATGTGGGTATCTGTCATAATGATATATGTATGTGCTTGAATTTGTCTATCTACATTAGGTAATTTATCTCTCCTTCTCTGGGTTTCTTCAGCCTTTGAAATCTTACCTAATCATAAAGTAAGATAAAAAAAAATGGAATTTTGTTGCTTCTATATTAATATAATTGATAATTATTTACTTCAATGTCACACCTCATTTGAACCATAATGTTATCCATTTCAATTAAATGAACATTTTTCATATATCAAAAGGTGGTTTGGGGGTTCATGACTACTAGTATTTGTCATATGACAAAGTATCCCAGACCATGTCACCTTTCTTGCAAATAAATGTCCTTAAATGCCTTTGTTATGTAACATGAATGAAAACAGGTCCTATAATCTATTAAAAGTGAAAGAGGAACAATCTAAAAGCTGAAAGTAGATTCTATCAGTGAAAAGGATAAATTTTCCAAGTACTCTGAAGACAACTTCTTTAGGTATTTTCCTGAGAGCCTGTCCAAATATCAAGAGAAAACAGAAGTCCATTTTTATTCACGGTAAGGACTATTGATTCAAATCCAAAGAAAACTAAATGAAATACCATAGTGACCAGAAAACAATGAATAAATAAATAAATAAACAATCAAAAAATCCAATTATTGATATTTGGTCAATCAAAAAGTGTTAGAAGTCAGCCAAGTCAAAGACAAAATGATTTGGACATGCAAAAAACACATGAGAATTTATACTGCTTCATTGGCCTCCTAAAATATCTAGTCAATATTTTAAAAGGAAAACAAATGTACATCCATGTGTGAGGGGGTGAAGGGATGAAGGTAGGAGGATTGGAGGAATGAGAGAAAAGAGAGAGGAAGGTAGAAGAAGGGAAAAGAAGGTAGCTGGGTCCCCAAGCCCCAGCACCGGGAAATTGACCAAAGCCCATCAGGGGCTCAAATAAAAGATCAGAGAGCAACTTTAGGGGTTAGAATAGCTGGGTTTTATTTTAATTAGAAAAGGGAAGGTCTATTAAAAACTAGGAAGTAGATAGAAAGGGAAAAAGGCACCGAGAGAGTTCTCAGGATCTGAGAGCCTCCAGGCTGAGAGCAGAGCCTCCAGGGTAAAGAGAGCTCCAGGGTAGAGAGCCATGAAAAAGGGACAAAACTTTCTTTTATACTTTCTCTGACACCTCCCACAAAGGAAACAGGAGTTGTCAGGGGAATTTGTAGCAAAGAATCCTGCCAGTTGTAGTCTTCCAGGGTTTACAACAATTTCAAATGACACAAATGCTTATCAGTAGAGCATTTTAATTTTTTTGAAGTCCTCAACTTCTATAGACACATACTACCTCTATTATACTCTTACTCCAATTATATTTTTTTCTTTGAATATTAGTTAAATTTGTTACTTCACAATGCTGCTATTAGGCTACCCTTCTTTCTTTATTAGAATATGACAGAAGTTTAGTATGCTTTGTATTGTATCACTTAAAATGTTAATTTTAAAAAATTAACCTAATTAAGGATCTTTTATCTTAATTGGATTGAATATATCTTCTTTTAACCCTATTTTTCCTATAATCTAAAGATATGTATTCTCTGCCTAACATTCTTGTCATTTTCTTTACTGAATCTCTAACTACTTTTCCTCAGCAGTTTTTGTCAAGCCTCTCTGTAGAAAGTAAAGGGAGTTCTAAAATGAATTCCTGTTTTATCACATTTTAGTCTTTTCCTGTCTTATTTACATATATACTATAGTTCTATAAGATGTACAACTATGCAAAGGACTACAAGGGCATTTAAGGATGAAAATGGAAGGGCTTAAAATAGAAGCAAAATATGTCCAAAGAAAAATCAAAGAACTTCTCTGTGAAGGATTGAATAATTACTACAGTTGGACCCTAAAATTACATGCACCTAATTGTCCCAGTATATTTTCTTTTCTTTAAAAGAAAAAAAAATCCCTTAACTCTCATCTTATAATAAATACTATGTCTGGGAAAGGGGTTCCGGGTTAAGATGGCGGCAGAGTAAGAAGCAGCTCTTAACCTCTCCTGACCGAAACACACAGAACTCCTCAAGGGGACATAAAAACAAGTCCAGACGAAAGTAGGAACCCCACAACAGGGCACAGCGTGGAAGGTACGTGGAATCGAGACATTTCCAGGCTATAAAGGGGTGAAACAGCCCTCACTAAATCGCAGGCTGAGCAACCACCCCACCCCCACCCCCTCCACACACAACATCTATAGTGCCGAAGCCAGCTAAAAAGAAATAGAGCAAGTTTGGGGCACCCATAGAGTCATTGGCAGCTCCGGGGCCTGTTCCTGAGAGCAGCAAGATTTAGGACCTCAGTAAGCCAAAGAACGCACTCGAAATCTGAGCTCAGGAGCAGAGAGTGGATGCTGGGCGCAGAGCACCGGCTCAGGGTGCAGGCACGGGCGGAGGCGTGGGTGGAGGCAGACACAGCCAGGAACTAAAGCTCTGAAAACCTGAGTGGGGAACCAGTGCAGACGGGTATACGACTATGGAAGCAGCGCCCTGAGACTTGTAAAGGAACCTCCTGCAGAGGATCAAGCAAGGGGGTCCACCAGGGGGCTTGACCTTGGAAAAAAACAGAACTCAGTCCTCAGGAGCCAATAGACAGCGGACAGACACTGAGCGCGAGGATAAACCTGAGAAGCTGCTGTGCTAATGATGGCTACCCAGTCTCAGGATGCTCAGAAGAGAAAGAATAACAACAAGAAAAAGAAGCCTTTAACACTCCACAACTTTTACACAGAGAAAATCCAGATAACCAAGCAAACAGAGGAGGAGAACAAACAAGCATCCAGATCCTCCTCAAATAAGGAAAACTCCTCACAAGCTATGGAAGAGTTCAAAACTGAGATTTTGAGGAAAATGGAAGAGATCTGGCAAGAAAATAACTGTTTAAAAGGTAGAATCTTGCAATTGAACACCAGAGATGACCAGATTGAAAAGGAATACCAGAAGATTATGGCCAAAAACCAGAAGATTATGGCCGAAAACCGAAAGATTATAGCCGAAAATCAATCCCTAAAGGCTAGAATTGAGCAAGTAGAAGCTAATGATCTCTCAAGACAACAAGAACAAATAAAACAAAGTCAAAAGACTGAAAAAATAGAAGGAAACATGAAATATCTAAATGAGAGAGTGACAGACCAAGAAAACCAGTCTAGAAGAGACAATTTGAGAATAATTGGTCTTCCAGAAAATCCAGAAATTAATAGAATCCTGGACTCTATACTAAAAGGAATTATTCAGCAAAATTGCCCTGAAGTCCTACAACAAGAGGGCAATATAGACATTGAAAGGAT